>NC_092277.1:0-296460 GCF_036320965.1 Panulirus ornatus | reverse complement strand
CCCTTCCGGAGTGACTCTCGTCCCAAGCCTCTCTGTTCTGTCCTGCCTGACTCTCGTCCCAAGCCTATCTCTCCTGCACTGCTTGTCTTTCTTCCTAAGCCCCTCTCTCCTACCCAGACTTACTCTCGTCCTAAGCTCTTTCTCTATTTCTGTCTGACTCATCCCATACCTCTCTCAAACTGCCTGACTCGAGTCCCAAGCCTCTCTCTCCCGTCCTGCCTCACTCTCGTCTCAAGCCTCTCTCTCCTGACCTGCCTGTCTCTCGTCCCATGCCTCTCTCTCATGTCCTGCCTGACTCTCGTAACAAGCTTCTCTCTCCTCTCCTGCCTGACACGGGTCCCAGGCCTCTATCTCCTGTTCTGCCTGACTCTCGCCCTAACCCTCTGTCTCCTGTCCTGCCTGACTCTCTTCCCAAGCCTCTCTCCTACCCTGCCTGACCGTCGTCCCAAGCCTCTCTCTGTCCTGCCTGACTCTCTCTTCAAGCCTTTCTCTCCTGTCCTGACTGACTCTCGTCCCAAGCCTCTCTCCGCTGTCCTGCTTGACTCTCGTCCCAAGCCTGTCTCTCCTGTCCTGCCTGACTGTCGTCCCAACTCTCTCTCTCCTACCCTGCCTGACTCTCGTCCAAAGCCCCTCTATCCTCTCCTGCCTTACTCTCGTCCCAAGCCTCTCTCTCCTGGCCTGACTAGCTCTCACCTCAAGTCTCTCTCTCCTCTCATACCTGACTCTCGTACCAACCCTCTTTCTCCTGTCCTGCCTGACTCTCGTCCCAAGCCTCTATCTCCTGTCCTGCCTGACTCTCGTCCCAAACCAATCTCTCCTGTACTGCCTAAATATCGTCTGAAGCCCCTCTCTCCTACCCGGGATGATTCTCGTCCTGGCCTGACTAGCTCTCACCTCAAGTCTCTCTCTCCTCTCATACCTGACTCTCGTACCAACCCTCTTTCTCCTGTCCTGCCTGACTCTCGTCCCAAGCCTCTATCTCCTGTCCTGCCTGACTCTCGTCCCAAACCAATCTCTCCTGTACTGCCTTACTCTCGTCCCAAGCCCCTCTCTCCTACCATGCCAGACTCTCGTCCCAAGCCTCTCTCTTGTCGAGCTTGACTCTCGTCCCAAGCCACTCTCTCCTCTCCTGGCTGACTCTCGTCCCAGTCCACTCTCTCCTGTCCTGACTGACTCTCGTCCCAAGCCTCTTTCTCCTAATTCCCTGGATCTCGTTCCAAGCCCTTCTCTCCTTCCTTTCCTGACTCTCGTCCCAAGCCTCTCCATCCTGTCCTGCCTGACTGTCGTCCGAAGCACTCTCTCTCCTGTCCTGCCTGACTCTCGTCTCAAGCGTCTATCTCCTCTTTTTCTTGACTCTCGTCCCAAGCTTCCCTCTCCTGTCCTGCCTAACTCTCTTCGCAAGCCCCTCTCTCCTATCCTGCCTGACTCTCGTCCCAAGCCTGTCTCTACTGTCCTGCCTGACTATCGTCCCAAGTGTCTCTCTCCTGTAGTGCCTGACTATCGTCCTAAGCCTCTCTCCCCTGTCCTGCCTGACTCTCGTACAAAGCATGTCTCTCCTGCCCACACTGACTCTCTTCCCAAGACTCTCCTACTCTGCCTGACTTTCGTCAAAAGTCTCTCTCTCAGGTCCTGTCTGACTCTCGTCACAAGCCTCTCTCTTCTGTGCTGCCGGACTCTCGACCCAAACTTCTCTCTCCTCTCCTGCCTGACACTCGTCCCAGGCTTCTGTCTCATGTCCTGCCTGACTCTCGTTCTCCCCCTCTCTCTTCTGTCCTGCCTAACTCTCTTCCCAGGCCTTTCTCTCCTGTCCTGCCCGACTCTCTCGTCAAGCCTCTCTCTCCTGTCCTACCTGACTCTCGTCCCAAGCCTCTCTCCGCTGTCCTTCTTGACTCTCGTCCTAAGCCTGTCTCTCCTGTCCTGCCTGACTGTCGTCCCAACTCTCTCTCTCCTACCCTGCCTGACTCTCTCCTGTCGAGATTGACTCGTCCCAAGCTTCTCTCTCCTGTCCTGATTCTCGTTACAAACCTCTCTTTCCTGTCCTGCCTAACTCTCGTCCGAAGCTTTCCTCTCCTGTCCTGCCTGACACTCGTCCCAGGCCTCTATCTCTTGTCTTCCCTGATTCTCGTCCTAACCCTCTGTCTCCTGTCCTGTCTGACTCTCTTCCCAAGCCTCTCTCTCCTAACCTGCCTGACCGTAGTCCCAAGCCTCTCTCTCCTGTCCTGCCTGACTCTCTCCTCAAGCCTATCTCTCCTGTCCTGCCTGACTCTCGTCCCAAGCCTCTCTCCCCTGTCCTTCCTGACTCTCGTCCCAAACCTCTCTCCTCTCTCTTGCCTGACTCACATCGAGCGCCTATCTCTCCTGTCCTGCCTGACTCTCGTCCCAAGCCTCTCTCTCCTTTCCTGCCTGACTCTCGTCCCAAGCCTCTCTCTCCAATCCTCCCTGACTCTCGTCCCAAGCCTCTCCCTCCCCTTCTGCCTGATCCTCGTCCCAAGCCTCTCTGTTCTGTCCTGCCTGACTCTCGTCGCAAGCTTCTCTCTCCTGCCTGTCTTCCGTCCGAAGCCCCTCTCTCCTACCCAGCCTTACTCTCGTCTTAAGCTCTCTCTCCACTCCTGTCTGATCCTCATCCCAAGCCTCTCTCTCTCACACTGCCTGACTCTCTCGTCACGCCTCTCTCTCCTTTCCTGCCTGACTCTCGTCCCAAGCCTCTCTCTCCAATCCTCCCTGACTCTCGTCCCAAGCCTCTCCCTCCCCTTCTGCCTAACCCTCGACCCAAGCCTCTCTGTTCTGTCCTGCCTGACTCTCGTCCCAAGCTTCTGTCTTCCGTCCCAAGCCCCTCTCTCCTACCCAGCCTTACTCTCGTCTTAAGCTCTCTCTCCACTCCTGTCCGATCCTCATCCCAAGCCTCTCTCTCTCACACTGCCTGAATCGCTCGTCAAGCCTCTCTCTCCTGTCCTGCCTGACTCTCGTCCCAAACCTCTCTCTCTCCTGTGCTACCTGACTCTCGTCCGAATACTCTCTTTCCTGTCCTGCCTGACTCTCGTCCCATGCCTCTCTCTTCTGTCCTGATTGACTTTCATCCTAAAACCTCTCTCTCCTGTCCTGCCTGATTGTCGTCCAAAGCCTTTCTCTCCTGTACTGCCTGAATCTCGTCCGAATCCCCTCTCTCCTACCCTGTATGATTCTTGTCCCAAACCTCTCTCACCTGTCCTGCCTGACTCTCGTCCCAAGCCCCTCTCTCCTACCCTGCCTGACTCTCGTAGGAATGCTCTCTCCTGTCGAGCCTGACTTTCGACCCAAGCCTCTCTCTTCTTTTCTGCCTGACTCTCGTCGCAAGCTTCTTTTTCCTAATTCCCTGACTCTCGTTCCAAGCCATTCTCTCCTACCCTTCCTGACTCTCGTCCGAAGCCTCTCTCTCCGGTCCTGCCTGACTGTTGTACCAACACTCTCTCTCCTGTCCTGCCTAACTCTCGTCCCAAGCCTCTATCTCCTGTCCTGCCTGACTCTTGTCCCAAATCTCTCTCTCCCGTTCTTCCTGACTCTCGTCCCAAGTCTCTCCTGTCCTGCCTGACTGTCGTCCAAAGCCTCTCTCTCCTGTCCTGACTGACTGTCGTCCCAAGACTCTATCTCCTCTCCTGCCTGAGTCTCCTCCCAAGTCTCTCTCTCCTGTCCAGCTTGACTCTCGTCACAAGTCTCTCTCTCCTGTCCTGCCTGACTGTCGTCCTAAGCCTCTCTCTCCTGTCTGGCCTGACTTTCGTCCCAAGTCTCTTTTTCCTGTCGTGCCTGACTGTCGTCCCAAGTCTCTCTCTCCTGTCCCGCCTGACTGTCGTCCCAAGCCCCTCTCTCCTGTCCTGCCTGACTCTCGTCCCAAGCCTCTCTCTCCTGTCCTGCCTGACTGTCGTCCCAATTCTCTCTCTCCTGTCCTGCCTGACTCTCGTCCCAAACCTCTCTCTCCTCTCCTGCGTGACTCTTGTCCCAAGCCTCCCTCTCCTGTCCTGCCTGACTCTCGTCCTAAGCTTCTCTCTACTGTCCTGCCTGACTATCATCCCAGGGCTCTCTCTCCTGTCCTGCCTGACTCTCGTCCCAACCCTCTCTCTCCTGTCCTTCCTAAGTCTCGTCACAAGCCTCTCTCTCCTGCATTCCTTGAATCTCGTCGCAGCCTTCTCTCTCCTACCCTGCCTGACTCTCGTCTCAAGGGTCTCTCTCCAGGCTTGCCTGACTCTCTCATGATGCCTCTATCTCCTGGCTTGCCTAACTCTCGTCCCAAGCCTCTCTCTACTATCCTGCCTTGGTCTCGTCCCAAGCTTCTTTCTCCTACTTGCCTGACTCTCGTCCCAAGCCCTTCTCTCCTACCCTTCCTGACTCTCGTCCCAAGCCTCTATCTCCCCTCCTGCATGATTCTCGTCCCAAGTCTCTCTCTCTGGTCCTGCCTGCCTCTCGTCCCAAGTCTCTCTCTCCTGTCCTGCCTGACTGTCGTCCCAAGCCTCTCTCTCCTGTTCTGTCCTGACTTTCGTCGCAAGCCTCTCTCTCCGGTCCTGCCTGACTGTTGTACGAATACTCTCTCTCCTGTCCTGCCTAACTCTCGTTCCAAGCCTCTATCTCCTGTCCTGCCTGACTCTCGTCCCAGATCTCTCTCTCCTGTCCTTCCTGACTCTCGTCCCAAGTCTCTCCCTTTCTGCCTGACTGTCGTCCAAAGCCTCTCTCTCCTGTCCTGACTGACTGTCGTCCCAAGACTCTATCTCCTCTCCTGCCTGAGTCTCCTCCCAAGTCTCTCTCTCCTGTCCAGCTTGACTCTCGTCACAAGTCTCTCTCTCCTGTCCTGCCTGACTGTCGTCCTAAGCCTCTCTCTCCTGTCCGGCCTGACTTTCGTCCCAAGTCTCTTTTTCCTGTCGTGCCTGACTGTCGTCCCAAGCCTCTCTCTCCTGTCCCGCCTGACTGTCGTCCAAAGCCCCTCTCTCCTGTCCTGCCTGACTATCGTCCCAATTCTCTCTCTCCTGTCCTGCCTGACTCTCGTCCCAAACCTCTCTCTCCTCTCCTGCGTGACTCTTGTCCCAAGCCTCCCTCTCCTGTCCTGCCTGACTCTCGTCCTAAGCTTCTCTCTACTGTCCTGCCTGACTATCATCCCAGGGCTCTCTCTCCTGTCCTGCCTGACTGTCGTCCCAACCTTCCCTCTCCTGTCCTTCCTAAGTCTCGTCACAAGCCTCTCTCTCCTGCCTTCCTTGAATCTCATCGCAGCCTTCTCTCTCCTACCCTGCCTGACTCTCGTCTCAAGGGTCTCTCTCCAGGCTTGCCTGACTCTCTCATGATGCCTGTATCTCCTATCTTGCCTAACTCTCGTCCCAAGCCTCTCTCTACTATCCTGCCTTGGTCTCGTCCCAAGCCTCTTTCTCCTACTTGCCTGACTCTCGTCCCAAGCCCTTCTCTCCTACCCTTCCTGACTCTCGTCCCAAGCCTCTATCTCCCCTCCTGCATGATTCTCGTCCCAAGTCTCTCTCTCTGGTCCTGCCTGCCTCTCGTCCCAAGTCTCTCTCTCCTGTCCTGCCTGACTGTCGTCCCAAGCCTCTCTCTCCTGTTCTGTCCTGACTTTCGTCGCAAGCCTCTCTCTCCTGTACTGCCTGACTCTCGTCCCAAGCCTCTCTCTGCTATCCTGCCTGACTTTCGTCCCAAGCCTCTTTCTCATACTTGCCTGACTCTCGTCCCAAGCCCCTCTCTCCTCTCCTGCCTGAGTCTCGTCCCAAGCCTCTCTCTCCTGTCCTAACTAACTCTCACTTCAAGCCTCTCTCTCCTCTCATACCTGACTCTCGTACCAACCCTCTTTCTCCTGTCCTGCATGACTCTCGTCCGAGGCCTCTCTCTCCTGTCCTGCATGACTTTCGTCCCGAGGCCCCCTCTCCTCTCCTGCCTGACTCTCGTCTCAAGCCTCTTTCTCCAGTCCTGACTGACTCTCTCCTTAAGCCTCTATCTCCTGTCTTGTCTGACTCTCGTCCGAAGCCTCTCTCTCTTATTTTGCCTGACTCTCGTCCGAAGCCTCTCTCTCCTGTCCTGCCTGACTCTCGTCCGAGGCCTCTCTCTCCTGTCCTGCCTGACTCTCGTCCCAAGCCTCTTTCTGCTATCCTACCTGACTCTCGTCACAAGCCTCTTTCTCATACTTGCCTGACTCTCGTCCTTAGCCCTTCTCTTCTACCCTGCCCGATTCTCGTCCCAAGCCTCTCTCACCTGTCGTGCCTGACTCTCGTCCCAAGCCTCTCTCTACTGTCCAGTCTGACTCTCGTCCCAAGCCCCTCTCTCCTATCCTACCTGACTCTTTTCCCAAGCCTCTCTCTCCTCTCCTGACTAACTCTCACCTCAAGCCTCTCTCTCCTCTCATACCTTACTCTCGTACCAACCCTCTCTGTCCTGTCCTTCCTTACTTTCGTCCCAAGCTTCTTTCTCCTGTCCCGCCTGACTCTCGTCCTACCCCTCTCTCTCCTGTCCTGCCTGACTCTCGTCCCAAGCCTCTCTCTCTCCTACCCTGCCTGACCGTTGTTCCAAGCCTCTCTCTCCTGTCCTGCCTGATTCTCTCGTCAAGCGTCTCTCTCCTGTTCTGCCTGACTCTCGTCCCAAGCTTTTCTCCCCTGTCCTGCCTGACTCTACTCCCAAGCCTCTCTCTCTTGTCCAGACTGTCTCTCGTCCCATGCCTCTCTCTTCTTTCCTACCTGACTCTCGTCCCATGACTCTTTCTCGTGTCCTGCCTGACTCTCGTCCCAAGCCTATCTCTCTGGTCTTGCTTGACTCTCGTCCCAAACCCTTCTCTACTACCCAGCCTGACTCTCGTCCCAAGCTCTCTTTCTAGGCCTGCCTGACTCTGGTTCCATGACTCTCTCTGATGTCATTCCTCACTCTCGTCCCAAGATAATCTCTCCTGTCCTGCCTGACTCTAGCCCCGGTCTTCTCTCTCCTGTTCTGCCTGACTCTCGTCCAAGGCCTCTCTCTCCTGTAATGCCTGACTCTCGTCCCAAGCCTCTCTCTCCTCTCCTGCCTGCCTCTCGTCCCATGCCTCTCTCTCCTCTCCTGCCTGACTCTCGTCCCAAGCACTTCTCTACTACCCTGCCTGACTCTCGTCCCAAGCCTCTATCTCCCCTCCTGCATGACTCTCGTCCCAAGTCTCTTTCTCTGGTTCTACCTGACTCTCGTCCCAAGTTTCTCTCTCCTGTCCTGTCCTGACTTTCGTTACAAGCCTCTCTCTCCTGTCCTGCCTGACTCTCGTCCCAAGCCTCTCTCTGCTATCCTGCCTGACTCTCCTCCCAAGCCTCTTTCTCATACTTGCCTGACTCTCGTCCGAGGGCCATCTCTCCTCTCCTGCCTGACTCTCGTCCTACCCCTCTCTCTCCTGTCCTGACTAACTCTCACTTCAAGCCTCTCTCTCCTCTCATACCTGACTCTCGTACCAACCCTCTTTCTGCTGTCCTGCCTGACTCTCGTCCGAGGCCTCTTTCTCCTGTCCTGCATAACTTTCGTCCCAAGCCCCCCCATCTCCTCTCCTGCCTGACTCTCGTCTCAAGCCTCTCTCTCCAGTCCTGCCTGACTTTCTCCTTAAGCCTCTATCTCCTATCTTGTCTGACTCTCGTCCGAAACCTCTCTCTCTTATTTTGCCTGACTCTCGTCCCAAGCCTATCTCTCTGGTCTTGCTTGACTCTCGTCCCAAACCCTTCTCTACTACCCAGCCTGACTCTCGTCCCAAGCTCTCTTTCTAGGCCTGCCTGACTCTGGTTCCATGCCTCTCTCTGATGTCATTCCTCACTCTCGTCCCAAGATAATCTCTCCTGTCCTGCCTGACTCTAGCCCCGGTCTTCTCTCTCCTGTTCTGCCTGACTCTCGTCCAAGGCCTCTCTCTCCTGTAATGCCTGACTCTCGTCCCAAGCCTCTCTCTCCTCTCCTGCCTGCCTCTCGTCCCATGCCTCTCTCTCCTCTCCTGCCTGACTCTCGTCCCAAGCACTTCTCTACTACCCTGCCTGACTCTCGTCCCAAGCCTCTATCTCCCCTCCTGCATGACTCTCGTCCCAAGTCTCTTTCTCTGGTTCTGCCTGACTCTCGTCCCAAGTTTCTCTCTCCTGTCCTGCCTGACTGTCGTCCCAAGCCTCTCTCTCCTGTCCTGTCCTGACTTTCGTTACAAGCCTCTCTCTCCTGTACTGCCTGACTCTCGTCCCAAGCCTCTCTCTGCTATCCTGCCTGACTCTCGTCCCAAGCCTCTTTCTCATACTTGCCTGACTCTCGTCCGAAGGCCCTCTCTCCTCTCCTGCCTGACTCTCGTCCCAAGCCTCTCTCTCCTGTCCTGACTAACTCTCACTTCAAGCCTCTCTCTCCTCTCATACCTGACTCTCGTACCAACCCTCTTTCTGCTGTCCTGCCTGACTCTCGTCCGAGGCCTCTTTCTCCTGTCCTGCATAACTTTCGTCCCAAGCCCCCCCTCTCCTCTCCTGCCTGACTCTCGTCTCAAGCCTCTCTCTCCAGTCCTGCCTGACTTTCTCCTTAAGCCTCTATCTCCTATCTTGTCTGACTCTCGTCCGAAACCTCTCTCTCTTATTTTGCCTGACTCTCGTCCGAAGCCTCTCTCTCCTGTCCTGCCTGACTTTCGTCCCAAGCCTCTTTCTGCTATCCTACTATATTCTCATCCCAAGACTCCCTCTCATACTTGCCTGATTCTCGTCCCTACCCCTTTTCTGCTACCCTGCCTGACTCTCGTCCCAAGCCTCTCTCACCTGTCGTGCCTGACTCTCGTCCCAAGCCTCTCTCTTCTGTCCAGTTTGATTCTCATCCCAAGCCCCTCCCTCCTATCCTACCTGACTCTTTTCCCAAGCCTCTCTCTCCTGTCCTGACTGACTCTCACCTCAAGCCTCTCTCTCCTCTCATACCTTACTCTCGTACCAACCCTCTCTCTCCTGCCCTGCCAGACTTTCGACCCAGGCCTCTTTCTCCTGTCCCGCCTGACTCTAGTCTCAAGCCTCTCTCTCCTGTCCTGACTAACTCTCACTTCAACCCTCTCTCTCCTCTCATACCGGACTCTTGTACCAACCCTCTCTCTCCTGTCCTGCCTGACTCTCGTTCCAAGCCTCTCTCTCTCCTACCCTGCCTGACAGTCGTCCCAAGCCTCTCTCTCCTGTCCTGCCTGATTCTCTCGTCAAGCGTCTCTCTCCTGTTCTGCCTGACTCTCGTCCCAAGCTTTTCTCCCCTGTCCTGCCTGACTCTACTCCCAAGCCTTTCTCTCCTGTCCAGACTGTCTCTCGTCCCATGCCTCTCTCTTCTTTCCTACCTGACTCTCGTCCCATGCCTCTTTCTCGTGTCCTGCCTGACTCTCGTCCCAAGCCTCTCTCTCCTGTGCTGCCTGACTCTCGTCGCAAGACTATCTCTCTGGTCTTGCTTGACTCTCGTCCCAAACCCTTCTCTCCTCCCGAGCCTGACTCTCGTCCCAAGCTCTCTTTCCAGGCCTGCCTGACTCTCGTTCCATGACTCTCTCTCCTGTCATGCCTTACTCTCATCCCAAGACAATCTCTCCTGTCCTGCCTGACTCTAGTCCCGGTCTTCTTTCTCCTGTTCTGCCTGACTCTCGCCCAAGGCCTCTCTCTCCTGTAATGCCTGACTCTCGTCCCAAGCCTCTCTCTCCTCTCCTGCCTGCCTCTCGTCCCATGACTCTTTCTCCTCTCCTACCTGACTCTCGTCCCCAAGCCTCTCTCTCCTATCCTGATTGACACTGTCCCAAGCATGTCTCTCCTCTCCTGCCTGACTCTCGTCCTATGCTTTTCTCTCTTGTCCTGCCTGACTCTCCTCCCAAGCCTCTCTTTCTTGTCCTGCCTGACTCTCGGTCCAAGACTCTCTCTCCTGTCCTGCCTGACTCTCGTCCTAAGACAATATCTCCTGTACTGCCTGAATATCGTCCGAATTCCCTCTCTCCTACCCGGCATGATTCTCGTCCCAAGCCTCTCTTTTCTGTCCTGCCTTACTCTCGACCAAAACCGCTCTCTCCTACCATGCCTGACTCTCGTCCCAAGCCTCTCTCCTGTCGAGCTTGACTCTCGTCCCAAGCCTCTCTCTCCTCTCCTGCCTGACTCTCATCCCGGTCCACTCTCTCCTGTCCTGACTGACTCTCGTCCCAAGTCTCTTTCTCCTAATTGCCTGACTCTCGTTCAAAGCCCTTCTCTCCTACCCTTCCTGAATTTTGTCCCAAGCCTCTCTCTCCTGTCCTGTCTGACTGTCGTTCGAAGCCTCTCTCACGTGTCCTGCCTGACTCTCGTCCCAAGCGTCTATCTCTTCTCTTGCCTGACTCTCGTTCGAAGTCTCTCTCTCGGGTCATGCCTGACTCTCGTCTCAAGCCTCTTTCTCCTGTCCTGACTGACTGTCATCAAAAGCCTCTTACTCCTGTCTTGCCTGACTCTCGTCCCAAGCCTCACTCTCCTCTCCTGCCTGACTCTCGTCACAGGACTCTCTCTCCTGTCCTGCCTGACTCTCGTCCTAGGCCTCCCTCTACTGTCCTGCATGACTCTCGTCCCAGGGCTTTCTCTCCTGTCCTCCCTGACTTTCGTCCAAAGCCACTCTCTCCTGTCCTTCCTGAGACCCGTCCCAAGCCTCTCTCTCCTTCCCTCCTTCACTGTCGTCCCAAGCCTCTTTTTCCTACCCTGCCTGACTCTCGTCTCAAGATTCTCTCTCCTGTCGTGCTTGACTCTTCTCCTCAAGCCTCTCTCTCCTATCCTGCCTGACTCTCGTCCCAAGTCTGTCTCTACTGTCTGCCTGACAATCGTCCCAAGCCTCTCTCTCCTGTCCTGCCTGACTCTCGTCCGAGGCCTCCCTCTACTGTCCTGCCTGACTCTCGTCCCAGGGGTCTCTCTCCTATCCTGCCTGACTCTCGTCCCAAGCCACTCTCTTCTTCCTGATTCTCGTCCTAAGCCTCTATCTCCTTCCCTCCTTGACTCTCGTCACAAGTCACTTTCTCCTACCCTGCCTGACTCTCGTCTCAAGCCTCTCTCTCCTGTCGTGCCTGACTCTCTCCTGAAGCCTCTCTATCCTATCCTGCCTGACTCTCGTTCCAAGTCTCTCTCTACTGTCCTGCCTGACTATCGTCACATGCTTATGTTTCCTGTCCAGCCTGACTCTCGTCCCAAGTCTCTCTTTCCTGTCCTGCCTGACTATCGTCCCAAGCCTCTCTCTCCTGTCCCGCCTCACTGTCGTCCCAAGCCCCTCTCTCCTGTCCTACCTGACTATCATCCCAGGGCTCTCTCTCCTCTCCTGCCTGACTCTCGTCCCAACTCTCTCTCTCCTGTCCTTCCTAAGTCTCGTCACAAGCCTCTCTCTCCTGCCTTCCTTGAATCTCGTAGCAACCTTCTCTCTCCTACCATGCCTGACTCTCGTCTCAAGGGTCTCTCTGCAGTCTTGCCTGACTCTCTCCTGATGCCTTTATCTCCTGTCTTGCCTGACTTTCGTCCCAAGCCTCTCTCTACTATCCTGCCTCCTTGGTCTCGTCCCAAGCATCTTTCTCCTACTTGCCTGACTCTCGTCCCAAGCCCTTCTCTCCTACCCTGCCTGACTTTCGTCCCAAGCCTCTCTCACCTGTCGTGCCTGACTCTCGTCCCAAGTCTCTCTCTCTGGTCCTTCCTGACACTCGTCCCAAGTGTCTCTCTCCTGTCCTGCCTGACTGTCGTCCCAAGCCTCTCTCTCCTGTCCTGTCCTGGCTTTCGTCGCAAGCCTCTCTCTCCTGTCCTGCCTGACTCTCGTCCCAAGCCTCTCTCTGCTATCCTGTCTGACTTTCGTCCGAAGCCTCTTTCTCATACTTACCTGACTCTCGTCCCAAGGCCCTCTCTCCTGTCCTGCCTGACTCTCGTCCCAAGCTTCTCTCTCCTGTCCTGACTAACTCTCACTTCAAGCCTCTCTCTCCTCTCACACCTGACTCTCGTAACAACCCTCTTTCTCCTGTCCTGCCTGACTCTCGTCCGAGGCCTCTCTCTCCTGTCCTGTATAACTTTCGTCCCAAGCCCCTCTCTCCTCTCCTGCCTGACTCTCGTCTCAAGCCTCTCTCTCCAGTCCTGCCTGACTCTCTCCTTAAGCCTCTATCTCATGTCTTGCCTGACTCGTCCAAAGCCTATCTCTCCTGTCCTGCCTGACTCTCGTCCCAAGCCTCTGTCTCCCGTCCTGCCTGACTCTCGTCCCAAGCCTCTCTCACCTGTCGTGCCTGACTCTCGTCCCAAGCCTCTCTCTCCTCTCCAGTCTGACTCTCGTCCTAAGCCCCTCTCTCCTCTCCTGCCTGACTCTTTTCCCAAGCCTCTCTCTCCTGTCCTGACACTCTCACCTCAAGCCTCTCTCGCCTCTCATACCTTACTCTCGTACCAACTCTCTCTCTCCTGTCCTGCCTGACTTTCGTCCCTGGCCTCTTCCTCTTTTCCCGCCTGACTCTCGTACCAACCCTCTCTCTCCTGTCCTGCCTGACTCTCGTCCCAAGCCTCTCTCTCTCCTACCCTGCCTGACCGTTGTCCCAAGCCTCTCTCTCCTGTCCTGCCTGATTCTCTCGTCAAGCGTCTCTCTCCTGTTCTGCCTGACTCTCGTCCCAAGCTTTTCACCACTGTCCTGCCTGACTCTACTCCCAAGCCTCTCTCTCCTGTCCAGACTGTCTCTCGTCCCATGCTTTCTCTTCTTTCCTACCTGACTCTCGTCCCATGCCTCTCTCTCCTGTCCTGCCTGACTCTCGTCCCAAGCCTCTCTCTCCTCTCCTGCCTGAGTCTCGTCCCGGTCCAGTCTCTCCTGTCCTGACTGACTCTCGTCCTAAGCCTCTGTCTCCTAATTGCCTGACTCTCGTTCGAAGCCCTTCTCTCCTACCCTTCCTGACTCTCGTCCCAAGCCTCTCTGTCATGTCCTCCCTGACTCTCGTCCCAAGCCTCTTTCTCCTGTCCTGCCTGACTCTCATCCCAAGCCTCTTTCTCCTCTCTCGCCTGACTCACTTCCTAAACCTTCCTCTCCTCTCCTGCCTGACTCAGGTCCCAAGACTCTCTCTCCTGTCCTGCCTGACTCTCGTCCGCGGCCTCCCTCTACTGTCCTGCCTGACATTCGTCCCAGGGGTCTCTCTCCTATCTTGCCTGACTCTCGTCCCAAGCCACTCTCTTCTGTCCTTCCTGAGTCTCGTCCTAAGCCTTTATCTCCTGCCCTCCTTGACTCACGTCATAAGTCACTTTCTCCTACCCTGCCTGACTCTAGTCTCAAGCCTCTCTCTCCTGTCGCGCCTGACTCTCTCCTGAAGCCTCTCTCTCCTATCCTGCCTGACTCTCGTTCCAAGTCTCTCTCTACTGTCCTGCCTGACTATCGTCACAAGCTTTTCTTTCCTGTAGAGCCTGACTCTCGTCACAAGTCTCTCTCTCCTGTCCTACCTGACTGTCGTCCCAAACCTCTCTCTCCTGTCCGGCCTGACTCTCGTCCCAAGTCTCTCTTTCCTGTCCTGCCTGACTGTCGTCCCAAGCCTCTCTCTCCTGTCCCGCCTCACTGTCGTCCCAAGCCCCTCTCTCCTGTCCTGCCTGACTATCATCCCAGGGCTCTCTCTCCTGTCCTGCCTGACTCTCGTCCCAACCTTCTCTCTTCTGTCCTTCCTAAGTCTCGTCACAAGCCTCTCTCTCCTGCCTTCCTTGAATCTCGTCGCAACCTTCTCTCTCCTACCATGCCTGACTCTCGTCTCAAGGGTCTCTCTACAGGCTTGCCTGACTCTCTCCTGATGCCTCTATCTCCTGTCTTGCCTGACTCTCGTCCCAAGCCTCACTCTACTATCCTGCCTTGGTCTCCTCCCAAGCATCTTTCTCCTACTTGCCTGACTCTCGTCCCTAGACCTTCTCTCCTACCCTGCCTGACTCTCGTTCCAAGCCTCTCTCACCTGTCGTGCCTGACTCTCGTCCCAAGTCTCTCTCTCTCTCTCTGGTCCTTCCTGACTCTCGTCCCAAGTCTCTCTCTCCTGTCCTGCCTGACTGTCGTACCAGGCCTCTCTCTCCTGTCCTGTCCTGACTTTCGTCGCAAGCCTCTCTCTCCTGTCCTGCCTGACTATCATCCCAAGCCTCTCTCTGCTATCCTGCCTGACTCTCGTCCCAAGCCTCTTTCTCATACTTACCTGAATCTCGTCCCAAGGCCCTCTCTCCTCTCCTGCCTGACTCTCCTCCCAAGTCTCTCTCTCCTGTCCTGACTGACTCTCACTTCAAGCCTCTCTCTCCTCTCACACCTGACTCTCGTACCAACCCTCTTTCTCCTGTCCTGCCTGACTCTCGTCCGAGGCCTCTCTCTCCTGTCATGCATAACTTTCGTCCCAAGCCCCTCTCTCCTCTCCTGCATGACTCTCGTCTCAAGCCTCTCTCTCCAGTCCTGCCTGACTCTCTCCTTAAGCCTCTATCTCATGTCTTACTTGACTCGTCCGAAGCCTATCTCTCCTGTCCTGCCTGACTCTCGTCCCAAGACTCTCTCTCCCGTCCTGCCTGACTCTCGTCCCAAGCCTCTCTCACCTGTCGTGCCTGACTCTCGTCCCAAGCCTCTCTCTCCTCTCCAGTCTGACTCTCGTCCTAAGCCCCTCTCTCCTCTCCTGCCTGACTCTTTTCCCAAGCCTCTCTCTCCTGTCCTGACTGACTCTCACCTCAAGCCTCTCTCGCCTCTCATACCTTACTCTCGTACCAACCCTCTCTCTCCTGTCCTGCCTGACTTTCGTCCCAGGCCTCTTTCTCCTGTCCCGCCTGACTCTCGTACCAACCCTCTCTCTCCTGTCTTGCATGACTATCGTCCCAAGCATCTCTCTCCTGTCCTGCCTGACTCTCGTCCCAAGCCTCTCTCCCCTCTCCTGCCTGAGTCTCGTCCCGGTCCAGTCTCTCCTGTCCTGACTGACTCTCGTCCCAAGCCTCTTTCTCCTAATTGCCTGACTCTCGTTCGAAGCCCTTCTCTCCTACCCTTCCTGACTTTCTTCCCAAGCCTCTCTCTCCTGTCCTCCCTGACTCTCATCCCAAGCCTCTTTCTCCTGTCCTGCCTGACTGTCATCCCAAGCCTCTTTCTCCTCTCTTGCCTGAATCACTTCCTAAATCTTCCTCTCCTCTCCTGCCTGACTCAGGTCCCAAGACTCTCTCTCCTGTCCTGCCTGACTCTCGCCCGAGGCCTCCCTCTACTGTCCTGCCTGACTCTCGTCCCAGGGGTCTCTCTCCTATCCTGCCTGACTCTCGTCCCAAGCCACTCTCTTCTGTCCTTGCTGAGTCTCGTCCTAAGCCTCTATCTCCTTCCCTCCTTGACTATCGTCACAATTCACTTTTTTCTACCCTACCTGACTCTCGTCTCAAACCTCTCTCTCCTGTCGTGCCTGACTCTCTCCTGAAGCCTCTCTCTCCTATTCTGCCTGACTCTCGTTCGAAATCTCTCTCTACTGTCCTGCCTGACTATCGTCACAAGCTTTTCTCTCCTGTCCAGCCTGACTCTCGTCCCAAGTCTCTCTTTCCTGTCCTGCCTGACTGTCGTCCCAAGCCTCTCTCTCCTGTCCCGCCTCACTGTCGTCCCAAGCCCCTCTCTCCTGTCCTGCCTGACAATCATCCCAGGGCTCTCTCTCCTGTCCTGCCTGACTCTCGTCCAAACACTCTCTCTCCTTTCCTTCCTAAGTCTCGTCACAAGCCTCTCTCTCCTGCCTTCCTTGAATCTCGTCGCAACCTTCTCTCTCCTACCATGACTGACTCTCGTCTCAAGGGTCTCTCTACAGGCTTGCCTGACTCTCTCCTGATGCCTCTATCTCCTGTCTTGCCTGACTCTCGTCCCAAGCCTCTCTCTACTATCCTGCCTTGGTCCCGTCCCAAGCATCTTTTTCCTACTTGCCTGACTCTCGTCCCAAGCCCTTCTCTCCTACCCTGCCTGACTCTCGTCCCAAGCCTCTCTCACCTGTCCTTCCTGACTCTCGTCCCAAGTCTCTCTCTCCTGTCCTGCCTGACTGTCGTCCCAGGCCTCTCTCTCCTGTCCTGTCCTGACTTTCGTCGCAAGCCTCTCTCTCCTGTCCTGCCTGACTCTCGTCCCAAGCCTGTCTCTGCTATCCTGCCTGACAGTCGTCCCAAGCCTCTTTCTCATACTTACCTGACTCTCGTCCCAAGGTCCTCTCTCGTCTCCTGCCTGACTCTCGTCCCAAGTCTCTCTCTCCTGTCCTGACTAACTCTCACTTCAAGCCTCTCTCTCCTCTCACACCTAACTCTCGTACCAACCCTCTTTCTCCTGTCCTGCCTGACTCTCGCCCAAGGCCTCTCTCTCCTGTCATGCATAACTTTCGTCACAAGCCCCTCTGTCCTCTCCTGCCTGACTCTCGTCTCAAGCCTCTCTCTCCAGTCCTGCCTGACTCTCTCCTTAAGCCTCTATCTCATGTCTTGCCTGACTCGTCCGAAGCCTATCTCTCCTGTCCTGCCTGACTCTCGTCCCAAGACTCTCTCTCCCGTCCTGCCTGACTCTCGTCCCAAGCCTCTCTCACCTGTCGTGCCTGACTCTCGTCCCAAGCCTCTATCTCCTCTCCAGTCTGACTCTCGTCCTAAGCCCCTCTCTCCTCTCCTGCCTGACTCTTTTCCCAAGCCTCTCTCTCCTGACCTGACTGACTCTCACCTCAAGCCTCTCTCGCCTCTCATACCTTAATCTCGTACCAACCCTCTCTCTCCTGTCCTGCCTGACTTTCGTCCCAAGCCTCTTTCTCCTGTCCCGCCTGACTCTCGTACCAACCCTCTCTCTCCTGTCCTGCCTGACTCTCGTAACAAGCATTTCTCTCTCCTACCCTGCCTGAGCGTCGTCCCAAGCCACTCTCTCCTGTCCTGCCTGATTCTCTCGTCAAGCGTCTCTCTCCTGTACTGCCTGACTCTCGTCCCAAGCTTTTCACCACTGTCCCGCCCGAAAATACTCCCAAGCCTCTCTCTCCTGTCCAGACTGTCTCTCGTCCCATGCTTTCTCTTCTTTCCTACCTGACTCTCGTCCCATGCCTCTCTCTCCTGTCCTGCCTGACTCTCGTCCCAAGCCTCTTTCTCCTGTCCTGCCTGATTGTCATCCCAAGCCTCTTTCTCCTCTCTTGCCTGACTCACTTCCAAAATCTCCCTCTCCTCTCCTGCTTGACTCAGGTCCCAAGACCCTCTCTCCTGTCCTGCCTGACTCGTCCGAGGCCTCCCTCTACTGTCCTGCCTGACTCTCGTCCCAGGGGTCTCTCTCCTATCCTGCCTGACTCTCGTCCCAAGCCACTCTCTTCTGTCCTTCCTGAGTCTCGTCCTAAGCCTTTATCTCCTGCCCTCCTTGACTCACGTCACAAGTCACTTTCTCCTACCCTGCCTGACTCTCGTCTCAAGCCTCTCTCTCCTGTCGTGCCTGACTCTCTCCTGAAGCCTCTCTCTCCTATCCTGCCTGACTCTCGTTCCAAGTTTCTCTCTACTGTCCTGCCTGACTATCGTCACAAGCTTTTCTTTACTGTAGAGCCTGACTCTCGTCGCAAGTCTCTCTCTCCTGTCCTGCCTGACTGTCGTCCCAAACCTCTCCCTCCTGTCCGGCCTGACTCTCGTCCCAAGTCTCTATTTCCTGTCCTGCCTGACTGTCGTCCCAAGCCTCTCTCTCCTGTCCCGCCTCACTGTCGTCCCAAGCCCCTCTCTCCTGTCCTGCCTGACTATCATCCCAGGGCTCTCTCTCCTGTCCTGCCTGACTCTCGTCCCAACCCTCTCTCTCCTGTCCTTCCTAAGTCTCGTCACAAGCCTCTCTCTCCTGCCTTCCTTGAATCTCGTTGCAACCTTCTCTCTCCTACCATGCCTGACTCTCGTCTCAAGTGTCTCTCTACAGGCTTGCCTGACTCTCTCCTGATGCCTCTATCTCCTTTCTTGCCTGACTCTCGTCCCAAGCCTCTCTCTACTATCCTGCCTTGGTCTCGTCCCAAGAATCTTTCTCCTACTTGCCTGACTCTCGTCCCAAGCCATTCTCTCCTACCCTGCCTGACTCTCGTCCCAAGCCTCTCTCACCTGTCGTGCATGATTCTCGTCCCATGTCTCTCTCTCTCTGGTCCTTCCTGACTCTCGTCCCAAGTCTCTCTCTCCTGTCCTGCCTGACAGTCGTCCCATGCCTCTCTCTCCTGTCCTGTCCTGACTTTCGTCGCAAGCCTCTCTCTCCTGTCCTGCCTGACTCTCGTCCCAAGCCTGTCTCTGCTATCCTGCCTAACTCTCGTCCCAAGCCTCTTTCTCATACTTACCTGACTCTCGTCCCAAGGCCCTCTCTCCTCTCCTACCTGACTCTCCTCCCAAGTCTCTCTCTCCTGTCCTGACTAACTCTCATTTCAGGCCTCTCTCTCCTCTCGCACCTGACTCTCGTACCAACCCTCTTTCTCCTGTCCTGCTTGACTATCGTCCGAGACCTCTCTCTCCTGTCCTGCATAACTTTCGTCCCAAGCCCCTTTCTCCTCTCCTGCCTGACTCTCGTCTCAAGCCTCTCTCTCCAGTCCTGCCTGACTCTCTCCTTAAGCCTCTATCTCATGTCTTGCCTGACTCGTCCGAAGCCTATCTCTCCTGTCCTGCCTGACTCTCGTCCCAAGCCTCTCTCTCCCGTCCTGCCCGACTCTCGTCCTAAGCGTCTCTCACCTGTCGTGCCTGACTCTAGTCCCAAGCCTCTCTCTCCTCTCCAGTCTGACTCTCGTCCTAAGCCCCTCTCTCCTCTCCTGCCTGACTCTTTTCCCAAGCCTCTCTCTCCTGTCCTGACTGACTCTCACCTCAAGCCTCTCTCGCCTCTCATACCTTACTCTCGTACCAACCCTCTCTCTCCTGTCCTGCCTGACTTTCGTCCCTGGCCTCTTTCTCCTGTCCTGCCTGACTCTCGTCCCAAGCCTCTCTCTCTCCTACCCTGCATGACCGTCGTCCCAAGCCACTCTCTCCTGTCCTGCCTGATTCACTCTTGAAGCGTCTCTCTCCTGTTCTGCCTGACTCTCGTCCCAAGCTTTTCACCACTGTCCTGCCTGACTCTACTCCCAAGCCTCTCTCTCCTGTCCAGACTGTCTCTCGTCCCAAGCTTTCTCTTCTTTCCTACCTGACTCTCGTCCCATGCCTCTCTCTCCTGTCCTGCCTGACTCTCGTCCCAAGCCTCTCTCTCCTGTCCTGCCTGACTTTCGTCCCATGCCTATCTCTCTGGTCTTGCTTGAATCTCGTCCCAAACCCTTCTTACATAACCAGCCTAACTCTTGTCCCAAGCTCTCTTTCCAGGCCTTCTTGACTTTCGTTCCATGACTCTCTCTCCTGTCATGCCTTACTCTCGTCCCAAGACAATCTCTCCTGTCCTGCCTGACTCTAGTCCCGGTCTTCTCTCTCCTGTGCTGCCTGACTCTCGTCCAAGGCCTCTCTCTCCTGTAATGCCTGACTCTCGTTCCTAGCCTTTCTCTCCTCTCCTGCCTGACTCTCGTCCCATGCCTCTCTCTCCTCTACTGCCTGAATCTCGTCCACAAGCCTCCCTCTCCTATCCTGATTGACACTGTCCCAAGCTTGTCTCTCCTCTCCTGCCTGACTCTCGTCCCATGCTTCTCTCTCATGTCCTGGCTGACTCTCCTCCTAAGCCTCTCTCTCTTGTCCTGCCTGATTCTCGGTTCAAGACTCTCTCTCCTGTCCTGCCTGACTCTCGTCCCAAGTCTCTCTCTCCTGTTCTGTCCGACTCTCGTCACAAGCCTCTCTCTCTTGTCGTGCCTGACTCCTGTCCCAAGTTTTTCTCTCTTGTCCTGCCTGACTCTCGTCCCAAGCCTCTTTCTCCTACTTGCCTGACTCTCGTCCATAGCCCTTCTCTCCTACAATGCCTGATTCTCGTCCCAAGCCTCTCTTTTCTGTAATACCTGACTCTCGTTCCAAGCCTCCCCCTCCTCTCCTGCCTGACTCTCGTCACAAGACAATCTCTCCTATACTGCCTGAATACCGTCCGAAGCCCCTCTCTCCTACCCGGCATGATTCTCGTCTCAAGACTCTCTTTTCTGTCCTGCCATACTCTCGACGCAAGCCCCTCTCTTCTACCCTGCCTGACTCTCGTCCCAAGCCTCTCTCCTGTCGAGATTCACTATCGTCCCATGAATCTCTCTCCTCTCCTGCCTGACTCTTGTCCCCAAGCCTCTCTCTCATATCCTGATAGACAATGTCCCAAGCCTGTCTCTCCTCTCCTGCCTGACTCTCGTCCCATGCTTCTCTCTCATGTCCTTCCTGAGTCTCATCGCAAGCCTCTCTCTCTTGTCCTGCTTGACTCTCGGTTGAAGACTCTCTCTCCTGTCCTGCCTGACTCTCGTCCCAAGTCTCTCTCTCGTGTTCTGTCCGACTTTCGTCCCAAGCCTCTCTCTCTTGTCGTGCCTGACTCCTGTCGAAAGTTTCTCTCTCTTGTCCTGCCTGACTCTCGTCCCATGCCTCTCTCTGCTATCCTGCCTGACTCTCGTCCCAAGCCTCTTTCTCATACTTACCTGACTCTCGTCCCAAGGTCCTCTCTCCTCTCCTGCCTGACTCTCGTTCCAAGTCTCTCTCTCCTGTCCTGACTAACTCTCACTTCAAGCCTCTCTCTCCTCTCACACCTGACTCTCGTACCAACCCTCTTTCTCCTGTCCTGCCTGACTCTCGCCCAAGGCCTCTCTCTCGTGTTATGCATAACTTTCGTCCCAAGCCCCTCTCTCCTCTCCTGCCTGACTCTCGTCTCAAGCCTCTCTCTCCAGTCCTGCCTGACTCTCTCCTTAAGCCTCTATCTCATGTCTTGCCTAACTCGTCCGAAGCCTATCTCTACTGTCCTGCCTGACTCTCGTCCCAAGACTCTCTCTCCCGTCCTGCCTGACTCTCGTCCTAAGCCTCTCTCACCTGTCGTGCCTGACTCTCGTCCCAAGCCTCTATCTCCTCTCCAGTCTGACTCTCGTCCTAAGCCCCTCTCTCCTCTCCTGCCTGACTCTTTTCCCAAGCCTCTCTCTCCTGTCCTGACTGACTCTCACCTCAAGCCTCTCTCGCCTCTCATACCTTACTCTCGTACCAACCCTCTCTCTCCTCTCCTGCCTGACTCTCGTCCCATGCTTCTCTCTCATGTCCTTCCTGAGTCTCATCGCAAGCCTCTCTCTCTTGTCCTGCTTGACTCTCGGTTGAAGACTCTCTCTCCTGTCCTGCCTGACTCTCGTCCCAAGTCTCTCTCTCCTGTTCTGTCCGACTCTCGTCCCAAGCCTCTCTCTCTTGTCGTGCCTGACTCCTGTCGAAAGTTTCTCTCTCTTGTCCTGCCTGACTCTCTTCCCATGCCTCTCTCTGCTATCCTGCCTGACTCTCGTCCGAAGCCTCTTTCTCGTACTTACCTGACTCTCGTCCCAAGGTCCTCTCTCCTCTCCTGCCTGACTCTCGTTCCAAGTCTCTCTCTCCTCTCCTGACTAACTCTCACTTCAAGCCTCTCTCTCCTCTCACACCTGACTCTCGTACCAACCCTCTTTCTCCTGTCCTGCCTGACTCTCGCCCAAGGCCTCTCTCTCGTGTAATGCATAACTTTCGTCCCAAGCCCCTCTCTCCTCTCCTGCCTGACTCTCGTCTCAAGCCTCTTTCTCCAGTCCTGCCTGACTCTCTCTTTAAGCCTCTATCTCATGTCTTGCCTAACTCGTCCGAAGCCTATCTCTACTGTCCTGCCTGACTCTCGTCCCAAGACTCTCTCTCCCGTCCTGCCTGACTCTCGTCCCAAGCCTCTCTCACCTGTCGTGCCTGACTCTCGTCCCAAGCCTCTATCTCCTCTCCTGTCTGACCCTCGTCCTAAGCCCCTCTCTCCTCTCCTGCCTGACTCATTTCCCAAGCTTCTCTCTCCTGTCCTGACTGACTCTCACCTCAAGCCTCTCTCGCCTCTCATACCTTACTCTCGTACTAACCCTCTCTCTCCTGTCCTGCCTGACTTTCGTCCCAAGCCTCTTTCTCCTGTCCCGCCTAACTCTCGTACCAACCCTCTCTCTCCTGTCCTGCCTGACTCTCGTCCCAAGCCTCTCTCTCTCCTAACCTGCCTGAGCGTCGTCCCAAGTCACTCTCTCCTGTCCTGCCTGATTCTCTCGTCAAGCGTCTCTCTCCTGTACTGCCTGACTCACGTCCCAAGTTTTTCACCACTGTCCCGCCTGACTCTACTCCCAAGCCTCTCTCTCCTGTCCAGACTGTCTCTCGTCCCATGATTTCTCTTCTTTCCTACCTGACTCTCGTCCCATGCCTCTCTCTCCTGTCCTGCCTGACTCTCGTCCCAAGCCTCTTTCTCCTGTCCTGCCTGACTGTCATCCCAAGCCTCTTTCTCCTCTCTTGCCTGACTCACTTCCTAAATCTTCCTCTTCTTTCCTGCCTGACTCAGGTCCCAAGACTCTCTCTCCTGTCCTGCCTGACTCTCGTCCGAGGCCTCCCTCTACTGTCCTGCCTGACTCTCGTCCCAGGGGTCTCTCTCCTATCCTGCCTGACTCTCGTGCCAAGCCACTCTCTTCTGTCCTTCCTGAGTCTCGTCCTAAGACTCTATCTCCTGCCCTCCTTGACTCACGTCAGAAGTCACTTTCTCCTACCCTGCCTGACTCTCGTCTCAAGCCTCTCTCTCCTGTCGTGCCTGACTCTCTCCTGAAGCCTCTCTCTCCTATCCTGCCTGACTCTCGTTCCAAGTCTCTCTCTGCTGTCCTGCCTGACTATCGTCACAAGCTTTTCTTTCCTGTAGAGCCTGACTCTCGTCCCAAGTCTCTCTTTCCTGTCCTGCCTGACTGTCGTCCCAAACCTCTCTCTCCTGTCCGGCCTGACTCTCGTCCCAAGTCTCTCTTTCCTGTCCTGCCTGACTCTCGTCCCAAGCCTCTCTCTCCTGTCCCGCCTCACTGTCGTCCCAAGCCCCTCTCTCCTGTCCTGCCTGACTATCATCCCAGGGCTCTCTCTCCTCTCCTGCCTGACTCTCGTCCCAACCCTTTCTCTCCTGTCCTTCCTAAGTCTCGTCACAAGCCTCTCTCTCCTGACTCCCTTGAATCTCGTCGCAACCTTCTCTCTCCTACCATGCCTGACTCTCGTCTCAAGTGTCTCTCTACAGGCTTGCCTGACTCTCTCCTGATGCCTCTATCTCCTGTCTTGCCTGACTCTCGTCCCAAGCCTCTCTCTACTATCCTGCCTTGGTCTCGTCCCAAGCATCTTTCTCCTACTTGCCTGACTCTCGTCCCAAGCCCTTCTCTCCTACCCTGCCTGACTCTTTTCCCAAGCCTCTCTCACCTGTCGTGCCTGACTCTCGTCCCATGTCTCTCTCTCTCTGGTCCTATATGACTCTCGTCCTAAGTCTCTCTCTCCTGTCCTGCCTGACAGTCGTCCCAGGCCTCTCTCCTGTCCTGTCCTGACTTCCGTCGCAAGCCTCTCTCTCCTGTCCTGCCTGACTCTCTTCCCAAGCCTCTCTCTGCTATCCTGCCTAACTCTCGTCCCAAGCCTCTTTCTCATACTTACCTGACTCTCGTCCCAAGGCCCTCTCTCCTCTCCTGCCTGACTCTCGTCCCAAGTCTCTCTCTCCTGTCCTGACTAACTCTCATTTCAGGCCTCTCTCTCCTCTCACACCAGACTCTCGTACCAACCCTCTTTCTCCTGTCCTGCCTGACTCTCGTCCGAGGCCTCTCTCTCCTGTCCTGCATAACTTTCGTCCCAAGCACCTCTCTCCTCTCCTGCCTGACTCTCGTCTCAAGCCTCTCTCTCCAGTCCTGCCTGACTCTCTCCTTAAGCCTCTATCTCATGTCTTGCCTGACTCGTCCGAAGCCTATCTCTCCTCTCCTGCCTGACTCTCGTCCCCAAGCCTCTCTCTCCTATCCTGATTGACACTGTCCCAAGCTTGTCTCTCCTCTCCTGCCTGACTCTCGTCCCATGCTTCTCTTTCATGTCCTGGCTGACTCTCCTCCCAAGCCTCTCTCTCTTGTCCTGCCTGACTCTCGGTTCAAGACTCTCTCTCCTGTCCTGCCTGACTCTCGTCCCAAGTCTCTCTCTCCTGTTCTGTCCGACTCTCGTCACAAGCCTCTCTCTCTTGTCGTGCCTGACTCCTGTCCCAAGTTTTTCTCTATTGTCCTGCCTGACTCTCATCCCAAGCCTCTTTCTCCTACTTGCCTGACTCTCGTCCATAGCCCTTCTCTCCTACACTGCCTGATTCTCGTCCCAAGCCTCTCTTTTCTGTAATGCCTGACTCTCGTTCCAAGCCTCCCTCTCGTCTCCTGCCTGACTCTCGTCCCAAGACAATCTCTCCTGTACTGCCTGAATATCGTCCGAAGCCCCTCTCTCCTACCCGGCATGATTCTCGTCTCAAGCCTCTCTTTTCTGTCCTGCCTTACTCTTCACCCAAGCCCCTCTCTTCTACCATGCCTGACTCTCGTCCCAAGCCTCTCTCCTGTCGAGCTTCACTATCGTCCCATGAATCGCTCTCCTCTCCTGCCTGACTCTTGTCCCCAAGCCTCTCTCTCATATCCTGATAGACAATGTCCCAAGCCTGTCTCTCCTCTCCTGCCTGACTCTCGTCCCATGCTTCTCTCTCATGTCCTTCCTGAGTCTCCTCGCAAGCCTCTCTCTCTTGTCCTGCTTGACTCTCGGTTGAAGACTCTCTCTCCTGTCCTGCTTGACTCTCGTCCCAAGTCTCTCTCTCCTGGTCTGTCCGACTCTCGTCCCAAGCCTCTCTCTCTTGTCGTGCCTGACTCCTGTCGAAAGTTTCTCTCTCTTGTCCTGCCTGACTCTCGTCCGAAGCCTCTTTCTCCTACTTGCCTAACTCTCGTCCATAGCCCTTCTCTCCTACCCTGCCTGATTCTCGTCCCAAGCCTCTCTTTCCTGTACTGCCTGACTCTCGTTCCAAGCCTCGCTCTCCTCTCCTGCCTGACTCTCGTCCGAAGACAATCTCACCTGTACTGCCTGAATATCGTCCGAAGCCCCTCTCAACTAACCGGCATGATTCTCGTCCCAAGCCTCTCTTTTCTGTCCTGCCTAACTCTCGACCCAAGCCCCTCTCTCCTACCCTGCCTGACTCTCGTCCCAAGCCTCTCTCCTGTCGAGCTTGACTTTCTTCCCAAGCCTCTCTCTCCTCTCCTGCCTGACTCTCGTCCCGGTCCACTTTCTCCTGTCCTGACTGACTCTCCTCCCAAGACTCTTTTTCCTAATTCCCTGACTCTCGTTCATAGCCCTTCTCTCCTACACTTCCTAACTTTCGTCCCAAGCCTCTCTCTCCTGTCCTGTCTGACTGTCGTTCGAAGCCTCTCTCTCCTGTCCTGTCTGACTGTCGTCCCAAGCGTCTATCTCCTACTTGCCTGACTCTCGTCCATAGCCCTTCTCTCCTACACTGCCTGATTCTCGTCCCAAGCCTCTCTTTTCTGTAATGCCTGACTCTCGTTCCAAGCCTCCCTCTCCTCTCCTGCCTGACTCTCGTCTCAAGCCTCTCTCTCCACTCCTGCCTGACTTTATCCTTAAGCCTCTATCTCATGTCTTGCCTGACTGGTTCGAAGCCTATCTCTCCTGTCCTGCCTGACTCTCGTCCCAAGCGTCTATCTCCTCTCTTGCATGACTCTCGTATCATTCCTCTCTCTCCTGTCCTGCCTGACTCTCGTCCAAAGCCCCTCTCTCCTCTACTGCCTGACTCTTTTCCTAAGCCTCTCTCTCCTGTCCTGACTGACTCTCACCTCAAGCCTCTCTCGCCTCTTATACCTTACTCTCGTACCAACCCTCTCTCTCCTGCTCTGCCTGACTTTCGTCCCACGCCTCTTTCTCCTGTCCCGCCTGACTCTCGTACCAGCCCTCTCTCTCCTGTCTTGACTGACTATCGTCCCAAGCATCTCTCTCCTGTCCTGCATGACTCTGGCCCCAAGCCTCTCTCCCCTCCCCTGCCTGAGTCTTGTCCCGGTCCAGTCTCTCCTGTCCTGACTGACTCTCGTCCCAAGCCTCTTTCTCCTAATTGCCTGACTCTTGTTCGAAGCCCTTCTCTCCTACCCTTCCTGACTCTCGTCCCAAGCCTCACTCTCCTGTCCTCCCTGACTCTCGTCCCAAGCCTCTTTCTCCTGTCCTGCCTGACTGTCATCCCAAGCCTCTTTCTCCTCTCTTGCCTGAATCACTTCCTAAATCTTCCTCTCCTCTCCTGCCTGACTCAGGTCCCAAGACTCTCTCTCCTGTCCTGTCTGACTCTCGTCCGAGGCCTCCCTCTACTGTCCTGCCTGACTCTCGTCCCAGGGGTCTCTTTCCTATCCTGCCTGACTCTCGTCCCAAGCCACTCTCTTCTGTCCTTCCTGAGTCTCGTCCTAAGCCTCCATCTCCTTCCCTCCTTGACTCTCGTCACAAGTCACTTTCTCCTACCCTGCCTGACTCTCGTCTCAAGCCTCTCTCTCCTGTCGTGCCTGACTCTCTCCTGAAGCCTCAATCTCCTATCCTGCCTGACTCTCGTTCGAAGTCTCTCTCTACTGTCCTGCCTGACTATCGTCACAAGCTTTTCTCTCCTGTCCAGCCTGACTCTCGTCCCAAGTCTCTCTCTCCTGTCCTGCCTGACTGTCGTCCCAAACCTCTCTCTTATGTCCGGCCTGACTCTCGTCCCAAGTCTCTCTTTCCTGTCCTGCCTGACTGTCGTCCCAAGCCCCTCTCTCCTGTCCTGCCTGACTATCATCCCAGGGCTCTCTCTCCTGTCCTGCCTGACTCTCGTCCCAACCCTCTCTCTCCTGTCCTTCCTAAGTCTCGTCAAAAGCCTCTCTATCCTGCCTTCCTTGAATCTCGTCGCAATCTTCTCTCTCCTATCATGCCTGACTCTCGTCTCAAGGGTCTCTCTAGAGGCTTCCCTGACTCTCTCCTGATGCCTCTATCTCCTGTCTCACCTGACTCTCGTCCCAAGCCTCTCTCTACTATCCTGCCTTGGTCTCGTCCCAAGCATCATTCTCCTACTTGCCTGACTCTCGTCCCAAGCCCTTCTCTCCTACCCTGCCTGACTCTCGTCCCAAGCCTCTCTCACCTGTCGTGCCTGACTCTCGTCCCAAGTCTCTCTCTCTCTGGTCCTTCCTGACTCTCGTCCCAAGTCTCTCTCTCCTGTCCTGCCTGACTGTCGTCCCAAGCCTCTCTCTCCTGTCCTGTCCTGACTTTCGTCGCAAGCCTCTCTCTCCTGTCCTGCCTGACTCTCGTCCCAAGCCTCTCTCTGCTATCCTGCCTGACTCTCGTCCCAAGCCTCTTTCTCATACTTACCTGACTCTCGTCCCAAGTCCCTCTCACCTCTCCTGCCTGACTCTCGTCCCAAGTCTCTCTCTCCTGTCCTGACTAACTCTCACTTCAAGCCTCTCTCTCCTCTCACACCTGACTCTCGTACCAACCCTCTTTCTCCTGTCCTGCCTGACTCTCGCCCAAGGCCTCTCTCTCGTGTCATGCATAACTTTCGTCCCAAGCCCCTCTCTCCTCTCCTGCCTGACTCTCGTCTCAAGCCTCTCTCTCTAGTCCTGCCTGACTCTCTCCTTAAGCCTCTATCTCATGTCTTGCCTGACTCGTCCGAAGCCTATCTCCCCTGTCCTGTCTGACTCTCGTCCCAAGCCTCTCTCTCCCGTCCTGCCTGACTCTCGTCCCAAGCCTCTCTCACCTGTCGTGCCTGACTCTCGTCCCAAGCCTCTATCTCCTCTCCAGTCTGACTCTCGTCCTAAACCGCTCTCTCCTCTCCTGCCTGACTCTTTTCCCAAGCCTCTCTCTCCTGTCCTGCCTGACTTTCGTACCAGGCCTCTTTCTCCTGTCCCGCCTGACTCTCGTACCAACCCTCTCTCTCCTGTCCTGCCTGACTCTCGTCCCAAGCCTTTCTCTGCCATCCTGCCTGACTCTCGTCCCAAGCCTCTTTCTCATACTTACCTGACTCTCGTCCCAAGGCCCTCCCTCCTCTCCTGCCTGACTCTCGTCGTAAGCCTCTCTCTCCTGTCCTGACTAACTCTCACTTCAAGCCTCTCTTTCCTCTCACACCAGACTCTCGTACCAACCCTCTTTCTCCTGTCCTGCCTGACTTTCGTCCCAGGCCTCTTTCTCCTGTCCCGCCTGAGTCTCGTACCAACCCTCTCTCTCCTGTCCTGTCTAAATCTCGTCCCAAGCCTCTCTCTCTCCTACCCTGCCTGACCGTCGTCCCAAGCCACTCTCTCCTGTCATGCCTGATTCTCTCGTCAAGCGTCTCTCTCCTGTTCTGCCTGACTCTCGTCCCAAGCTTTTCACCACTGTCCTGCCTGACTCTACTCCCAAGCCTCTCTCTCCTGTCCAGACTGTCTCTCGTCCCATTCTTTCTCTTCTTTCCTACCTGACTCTCGTCCCATGCCTCTCTCTCCTGTCCTGCCTGACTCTCGTCCCAAGGCTTTCTCTCCTGTCCTGCCTGACTTTCGTCCCATGCCTATCTCTCTGGTCTTGTATGAATCTCTTCCTAAACCCTTCTTTCATAACAAGCCTGACTCTTGTCCTAAGCTCTCTTTCCAGGCCTTCCTGACTATCGTTCCATAACTCTCTCTCCTGTCATGCCTTACTCTCGTCCCAAGACAATCTCTCCTGTCCTGCCTGACTCTAGTCCCGGTCTTCTCTCTCCTGTTCTGCCTGACTCTCGTCCAAGGCCCGTCTCTCCTGTAATGCCTGACTCTCGTCCCCAGCCTCTCTCTCCTCTCCTGCCTGAATCTCGTCCTATGGCTCTCTCTCCTCTCCTGCCTGACTCTCGTCCCCAAGCCTCTCTCTCCTAACCAGATTGACACTGTCCCAAGCCTGTCTCTCCTCTCCTGCCTGAATCCCGTCCCATGCTTCTCTCTCATGTCCTGCCTGACTCTCCTCCTAAGCCTCTCTCTCTTGTATTGCCTGAATCTCGGTTCAAGACTCTCTCTCCTGTCCTGCCTGACTCTCGTCCCAAGTCTCTCTCTTCTGTTCTGTCCGACTCTCGTCCCAAGCCTCTCTCTCTTCTCGTACCTGACTCCTGTCCCAAGTTTCTCTCTCTTGTCCTGCGTGACTCTCGTCCCAAGCCTCTTTCTCCTACTTGACTGACTCTCGTCCATAGCCCTTCTCTCCTACCCTGCCTGATTCTCGTCCCAAGCCTCTTTTCTGTACTGCCTGACTCTCGTTCCAAGCCTCCCTATCCTCTCCCGCCTGACTCTCATCCCAAGACAAACTCTCCTGTACTGCCTAAATATCGTCCGAAGCCCCTCTCTCCTAACCGGCATGATTCTCGTCCCAAGCCTCTCTTTTCTGTCCTGCCTAACTCTCGACCCAAGCCCCTCTCTCCTACCCTGCCTGACTCTCGTCCCAAGCCTCTCTCCTGTCGAGCTTGACTTTCGTCCCAAGCCTCTCTCTCCTCTCCTGCCTGACTCTCGTCCCGGTCCACTATCTCCAGTCCTGACTGATTCTCCTCCCAAGAGTGTTTCTCCTAATTGCCTGACTCTAGTTCAAAGACCTTCTCTCCTACCCTTCCTGACTTTCGTCCCAAGCCTCTCTCTCCTGTCCTGTCTGACTGTCGTTCGAAGCCTCTCTCTCCTGTCCTGCCTGACTGTCGTCCCAAGCGTCTATCTCCTGTCTTGCCTGAGTCTCGTCCCAAGTCTCTCTCTCCGGTCATGCCTGACTCTCGTCCCAAGCCTCTTTCTCCTGTCCTGACTGACTGTCATCCCAAGCCTCTTTCTCCTGTCTTGCCTGACTCTCGTCCCAAACCTCCCTCTCCTGTCCTGCCTGACTCTCGTCACAAGACTCTCTCTCCTGTCCTGCCTGACTCTCGTCCTAGGCCTCCCTCTACTGTCCTGCCTGATTCTCGTCCCAGGGCTTTCTCTCCTGTCCTGCCTGACTTTCGTCCCAAGCCACTCTCTCCTGTCCTTCCTGAGACCCGTCCCAAGCCTCTCTCTGCTACCCTCCTTCACTGTCGTCCCAAGCCTCTTTTTCCTAGCCTGCCTGACTCTCGTCTCAAGACTCTCTCTCCTGTCGTGCCTGACTCTTCGCCTCAAGCCTCTCTCTCCTATCCTGCCTGACTCTCGTCCCAAGTCTGTCTCTACTGTCCTGCCTGACTATCGTCCCAAGCCTCTCTCTCCTTTCCTGCCTGACTCTCGTGCCAAGCCTCTCTCCCCTCTCCTGCCTGACTCTCGTCCCGGTCCAGTCTCTCCTGTCTTGACTGACTCTCGTCCCAAGCCTCTTTCTCCTAATTGCCTGACTCTCGTTCGAAGCCCTTCTCTCCTACCCTTCCTGACTCTCGTCCCAAGCCTCTCTCTCCTGTCCTCCCTGACTCTCGTCCCAAGCCTCTTTCTCCTGTCCTGCCTGACTGTCATCCCAAGCCTCTTTCTCCTCTCTTGCCTGACTCACTTCCTAAATCTTCCTCTCCTCTCCTGCCTGACTCAGGTCCCAAGACTCTCTCTCCTGTCCTGTCTGACTCTCGTCCGAGGCCTCCCTCTACTGTCCTGCCTGACTCTCGTCCCAGGGGTCTCTCTCCTATCCTGCCTGACTCTCGTCCCAAGCCACTCTTTTCTTTCCTTCCTGAGTCTCGTCCTAAGCCTCTATCTCCTGCCCTCCTTGACTCTCGTCACAAGTCACTTTCTCCTACCCTGCCTGACTCTCGTCTCAAGCCTCTCTCTCCTGTCGTGCCTGACTCTCTCCTGAAGCCTCTCTCTCCTATCCTGCCTGACTCTCGTTCGAAGTCTCTCTCTACTGTCCTGCCTGACTATCGTCACAAGCTTTTCTCTCCTGTCCAGCCTGACTCTCGTCCCAAGTCTCTCTCTCCTGTCCTGCCTGACTGTCGTCCCAAGCCTCTCTCTCCTGTCCGGCCTGACTCTCGTCCCAAGTCTCTCTTTCCTGTCTTGCCTGACTGTCGTCCCAAGCCTCTCTCTCCTGTCCCGCCTCACTGTCGTCCCAAGCCCCTCTCTCCAGTCCTGCCTGAATATCATCCCAGGGCTCTCTCTCCTGTCCTGCCTGACTCTCGTCCCAACCCTCTCTCTCCTGTCCTTCCTAAGTCTCGTCACAAGCCTCTCTCTCCTGCCTTCCTTGAATCTCGTCCCAACCTTCTCTCTCCTACCATGCCTGACTCTCGTCTCAAGGGTCTCTCTACAGGCTTGCCTGACTCTCCTGATGCCTCTATCTCCTGTCTTGCCGGACTCTCGCCCCAAGGCTCTCTCTACTATCCTGCCTTGGTCTCGTCCCAAGCATTTTTCTCCTACTTGCCTGACTCTCGTCCCAAGCCCTTCTCTCCTACCCTGCCTGACTCTCGTCCCAAGTCTCTCTCTCTGGTCCTTCCTGACTCTCGTCCCAAGTCTCTCTCTCCTGTCCTGCCTGACTGTCGTCCCAAGCCTCTCTCTCCTGTCCTGTCCTGACTTTCGTCGCAAGCCTCTCTCTCCTGTCCTGCCTGACTCTCGTCCCAAGCCTGTCTCTGCTATCCTGCCTGACTCTCGTCCCAAGCCTCTTTCTCATACTTACCTGACTCTCGTCCCAAGGCCCTCTCTCCTCTCCTGCCTGACTCTCGTCCTAAGCCTCTTTCTCCCGTCCTGACTAACTCTCACTTCAAGCCTCTCTCTCCTCTCACACCTGACTCTCGTACCAACCCTCTCTCTCCTGTACTGCCTGACTTTCGTCCCAGGCCTCTTTCTCCTGTCCCGCCTGACTCTCGTACCAACCCTCTCTCTCCTGTCCTGCCTGACTCTCGTCCCAAGCCTCTCTCTCTCCTACCCTGCCTGACCGTCGTCCCAAGCCACTCTCTCCTGTCATGCCTGATTCTCTCGTCAAGCGTCTCTCTCCTGTTCTGCTTGACTCTCGTCCCAAGCTTTTCACCACTGTCCTGCCTGACTCTACTCCCAAGCCTCTCTCTCCTGTCCAGACTGTCTCTCGTCCCATGCTTTCTCTTCTTTCCTACCTGACTCTCGTCCCATGCCTCTCTCTCCTGTCGTGCCTGACTCTCGTCCCAAGCCTCTCTCTCCTGTCCTGCCTGACTTTCGTCCCATGCCTATATCTCTGGTCTTGTATGAATCTCTTCCTAAACCCTTCTTTCATAACCAGCCTGACTCTTGTCCCAAGCTCTCTTTCCAGGCCTTCCTGACTCTCGTTCCATGACTCTCTCTCCTGTCATGCCTTACTCTCGTCCCAAGACAATCTCTCCTGTCCTGCCTGACTCTAGTCCCGGTCTTCTCTCTCTTGTTCTGCCTGACTCTCGTCCAAGGCCTGTCTCTCTTGTAATGCCTGACTCTCGTCCCCAGCCTCTCTCTCCTCTCCTGCCTGAATCTCGTCCCATGCCTCTCCTCTCCTAACCTGATTGACACTGTCCCAAGCCTGTCTCTCCTCTCCTGCCTGACTCTCGTCCCATGCTTCTCTCTCATGTCCTGCCTGACTCTCCTCCTAAGCCTCTCTCTCTTGTCCTGCCTGAATCTCGGTTCAAGACTCTCTCTCCTGTCCTGCCTGACTCTCGTCCCAAGTCTCTCTCTTCTGTTCTGTCCGACTCTCGTCCCAAGCCTCTCTCTCTTCTCGTACCTGACTCCTGTCCCAAGTTTCTCTCTCTTGTCCTGCGTGACTCTCGTCCCAAGCCTATTTCTCCTACTTGCCTGACTCTCGTCCATAGCCCTTCTCTCCTACTCTGCCTGATTCTCGTCCCAAGCCTCTCTTTTCTGTACTGCCTGACTCTCGTTCCAAGCCTCCCTAACCTCTCCTGCCTGACTCTCGTCCCAAGACAATCTCTCCTGTACTGCCTAAATATCGTCCGAAGCCCCTCTCTCCTAACCGGCATGATTCTCGTCCCAAGCCTCTCTTTTCTGTCCTGCCTAACTCTCGACCCAAGCCCCTCTCTCCTACCCTGCCTGACTCTCGTCCGAAGCCTCTCTCCTGTCGATCTTGACTTTCGTCCCAAGCCTCTCTCTCCTCTCCTGCCTGACTCTCGTCCCGGTCCTCTCTTTCCTGTAGTGACTCTCCTCCCAAGAGTCTTTCTCCTAATTGCCTGACTCTCGTTCAAAGCCCTTCTCTCCTACCCTTCCTGACTTTCGTCCCAAGCCTCTCTCTCCTGTCCTGCCTGACTGTCGTCCCAAGTGTCTATCTCCTGTCTTGCCTGAGTCTCGTCCCAAGTCTCTCTCTCCGGTCATGCCTGACTCTCGTCCCAAGCCTCTTTCTCCTGTCCTGACTGACTGTCATCCCAAGCCTCTTTCTCCTGTCTTGCCTGACTCTCGTCCCAAACCTCCCTCTCCTCTCCTGCCTGACTCTCGTCACAAGACTCTCTCTCCTGTCCTGCCTGACTCTCGTCCTAGGCCTCCCTCTACTGTCCTGCCTGATTCTCGTCCCAGGGCTTTCTCTCCTGTCCTGCCTGACTTTCGTCCCAAGCCACTCTCTCCTGTCCTTCCGGAGACCCGTCCCAAGCCTCTCTCTGCTACCCTCCTTCACTGTCGTCCCAAGCCTCTTTTTCCTAGCCTGCCTGACTCTCGTCTCAAGACTCTCTCTCCTGTCGTGCCTGACTCTTCTCCTCAAGCCTCTCTCTCCTATCCTGCCTGACTCTCGTCCCAAGTCTGTCTCTACTGTCCAGCCTGACTATCGTCACAAGCCTCTCTCTCCTGTCCTGCCTGACTCTCGTGCCAAGCCTCTCTCCCCTCTCCTGCCTGATTCTCGTCCCGGTACAGTCTCTCCTGTCCTGACTGACTCTCGTCCCAAGCCTCTTTCTCCTAATTGCCTGACTCTCGTTCGAAGCCCTTCTCTCCTACCCTTCCTGACTCTCGTCCCAAGCCTCTCTCTCCTGTCCTCCCTGACTTTCGTCCCAAGCCTCTTTCTCCTGTCCTGCCTGAGTGTCATCCCAAGCCTCTTTCTCCTCTCTTGCCTGACTCACTTCCTAAATCTTCCTCTCCTCTCCTGCCTGACTCAGTTCCCAAGACTCTCTCTCCTGTCCTGTCTGACTCTCGTCGGAGGCCTCCCTCTACTGTCCTGCCTGACTCTCGTCCCAGGGGTCTCTCTCTTATACCGCCTGACTCTCGTCGCAAGCCACTCTCTTCTGTCCTTCCTGAGTCTCGTCCTAAGCCTCTATCTCCTTCCCTCCTTGACTCTCGTCACAAGTCACTTTCTCCTACCCTGCCTGACACTCGTCTCAAGCCTCTCTCTCCTGTCGTGCCTGACTCTCTCCTGAAGCCTCTCTCTCCTATCCTGCCTGACTCTCGTTCCAAGTCTCTCTCTACTGTCCTGCCTGACTATCGTCACAAGCTTTTCTCTCCTGTCCAGCCTGACTCTCGTCCCAAGTCTCTCTCTCCTGTCCTGCCTGACTGTCGTCCCAAGCCTATCTCTCCTGTCCGGCCTGACTCTCGTCCCAAGTCTCTCTTTCCTGTCCTGCCTGACTGTCGTTCCAAGCCTCTCTCTCCTGTCCCGCCTCACTGTCGTCCTAAGCCCCTCTCTCCTGTCCTGCCTGACTATCATCCCAGGGCTCTCTCTCCTGTCCTGCCTGACTCTCGTCCCAACCCTCTCGCTCCTGTCCTTCCTAAGTCTCGTTACAAGCCTCTCTCTCCTGCCTTCCTTGAATCTCGTCCCAACTTTCTCTCTCCTACCATGCCTGACTCTCGTATCAAGGGTCTCACTACAGGCTTGCCTTACTCTCTCCTGATGCCTCTATCTCCTGTCTTGCCTGACTCTCGTCCCAAGCCTCTCTCTACTATCCTGCCTTGGTCTCGTCCCAAGCATCTTTCTCCTACTTGCCTGACTCTAGTCCCAAGCCCTTCTCTCCTACCCTGCCTGACTCTCGTCCCAAACCTCTCTCTCCTGTCGTGCCTGACTCTCGTCCGAAGTCTCTCTCTCTGGTCCTATATGACTCTCGTCCCAAGTCTCTCTCTCCTGTCCTGCCTGACTGTCGTCCCAAGCCTCTCTCTCCTGTCCTGTCCTGACTTTCGTCGCAAGCCTCTCTCTCCTATCCTGCCTGACTCTCGTCCCAAGCCTCTCTCTGCTATCCTGCCTGACTCTCGTCCCAAGCCTCTTTCTCATACTTATCTGACTCTCGTCCCAAGGCCCTCTCTCCTCTCCTGCCTGACTCTCGTCCTAAGCCTCTCTCTCCTGTCCTGACTAACTCTCACTTCAAGCCTCTCTCTCCCCTAACACCTGACTCTCGTACCATCCCTCTTTCTCCTGTCCTGCCTGACTCTCGTCAGAGGCCTCTCTCTCCTGTCCTGCCTGACTCTCGTCCCAAGCCTCTCTCTCCTCTCCAGACTGACTCTCGTCCTAAACCCCTATCTCCTCTCCTGCCTGACTCTTTTCCCAAGCCTCTCTCTCCTCTCTTGACTGACTCTCACCTCAAGCCTCTCTCGCCTCTCATACCTTACTCTCGTACCAACCCTCTCTCTCCTGTCCTGCCTGACTTTCGTCCCAGGCCTCTTTCTCCTGTCCCGCCTGACTCTCGTACCAACCCTCTCTCTCCTGTCCTGCCTGACTCCCGTCCCAAGCCTCTCTCTGCTATCCTGCCTGACTCTCGTCCCAAGCCTCTTTCTCATACTTGCCTGACTCTCGTCCCAAGGCCCTCTCTCCTCTCCTGCCTGACTCTCGTCCTAAGCCTCTCTCTCCTGTCCTGAATAATTCTCACTTCAAGCCTCTCTCTCCCCTCACACCTAACTCTCGTACCAACCCTCTTTCTCCTGTCCTGCCTGACTCTCGTCCGAGGCCTCTCTCTCCTGTCTTGCTTAACTTTCGTCCCAAGCCCCTCTCTCCTGTCCTGCCTGACTCTCGTCTCAAGCCTCTCTCTCCAGTCCTGCCTGACTCTCTCCTTAAGCCTCTATCTCATGTCTTGCCTAACTCGTCCGAAGCCTATCTCTCCTCTCCTGCCTGACTCTCGTCCCAAGCCTCTCTCAACTGTCCTGCCTAACTCTCGTCCCAAGCCTCTCTCTCCTCTCCAGTCTGACATTCGTCCTAAACCCCTATCTCCTCTCCTGCCTGACTCTTTTCCCAAGCCTCTCTCTCCTGTCCTGATTGACTCTCACCTCAAGCCTCTCTCGCCTCTCATACCTTACTCTCGTACCAACCCTCTCTCTCCTGTCCTGCCTGACTTTCGTCCCAGGCCTCTTTCTCCTGTCCCGCCTGACTCTCGTACCAACCCTCTCTCTCCTGTCCTGCCTGACTCCCGTCCCAAGCCTCTCTCTGCTATCCTGCCTGACTCTCGTCCCAAGCCTCTTTCTCATACTTACCTGACTCTCGTCCCAAGGCCCTCTCTCCTCTCCTGCCTGACTCTCGTCCTAAGCCTCTCTCTCCTGTCCTGACTAATTCTCACTTCAAGCCTCTCTCTCCCCTCACACCTAACTCTCGTACCAACCCTCTTTCTCCTGTCCTGCCTGACTCTCGTCCGAGGCCTCTCTCTCCTGTCTTGCTTAACTTTCGTCCCAAGCCCCTCTCTCCTGTCCTGCCTGACTCTCGTCTCAAGCCTCTCTCTCCAGTCTTGCCTGACTCTCTCCTTAAGCCTCTATCTCATGTCTTGCCTAACTCGTCCGAAGCCTATCTCTCCTCTCCTGCCTGACTCTCGTCCCAAGCCTCTCTCAACTGTCCTGCCTAACTCTCGTCCCAAGCCTCTCTCTCCTCTCCAGTCTGACATTCGTCCTAAACCCCTCTCTCCTCTCCTGCCTGACTCTTTTCCCAAGCCTCTCTCTCCTGTCCTGATTGACTCTCACCTCAAGCCTCTCTCGCCTCTCATACCTTACTCTCGTACCAACCCTCTCTCTCCTGTCCTGCCTGACTTTCGTCCCAGGCCTCTTTCTCCTGTCCCGCCTGACTCTCGTACCAAACCTCTCTCTCCTGTCCTGCCTGACTCTCGTCCCAAGCCTCTCTCTGCTATCCTGCCTGACTCTCGTCCCAAGCCTCTTTCTCATACTTACCTGACTCTCGTCCCAAGGCCCTCTCTCCTCTCCTGCCTGACTCTCGTCCTAAGCCTCTCTCTCCAGTCCTGACTAAGTCTCACTTCAAGCCTCTCTCTCCTCTCACACCTGACTCTCGTACCAACCCTCTCTCTCCTGTCCTGCCTGACTTTCGTCCCAGGCCTCTTTCTCCTGTCCCGCCTGACTCTCGTAACAACCCTCTCTCTCCTGTCCTGCCTGACTCTCGTCCCAAGCCTCTCTCTCTCTCCTACCCTTCCTGACCGTCGTCCCAAGCCACTCTCTCCTGTCATGCCTGATTCTCTCGTCAAGCGTGTCTCTCCTGTTCTGCTTGACTCTCGTCCCAAGCTTTTCAACACTGTCCTGCCTGACTCTACTCCCAAGCCTCTCTCTCCTGTCCAGACTGTCTCTCGTCCCATGCTTTCTCTTCTTTCCTACCTGACTCTCGTCCCATGCCTCTCTCTCCTGTCCTGCCTGACTCTTGTCCCAAGCCTCTCTCTCCTGTCCTGCCTGACTTTCGTCCCATGCCTATCTCTCTGGTCTTGTATGTATCTCTTCCTAAACCCTTCTTTCATAACAAGCCTGACTCTTGCCCAAGCTCTCTTTCCAGGCCTTCCTGACTCTCGTTCCATGACTCTCTCTCCTGCCATGCCTTACTCTCGTCCCAAGACAATCTCTCTTGTCCTGCCTGACTCTAGTCCCGGTCTTCTCTCTCCTGTTCTGCCTGACTCTCGTCCAAGGCCTGTCTCTCCTGTAATGCCTGACTCTCGTCCCCAGCCTCTCTCTCCTCTCCTGCCTGAATCTCGTCCCATGCCTCTCTCTCCTCTCCTGCCTGACTCTCGTCCCCAAGCCTTTCTCTCCTAACCTGATTGACACTGTCCCAAGCCTGTCTCTCCTCTCCTGCCTGACTCTCGTCCCATGCTTCTCTCTCATGTCCTGCCTGACTCTCCTCCTAAGCCTCTCTCTCTTGTCCTGCCTAACTCTCGACCCAAGCCCCTCTCTCCTACCCTGCCTGACTCTCGCCCCAAGCCTCTCTCCTGTCGAGCTTGACTTTCGTCCCAAGCCTCTCTCTCCTCTCCTGCCTGACTCTCGACCCGGTCCTCTCTCTCCTGTCCTGACTGACTCTCCTCCCAAGAGTCTTTCTCCTAATTCCCTGACTCTCGTTCAAAGCCCTTCTCTCCTACCCTTCCTGACTTCGTCCCAAGCCTCTCTCTCCTGTCCCTTCTGACTGTCGTTCGAAGCCTCTCTCTCCTGTCCTGCCTGACTGTCGTCTCAATCGTCTATCTCCTGTCTTGCCTGAATCTCGTCCCAAGTCTCTCTCTCCGGTCATGCCTGACTCTCGTCCCAAGCCTCTTTCTCCTGTCCTGACTGACTGTCAACCCAAGGCTCTTTCTCCTGTCTTCCCTGACTCTTATTCCAAACCTCCCTCTCCTGTCCTGCCTGACTCTCGTCACAAGACTCTCTCTCCTGTCCTGCCTGACTCTCGTCCTAGGCCTCCCTCTACTGTCCTGCCTGATTCTCGTCCCAGGGCTTTCTCTCCTGTCCTGCCTGACTTTCGTCCCAAGCCAATCTCTCCTGTCCTTCCGGAGACCCGTCCCAAGCCTCTCTCTGCTACCCTCCTTCACTGTCGTCCCAAGACTCTTTTTCCTAGCCTGCCTGACTCTAGTCTCAAGACTCTCTCTCCTGTCGTGCCTGACTCTTCTCATCAAGCCTCTCTCTCCTATGCTGCCTGACTCTCGTCCCAAGTCTGTCTCTACTGTCCTGCCTGACTATCGTCCCAAGCCTCTCTCTCCTTTCCTGCCTGACTCTCGTGCCAAGCCTCTCTCCCCTCTCCTGCCTGACTCTCGTCCCGGTCCAGTCTCTCCTGTCTTGACTGACTCTCGTCCCAAGCCTATTTCTCCTAATTGCCTGACTCTCGTTCGAAGCCCTTCTCTCCTACCCTTCCTGACTCTCGTCCCAAGCCTCTCTCTCGTGTCCTCCCTGACTCTCGGCCCAAGCCTCTTTCTCCTGTCCTGCCTGACTGTCATCACAAGCCTCTTTCTCCTCTCTTGCCTGACTCACTTCCTAAATCTTCCTCTCCTCTCCTGCCTGACTCAGGTCCCAAGACTCTCTCTCCTGTCCTGTCTGACTCTCGTCCGAGGCCTCCCTCTACTGTCCTGCCTGACTCTCGTCCCAGGGGTCTCTCTCCTATCCTGCCTGACTCTCGTCCCAAGCCACTCTCTTCTTTCCTTCCTGAGTCTCGTCCTAAGCCTCTATCTCCTGCCATCCTTGACTCTCGTCACAAGTCACTTTCTCCTACCCTGCCTGACTCTCGTCTCAAGCCTCTCTCTCCTGTCGTGCCTGACTCTCTCCTGAAGCCTCTCTCTCCTATCCTGCCTGACTCTCGTCCCAAGTCTCTCTCTACTGTCCTGCCTGACTATCGTCACAAGCTTTTCTCTCCTGTCCAGCGTGACTCTCGTCCCAAGTCTCTCTCTCCTGTCCTGCCTGACTGTCGTCCTAAGCCTCTCTCTCCTGTCCCGCCTCACTGTCGTCCCAAGCCCCTCTCTCCTGTCCTGCCTGACTATCATCCCAGGGCTCTCTCTCCTGTCCTACCTGACTTTCGTCCCAACCCTCTCTCTCCTGTCCTTCCTAAGTTTCGTCACAAGCCTCTCTCTCCTGCCTTCCTTGAATCTCGTCGCAACCTTCTCTCTCCTACCATGCCTTACTCTCGTCTCAAGGGTCTCTCTACAGGCTTGCCTGACTCTCTCCAGATGCCTCTGTCTCCTGTCTTGCCTGACTCTCGTCCCATGCCTCTCTCTACTATCCTGCCTTGGTCTCGTCCCAAGAATCTTTCTCCTACTCTCCTGACTCTCGTCCCAAGCTCTTCTCTCCCACCCTGCCTGACTCTCGTCCCAAGCCTCTCTCACCTGTCGTACCTGAATCTCGTCCCAAGTCTCTCTCTCTGGTCCTTCATGACTCTCGTCCCAAGTGTCTCTCTCCAGTCCTGCCTGACTCTCTCCTTAAGCCTCTATCTCATGTCTTGCCTAACTCGTCCGAAGCCTATCTCTCCTCTCCTGCCTGACTCTCGTCCCAAGCCTCTCTCCCCTGTCGTGCCTGACTCTCGTCCCAAGCCTCTCTCTCCTCTCCAGTCTGACTCTCGTCCTAAACCCCTCTCTCCTCTCCTGCCTGACTCTTTTCCCAAGCCTCTCTCTCCTGTCCTGACTGACTCTCACCTGAAGCCTCTCTCGCATCTCATACCTTACTCTCGTACCAACCCTCTCTCTCCTGTCCTGCCTGACTTTCGTCCCAGGCCTCTTTCTCCTGTCCCGCCTGACTCTCGTACCAACCCTCTCTCTCCTGTCCTGCCTAACTCTCGTCCCAAGCCTCTCTCTGCTATCCTGCCTGACTCTCGTCCCAAGCCTCTTTCTCATACTTATCTGACTCTCGTCCCAAGGCCCTCTCTCCTCTCCTGCCTGACTCTCGTCCTAAGCCTCTCTCTCCTGTCCTGACTAACTCTCACTTCAAGCCTCTCTCTCCTCTCACACCTGACTCTCGTACCAACCCTCTCTCTCCTGTCCTGCCTGACTCTCGTCCCAAGCCTCTCTCCCCTGTCGTGCCTGACTCTCGTCCCAAGCCTCTCTCTCCTCTCCAGTCTGACTCTCGTCCTAAACCCCTCTCTCCTCTCCTGCCTGACTCTTTTCCCAAGCCTCTCTCTCCTGTCCTGACTGACTCTCACCTGAAGCCTCTCTCGCATCTCATACCTTACTCTCGTACCAACCCTCTCTCTCCTGTCCTACCTGACTTTCGTCCCAGGCCTCTTTCTCCTGTCCCGCCTGACTCTCGTACCAACCCTCTCTCTCCTGTCCTGCCTAACTCTCGTCCCAAGCCTCTCTCTGCTATCCTGCCTGACTCTCGTCCCAAGCCTCTCTTCCCTGTCGTGCCTGACTCTCGTACCAATTCTCTCTCTCCTGTCCTGCCTGACTCTCGTCCCAAGCCTCTCTCTCTCTCCTACCCTGCCTGACCGTCGTCCCAAGCCACTCTCTCCTGTCATGCCTGATTCTCTCGTCAAGCGTCTCTCTCCTGTTCTGCTTGACTCTCGTCCCACGCTTTTCACCACTGTCCTGCCTGACTCTACTCCCAAGCCTCTCTCTCCTGTCCAGAGTGTCTCTCGTCCCATGCTTTCTCTTCTTTCCTACCTGACTCTCGTCCCATGCCTCTCTCTCCTGTCCTGCCTGACTCTCGTCCCAAGCCTCTCTCTCCTGTCCTGCCTGACTTCCGTCCCATGCCTATCTCTCTGGTCTTGTATGAATCTCTTCCTAAACCCTTCTTTCATAACAAGCCTAACTCTTGTCCCAAGCTCTCTTTCCAGGCCTTCCTGACTCTCGTTCCATGACTCTCTCTCCTGTTTTGCCTTACTCTCGTCCCAAGACAATCTCTCCTGTCCTGCCTGACTCTAGTCCCGGTCTTCTCTCTCCTGTTCTGCCTGACTCTCGTCCAAGGCATGTCTCTCCTGTAATGCATGACTCTCGTCCCCAACTTCTCTCTCCTCTCCTGCCTGAATCTCGTCCCATGCCTCCCTCTCCTCTCCTGCCTGACTCTCGTCCCCAAGCCTTTCTCTCCTAACCTGATTGACACTGTCCCAAGCCTGTCTCTCCTCTCCTGCCTGACTCTCGTCCCATGCTTCTCTCTCATGTCCTGCCTGACTCTCCTCCTAAGCCTCTCTCTCTTGTCCTGCCTAACTCTCGACCCAAGCCCCTCTCTCCTACCCTGCCTGACTCTCGCCCCAGGCCTCTCTCCTGTCGAGCTTGACTTTCGTCCCAAGCCTCTCTCTCCTCTCCTGCCTGACTCTTGACCCGGTCCTCTCTCTCCTGTCCTGACTGACTCTCCTCCCAAGAGTCTTTCTCCTAATTCCCTGACTCTCGTTCAAAGCCCTTCTCTCCTACCCTTCCTGACTTCGTCCCAAGCCTCTCTCTCCTGTCCCTTCTGACTGTCGTTCGAAGCCTCTCTCTCCTGTCCTGCCTGACTGTCGTCCCAATCGTCTATCTCCTGTCTTGCCTGAATCTCGTCCCAAGTCTCTCTCTCCGGTCATGCCTGACTCTCGTCCCAAGCCTCTTTCTCCTGTCCTGACTGACTGTCAACCCAAGGCTCTTTCTCCTGTCTTCCCTGACTCTTGTTCCAAACCTCCCTCTCCTGTCCTGCCTGACTCTCGTCACAAGACTCTCTCTCCTGTCCTGCCTGACTCTCGTCCTAGGCCTCCCTCTACTGTCCTGCCTGATTCTCGTCCCAGGGCTTTCTCTCCTGTCCTGCCTGACTTTCGTCCCAAGCCACTCTCTCCTGTCCTTCCGGAGACCCGTCCCAAGCCTCTCTTTGCTACCCTCCTTCACTGTCGTCCCAAGACTCTTTTTCCTAGCCTGCCTGACTCTCGTCTCAAGACTCTCTCTCCTGTCGTGCCTGACTCTTCTCATCAAGCCTCTCTCTCCTATGCTGCCTGACTCTCGTCCCAAGTCTGTCTCTACTGTCCTGCCTGACTATCGTCCCAAGCCTCTCTCTCCTTTCCTGCCTGACTCTCGTGCCAAGCCTCTCTCCCCTCTCCTGCCTGACTCTCGTCCCGGTCCAGTCTCTCCTGTCTTGACTGACTCTCGTCCCAAGCCTATTTCTCCTAATTGCCTGACTCTCGTTCCAAGCCTTTCTCTTCTACCCTTCCTGACTCTCGTCTCAAGCCTCTCCATCCTGTCCTGCCTGACTGTCGTCCGAAGCCTCTCTCTCTTGTCCTGCCTGACTGTCGTCCCAAGCGTCTATATCCTCTCTTGCCTGAGTCTCGTCCTAAGTCTCTCTTTCCGGTCATGCCTGACTCTCGTAATAAAGCCTCTCTCTCCTGTCCTCCCTTGACTCTCGTCCTAAGCTTCTTTCTCCTGTCCTGCCTGAGTGTCATCCCAAGACTCTCTCTCCTATCCTGCCTGACTCTCGTTCCAAGTCTCTCTTTCCAGTCCTGTCCGACTCTCGTCCCAAGCCTCTTTCTCCTACTTGCCTGACTCTAGTCCCAAGCCCTTCTCTCCTACCCTTCCTGACTCTCGTGCTAAGCCTCTCTCTCCGGTTCTGCCTGACTCTCCTTCCAAGCCTCTCTCTCCTGTTCTTCCTGACTGTCGTCCGAGCGTCTCTCTCCTCTCTTGCCTGACTCTCGTCCTAAGTCTCTCTCTCCTGTCCTGCCTGACTCTCCTCCCAAGCCTCTCTCTCCTGTCCTCCTTGACTCTCGTCCAAAGCCTCTTTCTCCTGTACTGCCTGACTGTAATCCCAAGCCTCTTTTTCCTGTCTTGCCTGACTCTCGTCCCAAACCTCCCTCTCCTCTCCTGCTTAATTCAGTCCCAAGACTCTCTCTCCTGTGCTGCCTGACTCTCGACCGAGGCCTCCCTCTACTTTCCTGCCTGACTCTCGTCCTAGGGGTCTGTCCCCTGTCCTGCCTGTCTCTCGTCCCAAGCCACCCTCTCCTGTCCTTCCTGAGTCTCGTTCCAAGCCTCTCTCTCCTGCCCTCCTTGACTCTCGTCAAAAGCCACTTTCTCCCACAATGCCTGACTCTCGTCTCAAGCCTCTCTCTCCTGTCCTGCCTGACTCTCTCCTAAAGCTTCTCTCTCCTATCCTGCTTGACTCTCGTTCCAAGACTTTCTCTACTCTCCTGCCTGACTATCGTCCCAAGCCTCTCTCTCCTGTCCTGCCTGATTCTCGTTCTAAGCTTTTCTCTCCTATCATGCCTGACACTCGTCCCAGGCCTCTATCTCCTGGCCTGCCTGACTGTCGTCCGAAGCCCCTCTCTCCTGTCCTACCTGACCCTCGTCCCATGCCTCTCTCTCCTGTTCTGCCTGACTCTCCTCCCAAGCCTCTCTCTCTTGTCCTGCCTGACTGTCGTCCCAAGCCTCTCTCTCCTGTCTTGCTTGACTCTCGTCACAAGCCTCTCTCTCCTCTCCTGCCTGACTCTCGTCCCAAGCCAATCTCTCCTGTACTGCCTGAATATCGTCCGAAGCCCTTCTTTCCAACCCGACATGACTCTCGTCACAAGCCTCTCTTTTCTGTCCTACCTTACTCTCGTCCCAAGCCCCTGTCTCCTACCCTGCCTGACTCTCGTCCCAAGCCTCTCTCTTGTCGAGCTTGACTCTCCTCCCAAGCCTCTCTCTCCTCTCCTTCCTGACTCTCGTCCCGGTCCACTCTCTCCTGTCCTGACTGACTCTCGTCCCAAGCCTATTTCCCCTAATTGCCTCCCTCCTGTCGAGCTTGATTCTCGTCCCAAACCTCTCTCTCGTCTCCTGCCTGATTCTCGTCCCAGTCCACTCTCTCCTGTCCTGACTGACTCTCGTCCCAAGCCTCTTTCTCCTAATTGCCTGACTCTCGTTGCAAGCCCTTCTCTTCTACCCTTCCTGACTCTCGCCCCAAGCCTCTCCATCCTGTCCTGCCTGACTGTCGTCCGAAGCCTCTCTCTCCTGTCCTGCCTGACTGTCGTCCCAAGCGTCTATATCCTCTCTTGCCTGAGTCTCGTCCTAAGTCTCTCTTTCCGGTCATGCCTGACTCTCGTAACAAAGCCTCTCTCTCCTGTCCTCCCTGACTCTCGTCCTAAGCCTCTTTCTCCTGTCCTGCCTGAGTGTCATCCCAAGCCTCTCTCTCCTGTCCTGCCTGATTCTCGTTCCAAGCTTTTCTCTCCTATCTTGCTTGACACTCGTCCCATGCCTCTATCTCCTGCCCTGCCTGACTCTCGTCCCAAGTCTCTCTCTCTCCTGTCCTGCCTGACTATCGTCCCAAGCTTCTCTCTCCTGTCCTCCCTGACTCTCGTCCCATTCCTCTCCCTCCAGTCCGGCCTGACTCTCGTCCCAAACCCCTCTGTTCTGTCCTGACTGACTCTCGTCAAAATCCTATCTCTCCTGCACTGCTTTTCTTTCGTCCCAAGGCCCTCTCTCCTACCCAGCCTTACTCTCGTCCTAAGCACTCTCTCCAGGCCTGTCTGACTCTCATCCCAATCCTCTCTCTCCTGTCCTGCCTGACTCTCCTCCCAAGCCTCTCTCTCCTGTCCTGCCTGACTCTCGTCCCAAGCTTCTCTACCTTGTCCTACCTGACTCTCGTCCCAAGCCTCCCTCCTCTGTCCTGCCTGACTCTCGTCCTAAGCCAATCTTTTTTGTACTGCTTGGATATCGTCCGAAGCCCCTCTCTCTTACCCGGTATGATTCTCGTCCCAAGCCTCTCTTTTCTGTCCTGCCTTACTCTCGTCCCAAGCCCCTGTCTCCTACCTTGCCTGACTCTCGTCCCAAGCCTCTCTCCTGTCGAGCTTTATTCTCGTCCCAAACCTCTCTCTCGTCTCCTGCCTGATTTTCTTCCCAGTCCACTCTCTCCTGTCATGACTGACTCTCGTCCCAAGCCTCTTTCTCCCAATTGCCTGACTCTCGTTCCAAGCCCTTCTCTTCTAACCTTCCTGACTCTCGTCCCAAGCCTCTCCATCCTGTCCTGCCTGACTGTCGTCCGAAGCTTCTCTCTCCTGTCCTGCCTGACTCTCGTCCCAAGCGTCTATATCCTCTCTTGCCTTAGTCTCGTCCCAAGTCTCTCTCTCAGGTCATGCCTGACTCTCGTCCCAAGCCTCTCTCTCCTGTCCTCCCTGACTCTCGTCCAAAGCCTCTTTCTCCTGTCCTGCGTGACTGTCATCCCAAGTCTCTCTCTCCTCTCATGCCTGACTCTCCTCCCAAGCCTCTCCTGTCATCCCTGACATTCGTCCCAAGCCTCTTTCTCCTGTCCTGCCTGACTGTAATCCCAAGCCTCTTTTTCCTGTCTTGCCTGACTCTCGTCCCAAACCTCTCTCTCCTCTCCTGCTATTTCAGATCAAAAGACTCTCTCTCCTGTGCTGCCGAACTTTCGTCCGAGGCCTACCTCTACTGTCCTGCCTGACTCTCGTTCCAGGGGTCTGTCTCCTGTCCTGCCTGACTCTCGCCCGAAGCCACTCTCTCCTGCCCTTCCTGAGTCTCGTTCCAAGCCTCTCTCTCCTGCCCTCCTTGACTCTAGTCAAAAGCCACTTTCTCCTACCATGCCTGACTCTCGTCTCAAGCCTCTCTCTCCTGTCGTGCCTGACTCTCGTCTCAAGCATCTCTCTCCTGTCGTGCCTGACTCTCTCCTAAAGCTTCTCTCTCCTATCCTGCTTGACTCTCGTTCCAAGTCTCTCTCTACTTCCCTGCCTGATTATCGTCCCAAGCCTCTCTCTCCTGTCCTGCCTGACTCTCGTCCGAAGCTTCTTTCTCCTTTCCTCCGTGACTCTCGTCCCATTCCTCTCTCTCCCGTCCTGCCTGACTCTCGTCCCAAACCTCTCTGTTCTGTCCTGACTGACTCTCGTCAAAAGCCTATCTCTCCTGCACTGCTTTTCTTTCGTCCCAAGGCCCTCTCTCCTATCCAGCCTTACTCTCGTCCTAAGCTCTCTCTCCAGGCCTGTCTGATTCTCATCGCAATCCTCTCCTTCCTGTCCTGCCTGACTCTCCTCCCAAGACTCTCTCTCTCTGTCCTGCTTGACTCTCGTCCCAAGCCTCTCTACCTTGTCCTACCTGACTCTCGTTCCAAGCCTCCCACTTCTGTCCTGCATGACTCTCGTCCCAAGCCAATCTTTCTTGTACTGCTTGAATATCGTCCGAAGGCCCTCTCTCTTACCCGGTATGATTCTCGTCCAAAGCCTCTCTTTTCTGTCCTGCCTTACTCTCGTCCCAAGCCCCTCTCTTCTACCTTGCCAGACTCTCGTCCCAAGTCTCTCTCCTGTCCAGCTTGATTCTCGTCCCAAACCTCTCTCTCGTCTCCTGCCTGATTCTCGTCCCAGTCCACTCTCTCCTATCCTGACTGACTCTCGTCCCAAGCCTCTTTCTCCTAATTGCTTGACTCTAGTTCAAAGCCCTTCTCTTCTACCCTTCCTGACTCTCGTCCCAAGCCTCTCCATCCTGTCCTGCCTGACTGTCGTCCGAAGCCTCTCTCTATTGTCCTGCCTGACTGTCGTCCCAAGCGTCTATATCCTCTCTTGCCCGAGTGTCGTCCCAAGTCTCTCTTATCGGTCATGCCTGACTCTCGTCCCAAGCCTCTCTCTCCTGTCCTCCCTGACTCTCGTCCTAAGCCTCTTTCTCCTGTCCTGCCTGATTGTCATCGCAAGACTCCTGTGCCTGACTCTCGTCCCAAACCTCCCTCTCCTCTCCTGCTTAATTCAGGTCCCAACACTCTCCTGTGCTGCCTGACTCTCGTCCGAGGTCTCCCTCTACTGTCCTGCCTGACTCTCGTCCCAGGGGTCTGTCTCCTGTCTTGCCTGACTCTCGTCCCAAGCCACTCTCTCCTGTCCTTCCTGAGTCTCGTTCAAAGCCACTCTCTCCTGCCCTCCTTGACTCTAGTCAAAAGCCACTTTCTCCTACCATGCCTGACTCTCGTCTCAAGCCTCTCTCTCCTGTCGTGCATGACTCTCTCCGAAAGCTTCTCTCTCCTATCCTGCTTGACTCTCGTTCCAAGTCTCTCTCTACTTCCCTGCCTGACTATCGTCCCAAGCCTCTCTCTCCTGTCCTGCCTGATTCTCGTTCCAAGCTTTTCTCTCCTATCTTGCCTGACACTCGTCCCATGCCTCTATCTCCTGCCCTGCCTGACTCTCGTCCCAAGCCTCTCTCTCCTATCCTACCTGACTCTCGTCCCATGCCTCTCTCTCCTGTTCTGCCTGACTCTCCTCCCAAGCCTCTCTCTCTTGTCTTGCCTGACTGTCGTCCCAAGCCTCTCTCTCCTCTCATGCCAGACTCTCGTCACAAGCCTCTCTCTGCTGTCCTGCCTGACACTCCTCCCAAGCCTCTCTCTCCTATCCTGCCTGACTCGGTCCCAAGCCTCTCTCTCCTCTCATGCCAGACTCTCGTCCCAAGCCTCTCTCTCCTCTCCTGCCTGACTCTCGTCTCAATCTAATCTCTTCTGTACTACCTGAATATCCTCCGAAGCCCATCTCTTCTACCCGGTATGACTCTCGTCACAAGCCTCTCTTTTCTGTCCTGCCTTACTCTCGTCCCAAGCCCCTGTCTCCTACATTGCCTAACTCTCGTCCCAAGCCTCTTTCTAGTCGAGCTTGATTCTCGTCCCAAACCTCTCTCTCCTCTCCTTCCGGACTCTCGTCCGGTCCACTCTCTCCTGTCCTGACTGACTCTCGTCCCAAGCCTCTTTTTCCTAATTGCCTGACTCTCGTTCCAAGCCCTTCTCTCCTACACTTCCTGACTCTCGTGCCAAGCCTCTATCTCCTGTCCTGCCTGACTGTCGTCCCAAGCGTCTATATCCTCTCTTGCCCGAGTGTCGTCCCAAGTCTCTCTTTTCGGTCATGCCTGACTCTCGTCCCATGCCTCTCTCTCCTGTCCTCCCTGACTCTCGTCCTAAGCCTCTTTCTCCTGTCCTGCCTGATTGTCATCCCAAGACTACTGTGCCTGACTCTCGTCCCAAACCTCCCTCTCCTCTCCTGCTTAATTCAGGTCCCAACACTCTCCTGTGCTGCCTGACTCTCGTCCGAGGTCTCCCTCTACTGTCCTGCCTGACTCTCGTCCCAGGGGTCTGTCTCCTGTCTTGCCTGACTCTCGTCCCAAGCCACTCTCTCCTGTCCTTCCTGAGTCTCGTTCAAAGCCACTCTCTCCTGCCCTCCTTGACTCTAGTCAAAAGCCACTTTCTCCTACCATGCCTGACTCTCGTCTCAAGCCTCTCTCTCCTGTCGTGCCTGACTCTCTCCGAAAGCTTCTCTCTCCTATCCTGCTTGACTCTCGTTCCAAGTCTCTCTCTACTTCCATGCCTGACTATCGTCCCAAGCCTCTCTCTCCTGTCCTGCCTGATTTTCGTTCCAAGCTTTTCTCTCCAATCTTGCCTGACACTCGTCCCATGCCTCTATCTCCTGCCCTGCCTGACTCTCGTCCCAAGCCTCTCTCTCCTATCCTACCTGACTCTCGTCCCATGCCTCTCTCTCCTGTTCTGCCTGACTCTCCTCCCAAGCCTCTCTCTCTTGTCTTGCCTGACTGTCGTCCCAAGCCTCTCTCTCCTCTCATGCCAGACTCTCGTCACAAGCCTCTCTCTGCTGTCCTGCCTGACACTCCTCCCAAGCCTCTCTCTCCTATCCTGCCTGACTCGGTCCCAAGCCTCTCTCTCCTCTCATGCCAGACTCTCGTCCCAAGCCTCTCTCTCCTCTCCTGCCTGACTCTCGTCTCAATCTAATCTCTTCTGTAGTACCTGAATATCCTCCGAAGCCCATCTCTTCTACCCGGTATGACTCGTCACAAGCCTCTCTTTTCTGTCCTGCCTTACTCTCGTCCCAAGCCCCTGTCTCCTACCTTGCCTGACTCTCGTCCCAAGCCTCTTTCTAGTCGAGCTTGATTCTCGTCCCAAACCTCTCTCTCCTCTCCTTCCTGACTCTCGTCCCGGTCCACTCTCTCCTGTCCTGACTGACTCTCGTCCCAAGCCTCTTTCTCCTAATTGCCTGACTCTCGTTCCAAGCCCTTCTCTCCTACACTTCCTGACTCTCGTGCCAAGCCTCTATCTCCTGTCCTGCCTGACTGTCGTCCCAAGCGTCTATATCCTCTCTTGCCCGAGTGTCGTCCCAAGTGTCTCTTTTCGGTCATGCCTGACTCTCGTCCCAAGCCTCTCTCTCCTGTCCTCCCTGACTCTCGTCCTAAGCCTCTTTCTCCTGTCCTGCCTGATTGTCATCCCAAGACTCCTGTTCCTGACTCTCGTCCCAAACCTCCCTCTCCTCTCCTGCTTAATTCAGGTCCCAACACTCTCCTGTGCTGCCTGACTCTCGTCCGAGGCCTCCCTCTACTGTCCTGCCTGACTCTCGTCCCAGGGGTCTGTCTCCTGTCTTGCCTGACTCTCGTCCCAAGCCACTCTCTCCTGTCCTTCCTGAGTCTCGTTCCAAGCCTCTCTCTCCTACCCTCCTTGACTCTAGTCAAAAACCACATTCTCCTACCATGCCTGACTCTCGTCTCAAGCCCCTCTCTCCTGTCGTGCCTGACTCTCTCCTAAAGCTTCTCTCTCCTATCCTGCTTGACTCTCGTTCCAAGTCTCTCTCTACTTCCCTGCCTGACTATCGTCCCAAGCCTCTCTCTCCTGTCCTGCCTGATTCTCGTCCCAAGCTTTTCTCTCCTATCTTGCCTGACACGCGAACCATGCCTCTATCTCCTGCCCTGACTGACTCTCGTCCCAAGCCTCTCTCTCCTGTCCTACCTGACTCTCGTCCCATGAATCTCTCTCCTGTTCTGCCTGACTCTCCTCCCAAGCCTCTCTCTCTTTTCCTGCTTGACTGTCGTCCCAAGCCTCTCTCTCCTCTAATGCCAGACTCTCGTCACAAGCCTCTCTCTGCTGTCCTGCCTAACACTCCTCCCAATCCTCTCTCTCCTATTCTGCCTGACTCGGTCCCAAGCCTCTCTATCCTCTCATGCCAGACTCTCGTCCCAAGCCTCTCTCTCCTCTCCTGCCTGACTCTCGTCTCAATCCAATCTCTTCTGTACTGCCTGAATATCGTCCGAAGCCCATCTCTCCAACCCGGTATGACTCTCGTCACAAGCCTCTCTTTTCTGTCCTGCCTTACTCTCGTCCCAAGCCCCTGTCTCCTACCCTGCCTGACTCTCGTCCCAAGCCTCTTTCTAGTCGAGCTTGACTCTCGTCCCAAACCTCTCTCTCTTCTCCTTCTTGACTTTCGTCCCGGTCCACTCTCTCCTGTCCTGACTGACTCTCGTCCCAAGCCTCTTTCTCCTAATTGCCTGACTCTCGTTCCAAGCCCTTCTCTCCTACACTTCCTGACTCTCGTGCCAAGCCTCTATCTCCTGTCCTGCCTGACTTTCGTCCGAAGCCTCTTTCTCCTGTCCTGCCTGACTGTCGTCCCAAGCGTCTCTCTCCGCTCTTCCCTGACTCTCGTCACAATTCTCTCTCTCCGGTCCTGCCTGACTCTCGTCCCAAGCATCTCTCTCCTGACCTCCCTGATTCTCGTCCCAAGCCTCTTTCTCCTGCCCTACCTGACTGTAATCCCAAGCCTCTTTTTCCTGTCTTGCCTTACTCTCTTCCCAAACCTCCCTCTCCTCTCCTGCCTTATTCAGGTCCCAAGACTCCTGTCCTGCTTCACTCTCGTCCGAGGCCTCCCTCTACTGTCCTGCCTGACTCTCGTCCCAGGGCTCTGTCTCCTGTCCTGCCTGACTCTCGTCAAAAGCCACTTTCTTCTACCCTGCCTGACTCTCTTCTCTGCCTGACTCTCTGTCGTGCCTGACTCTCTCCTAACTGACTCTCTCCTGTCCTGCCTGATTCTCGTCCCAAGCATTTCTCTCCTATCTTGCCTGACACTCGTCTCAGGCCTCTATTTCCTATCCTGCCTGACTCTAGTCCCAAGCCTCTCTCTCCTGTCCTGCCTGACTCACGTCTCATTCCTCTCTCTCCTGTTTTACCTGACTCTCCTCCCAAGCCTCTCTCTCTTGTCCTGCCTGACTGTCGTCCCATGCCTCTCTCTGTTGTCTTGCCTGACTCTCGTCACAAGCCTCTGTCTCCTGTCCTGCCTGACTCTCATCCCAACCCTCTCTCTCCTATCCTGCCTGACTCGGTCCCAAGCCTCTCTCTCCTCTCATGCCAGACTCGTCCCAAGCCTCTCTCTCCTGTCCTGCCTGACTCTCGTCCTAAGCATCTCTCTCATGTCCATCCTGTCTCTCGTCCCAAGAATGTCTCTCCTGCCCACCCTGTCTCTCTTCCCAAGCCTCTCTCTCCTACTCTGCCTGACAGTCGTCCGAAGCCTCTCTCTCCTGTCCTACCTGACTCTCTCCTCAAGCCTCTCTATCCTATTCTGCCTGACTCCTGTCCCCAGCGTCTCTCTCCTATCCTGCCTGACCGTCGTCCGAAGCCTCTCTCTCCTGTCTTGGCTGACTCTCTCGTTAAGCCTCTCTCTCCTGTCCTGCCTGACTCTTGTCCCAAACCTCTCTACCTTGTCCCACCTGACTCTCGTCCCAAGCCTCTCTCTCCTGTCCTGCCTGACTCTCATCTCATGCCTCTCTCTTCTCTCTTGCCTGACTCTCGTCCCAAGCCTCTCTCTCCTGTCCTGCCTGACTCTCCTCCCAAGCCTCTCTCTCTGTCCTGCCTGACTCTCCTCCCAAGCCTCTCTACCTTGTCCTACTTGACTCTCGTCCCAAGCCCCCCCTCTCCTGTCCTGCCTGACTCTCGTCCCAAGCCAATCTCTCTTGTCCTGCCTGACTCCTGTCCCAAGCTTCTCTCTCTTGTCGTGCCTGACTCTCGTCCCAAGCCTCTTTCTCCTACTTCCCTGACTCTCGTCCATAGCCCTTCTCTCCTACCCTGCCTGATTCTCGTCCCAAGCCTCTCTCTCCTGTCCTGCCTGACTCTCGTCCCAAGTCTCCCTCTCCTGTCCTGCCTGACTCTCGTCACAAGCCAATCTCTCCTGTATCGTCTGAAGCCCCTCTCTCCTACCCAGCATGATTCTCGTCCCAAGCCTCTCTTTTCTGTCCTTTGTTACTCTTTTCCCAATCCCCTCTCTCCTACCCTGCCTGACTCTCGTCCCAAGCCTCTCTCCTGTCAAGGTTGACTCTCGTCCCAAGCCTCTCTCTCCTCTCCTGCACGATTCTCGTCCCGGTCCATTCTCTCCTGTCCTGCCTGACTCTCGTCCCAAGCGTCTATCTCCTCTCTTGCCTGACTCTCTTCCCAAGTCTCTCTCTCCGGTCCTGCCTGAGTCTCGTCCCAAGCCTCTCTCTCTTGTCCTCCATGACTCTCGTCCCAGGCTTCTTTCTCCTTTCCTGCCTGACTGTCATCCGAAGCCTCTTTCTCCTGTCTTGCCTGAATTTCGTTCAAAACCTCCCATCTCCTCTCCTGCCTGACTCAGGTCCCAAGACTCTCTCTCCTGTGCTGCCTGACTCTCGTCCCATTCCTGTCCTTCCTGACTCTCGTCCCAAGCCACTCTCTCCTGTCCTTTCTGAGTCTCGTCCGGAGCCTCTCTCTCCTGCTCTCCTTCTCTCTCGTCACAAGCCACTTTCTCCTACCCTGCCTGACTCTCGTCTTAAGCCTCTCTCTCCTGTCGTGCCTGACTCTCTCCTCAAGCCTCTCTCTCCTATCCTGCCTGACTCTCGATCGAGTCTCTCTCTACTGTCCTGCCTGACTATCGTCCCAAGCCTCTCTCTCCTGTCCTGCCTGACTCTCGTCCCAAGTTTTTATCTCTTATCTTGCCTGACACTCGTACCAGGCCTCTATCTCTTGTCCTGTCTGACTCTCGTCCCAAGCCTCCCTTTCCAGTCCTGCCTGACTCTCGTCCCATGCCTGTATCTCCTGTTCTGCCTAACTCTCCTCCCAAGCCTATTTCTCTTGTCTTGCCTGACTGTCGTCCCAAGCATCTCTCTCCTGTCTTGCCTGACTCTCGTCTCAAACCTCCCTCTCTTGTCCTATCTGACTCTCGTCCCCAGCCTCTCTCTCCTGTCCTGCCTGAATTTCGTCCCAAGCCTCTCTCTCCTGTCCTGCCTGACTCTCGTCCCAAGCCTCTCTCTCCTATCCTGCCTGACTCGGTCCCAAGCCTCTCTCTCCTCTCATACCAGACTCTCGTCAGAAGCCTCTCTCTCATGTCGTGCCTCACTCTCGTCCTAAGTCTCTCTCCCCAGTCCATCCTGACTCTCGTCCCAAGCCTGTCTCTCCTGCCCACCCTGACTCTCTTCTTAAGCCTCTCTCTCCTACTCTGCCTGACTGTCGTCAAAAGCCTCTCTCTCCTCTCCTACCTGACTCTCTCCTCAAGCCTCTCTCCTCTGTCCTGCCTGACTCTCGTCCCCAGCCTCTCTCTCCTGTCCTGCCTGACTCTCGTCCCAAGCCCCTCTCTCCTAACCTGCCTGATTGTCGTCCGAAGCCTCTCTTTCCTGTCCTGCCTGACTTTCTCAAGCATCTCTCTCCTGTCCTGCCTGACTATCGTCCCAAGCCTCTCTTCCTTGTCCTACCTGACTATCGTTCCAAGCCTCTCTCTCCTGTCCTGCTTGACTCTCATCCCATGCCCCTCTCTTTTGTCCTCCCTGAGTCTCATCCTAAGCCTATCTCTCCTGTCCTGCCTGACTCTCGTCACAAGCCTCTCTCTCCTATCCTGCCTTACTATCGTTCCAAGTCTCTCTCTCCTGTTCTCCCTGACTCTCGTCCCATGCCTCTCTCTCCCGTCCGGCCTGACTCCTGTCGCAAGTCTCGCCGGTTGTGTCCTGCCTGACTCTCGTCAAAAGCCTATCTCTCCTGCACTGCTTTTCTTTCGTCACAAGCCTCTCTCTCCTACCCAACCTTACTCTCGTCCTAAGCTCTCTCTTCAGTCCTGTCTAACTCTCATCCCAAGCCTCTCTCTCTCACACTGCCTGACTCTAGTCCCAAGCCTCTCTCTCTTGTCCTGCCTGACTCTCGTGCCAAGCCCCTGTCTCCTCTCCTGCCTGACTCTCGTCCCAAGCCTCTCTCTCCTGTCCTGACTATCTCTCACCTCAAGGTTCTCTCTCCTCTCATACCTGACTCTCGTAACAACACTCTTTCTCCTGTCCTGCCTGACTCTCTTCCCGAGCCTCCCTCTCCTGTCCTGCCTGACTCTCGTCCCAAGTCAATCTCTCCTGTACTGCCTGAATATCGTCCCAAGCCCCTCTCTCCTACCCGGTATGATTCTCGTCCCAAGCCTCTCTTTTCTGTCCTGCCTTACTCTCGTCCCAAGCCCCTCTCTCCTACCCTGCCTGACTCTCGTCACAAGCCTCTCTCCTGTCGAGCTTGACTCTCGTCTCAAGCCTCTCTCTCCTCTCATGCCTGACTCTCGTCCTAGTCCACTCTCTCCTGTCCTGACTGACTCTCGTCTCAGGGCTCTCTCTCCTGTCCTAACTGACTCTCGTCCCAGGCCACTCTCTCCTGTCCTTCCCGAGTCTCGTCCCAAGCCTCTCTCTCCTGCCCTCCTTCACTCTCGTCCCAAGCTTCTTTTTCCTACCCTGCCTGACTCTCCTCTCAAGGCTCTCTCTCTTGTCGTACCTGACTCTCTCCTCAAGCCTCTCTCTCCTATCCTGCCTGACTCTCGTTCCAAGTCTCTCTCTACTGTCCTGCCTGACTATCGCCCCAAGCCTCTCTCTGTTGTCCTGCGTGACTCTCGTCCTAAGCTTTTCTCTCGTATCTTGCCTGACTCTCGACCCAAGCCTCTATCTCCGGTACTGCCTGACTCTCGTCACAAGCCTCTCTCTCCTGTGCTCCCTGACTCTCGTCCTAAGCTTCTCTCTCCTCTCCTGCTTGACACTCGTCCCAGGCCTCTATCTCCTGTCCTGCCTGACTCTCGTCCTAACCCTCTCTCTCCTGTCCTGCCTGACTCTCTTCACAAGCCTCTCTCTCCTACCCTGCCTGACAGTCGTATCAAGATTCTCTATCCTCTCCTGCCTGACTGTCTCGCCAAGCCTCTCTTTCCTGTCGTGCCTGACTCTTGTCCTAAGCCTCTCTCTCCTGTCCTGCCTGACTCTCGTCCCAAACCTCTATCTCCGGTACTCCCTGATTCTCGTTACAAGCCTCTCTTTCCTGTCCTGCTTGACTCTCGTCCGAAGCTTTCCTCTCCTATCCTACCTGACACTCGTCCCAGGCCTCTATCTCTTGTCTTCACAGATTCTCGTCCTAACCCTCTGTCTCCTGTCCTGTCTGACTCTCTTCCCAAGCCTCTCTCTCCTAACCTACCTGACTTTAGTCCCAAGTCTCTCTCTCCTGTCCTGCCTGACTCTCTCGTTAAGCCTATCTCTCCTGTCCTGCCTGACTCTCGTCCCAAGCCTCTCTCCCTTGTCCTTCCTGACTCTCGTCCCAAGCCTCTCTCTTCTGTCCTGCCTGACTCTCGTCCCAAGCCTCTCCCTTCCGTCCTACCTGACCCTCGTCACAAGCCTCTCTGTTCTGTCCTGCCTGACTCACGTCAAAAGCCTCTCTCTCCTGTCCTGCCTGTCTTCCGCTCCAAGACCCTTTCTCCTACCCAGCCTTACTCTCGTCTTAAGCTCTCTCTCCAGTCCTGTCTGACTCTAATCCCAAGCCTCTCTCTCTCTCTCTCACTGCCTGACTCTCTCGTCAAGCCTCTCTCTCCTGTCCTGCCTGACTCTCGTTCCATGCCTCTCTCTTCTGTCCTGATTGACTTTAATCTGAAACCTCTCTCTCCTGTTCTGCCTGAATCTCGCCCGAATCCCCTCTCTCCTACCCTGTATGATTCTTGTCCCAATCCTTTTTCACCTGTCCTGCCAGACTCTAGTCCCAAACCCGTCTCTCCTACACTGCCTGACTCTCGTCCCAAGGCTCTCTCCTGTCGAGTCTGCCTTTTGTCACAAGCCTCTCTCTCCTTTCCTGCATGACTCTTATCTCTATCTCTTGTCTCTATCTCTTGTCTTCACTGATTCTCGTCCTAACCCTCTGTCTCCTGTTCTGTCTGACTCTCTTCCCAAGCCTCTCTCTCCTAACCTACCTGAATTTAGTCCCAAGCCTCTCTCTCCTGTCCTGCCTGACTCTCTCGTAAAGCCTATCTCTCCTTTCCTGCCTGACTCTCGTCACAAGCCTCTCTCCCCTGTCCTTCCTGGCTCTCGTCCCAAGCCTCTCTCTTCTGTCCTGCCTGACTCACATCGAAAGCCTCTCTCTCCTGTCCTGCCTGACTCTCGTCCCAAGCCTCTCTCTCTTTTCCTGCCTGACTATCATCCCAAGCCTTTCTCTAGTGTCCTCCCTGACTCTCGTCCCAAGCCTCTCCCTTCCGTCCTACCTGACCCTCGTCCCAAGCCTCTCTGTTCTGTCCTGCCTGACTCTCGTCCCAAGCCACTTTTTCCTAATTGCGTGACTCTCGTTCCAAGCCATTCTCTCCTACCCTTCCTGACTCTCATCCCAAGCCTCTCTCTCCTGTCCTGCCTGACTGTTGTATCAACACTCTCTCTCCTGTCCTGCCTAACTCTCGTCCCAAGCCTCTATCTCCTCTCCTGCCTGACTCTCGTCCCAAGTCTTTCTCTCCGGTCCTGCCTGACTGTCGTCCCAAGCCTCTCTCCTCTGTCCTGCCTGACTCACATCGAAAGCCTCTCTCTCCTGTCCTGCCTGACTGTCGTCCCAAGCCTCTTTCTCCTGTCCTGACTGACTGTCGTCCGAAGCCTCTCTCTCTCCTGTCCTTCCTGACTGTCAGCCCAAGCCTCTATCTCCTCTCCTGCCTGACTCACGTCCCAAGTCTCTCTCTCCGGTCCTGCCTGACTCTCGTCCCAAGTCTCTCTCTCCTGCCCTGCCTGATTGTCGTCCCAAGTTTCTCTCTCCTGTCCGGCCTGACTCTCGTTCCAAGTCTCTCTCTCCTGTCCTGCCTGACTATCGTCCCAAGCCTGTCTCTCCTATCCGGCCTGACTCTCGTCCCAAGTCTCTCTCTCCTGTCCTACCTGACTGTCGTCCCAAGCCTCTCCCTCCTGCCCGGCCTGACTCTCGTACCAAGCCCCTCTCTCCTGTTTTGACTGACTCTCGTCCTAAGCCTCTCTCTCCTGTCCTGCCTGACTGTAGTCCCAAGCCTCTCTCTCCTGCCCTGCCTGACTCTCGTCCCAAATCTCTCTGTCCTCTCCTGCTTGACTCTCGTCCCAAGCCTCTCTCTCCTGTCTTGCCTGACTCTCGTCCTAAGCCTCTCTCTACTGTCCTGCCTGACTCTTTGTCCCAGGCTCTCTCTCCTGTCCTGCCTGACTCTCGTCCCAAGCCTCTCTGTCCTTCCTAAGTTTCGTCCCAAGCCTCTTCCCCTGCCTTCCTTGAATCTCGTGGCAATCTTCTCGCTCTAACCCTGCCTGACTCTCGTCTCAAGACTCTCTTTCCAGTCCTGCCTGACTCTCTCCTCAAGCGTCTAGCTCCTGTCTTGCCTGAGTCTCGTGTCAAGCCTCTTTCTCCTACTTGCCTGACTATCGTCCCAAACCCTTCTCTCCTACCCTGCCTGACTCTCGTCCCAAGCCTCTATCTCCTCTCCTGCCTGACTCTCGTCCCAAGTCTCTCTCTCCGGTCCTGCCTGATTCTCGTCCCAAGTCTCTCTCTCCTGTCCTGCCTGACTGTCGTCCCAAGCCTCTCTCTCCTGTCCTGCCTAACTGTCGTCCAAAGCCTCTCTCTCCTGTCCTGCTTGACTCTCGTCTCAAGCCTCTCTCTCCAGTTCCGCCTGACTTTCTCCTTAATCCTCTATCTCCTGTCTTGCCTGATTCTCGTCCCAAGCCTCTCGCTCCTGTCCTGTCTGACTCTCGTCCCAAGCCTCTCTCTCTTACCCTGCCTGACCGTCGTCCGAAGCCTCTCTCTCCTGTCCTGCCTGACTCTCTCGTCAAGCATCTCTCTCCTGTCCTGCCTGACTCTCGTCCCAAGCCTCTCTACCTTGTCTTACCTGACTCTCGTCCCAAGCCTCTCTCTCCTATCCTGCCTGACTCTCATCCCATGCCTCCCTTCTGTCCTGCCTGACTCTCATCCCAAGCCTCTCTCTCCTGTCCTGACTCTCGTCCTAAGCCTCTCTCTCCTGTCCTGCCTGACTCTCGTCCCAAGCCTCTCTGTTCTGTCTTGTCTGACTCTCGTCCCAAGCTTATCTCTCCTGCACTGCTTTTCTTTCGTCCCAAGCCCCTCTCTCGTACCCAGCCTTACTCTCATCCTAAGTTCTCTCTCCAGTCCTGTCTGACTCTCATCCCAAACCTCTCTCTCTCTCAATCTACCTGACTTTGTTCCAAAGCCTCTCTCTACTCTTCTGCCTGACTCTCGTCCCATTCCTCTCTCTCCTGTCCTGCCTGAGTCTCGTCCCATTCCTCTCTCTCCTGTCCTGCCTGACTCTCATCACAAGCCTCTCTCTCCTGTCCTGCCTGACTGGCGTCCCAAACCTCTCTCTCCTGTCCTGTCTGACTCTCGTCCCAAGTCTCTCTCTCCGGTCCTGCCTGACTCTTAAGTCTCGCTCTCCTGTCCTACATGACTCTCGTCCCAAGCTTTTCTCTCCTCTCCTGCCTGACAATCGTCCCAAGATTCTCTATCACCTGTCATGCCTGACTCTCTCGTTAAGACTCTCTCTCCTGTCCTGCCTGACTCTCGTCCCAAGCCTCTTTCCTCTGTCCTGCTTGACTCTCGTCCCAAGCTGTCCCTCCTCTCCTGCCTGACTGTCGTCCCAACTCTCTCTCTCCTACCCTGCCTGACTCTAGTTCGAAGCCTCTTTCCTGTCGAGCTTGACTCTTGTCTCAAGCTTCTGTCTCCAGTCCTGCCTGACTCTCTCCTTAAGCCTCTATCTCCTGTCTTGCCTGACTCTCGTCCGAAGCCTCTCTCTCCTGTCCTGACTGACTCACCTCATGCCTCTCTCTCCTCTCATACCTGACTCTCGTACCAACCCTCTCTCTCCTGTCTTGCCTGCCTCTCGTCCCAGGCCTCTTTCTCCTGTCCTGCCTGACTCTCGTCCTAACCCTCTCTCTCCTGTCCTGCCTGACTCTCGTCTCAAGCTTTTCTTCCCTGTCCTGCCTGACTCTAGTCCCAAGCCTCGCTCTCCTGTCCTGCCTGACTCTCGTCCCATGCCTCTCTCTTCTGTCCTACTTGACTCTCGTCCCATGCCCCTCTCTCCTTCCTGAAAGACTCTCGTCCCAAGCCTCTCTCTCCTGTCCTGCCTGACTGTTGTCCCCAAGCCTCTATCTCCTGTCCTGCCTGACTCTCTCGTCATGCCTCTCTCTCCTGTACTGCCTGACTCTCTCGTCATGCCTTTCTCTCCTGTCTTGCCTGACTCTCTTCCCAAGCTTTTCTCCCCTGTCCTGCCTGACTCTAGTCCCAAGCCTCTCTCTCCTGTCCTGCCTGACGCTCGTCACATGCCTCTCTCTTATGTCCTGGCTGACTCTTGTCCCATGCCTCTCTCTCATGTCCTGCCTGACTCTCGTCTCAAGCCTGTCTCTTTTGTCCTGCCTGACTATCGTCTCAAGCTAATCTCTCTTGTCTTGCTTGGCTCTCTTTCCAAGCCGCTCTCTCCTACCCAGCCTGTCTATCGTCCCATGCTCTCTTTCCAGGCCTGCCTGACTCTCGTCCCATGACTTTCTCTCCTGTCATTTGTGACTCTTGTACCAAGCTTCTCTCTCCTGTCGTGCCTGGCTGTAGTCCCAGTCTTCTCTCTCCTGTTCTGCCTGACTTTCGTCCAAAGCCTCTCTCTCCTGTAATGCCTGACTCTCGCCCCAAGCCTCTCTCTCCTCTCCTGCCCGACTCTCGTCCCAAGCCTCTCTCTCTTGTCCTGCCTGACTCTGGTCCGAAGACTGTCTCTCCTGTCCTGCCTGACTCTCGTCAAAAGTCTCTCTCTCCTGTCCTGTCTGACTCTCGTCCCAAGCCTCTCTCTCTTGTCCTGCCTTGCTCCTGTCCCAAGCTTGTCTCTCTTGTCCTGCCTGACTCTCGTCCCAAGCCTTTTTCTCCTACTTTGCCTGACTCTCGTCCATAACCCTTCTCTCCTACCCTGCTTGACTCTCGTCCTAAGCCCCCTCTCCCCTGTCCTTCCTGACTCTCGTCCCAAGAATGTCTCTCCTGCCCACCATGACTCTCTTCCCAAGCCTCTCTCTCCTACTCTGCCTGTCTGTCGTCAAAAGCCTCTCTCTCCTGTCCTGCCTGACTCTCTTCGCAAGCCTCTCTCTCCTACCATGCCTGACTCTCGTCCCCAGCCTCTCTCTCCTGTCATGGCTGACTCTCGTCCCAAGCCTCTCTCTCATACCCTGCCTGACCTTCGTCCGAAGCCTCTCTCTTCTGTCTTACCTGACTCTCTCGTCAAGCATCTCTCTCCTGTCCAGCCTGACTCTCGTCCTAAGCCTCTCTACCTTGTCCTACGTGACTCTTGTCCAAAGCCTCTCTCTCCTGTCCTGCCTGACTCTCATCCCATGCCTCTCTCTTCTGTCTTTCCCGACTCTCATCCCAACCCTCACTCTCCTGTCCTGCCTCATTCTCGTCCTAAGTCTCTCTCTCCTGTCCTGCCTGACTATCGTCCCAAACCTCTCTCTCCTGTCCTCCCTGACTCTCGTCCCATGTCTCTCTCTCAAGTCCTGCCTGACTCTCGTCCCAGGCCTCTCTGTTCTGTTCTGCCTGACTCTCGTCCCAAGCCTATCTCTCCTGCACTGCTTTTCTTTCGTCCCAAGCCCCTCTCTCCTACCAAGCCTTACTCTCGTCCTAAGCTCTCTCTCCAGTCCTGTATGACTCTCATCCCAAAACTCTCTCTCTCTCACACTGCCTGACTCTAGTCCCAAGCCTTGATCTCATGTCCTTCCTGACTCTCGTCCCATTCCTCTTTCTCCTGTCCTGCCTTACTCTCATCACAAGCCTCTCTCTCCTGTCCTCCCTGACTGCCGTCCTAAGCCTCTCTCTCCTGTCCTGCTTGACTCTCGTCCCAAGCCTCTCTCTCCGGTCCTGCCTGACTCTCGTCACAAGCCTCTCTCTCTTGTCCTGCCTGACTTTCGTCCCAAGCTTCTCTCCTCTCTCCTGCCTGACACTCGCTCCAGGCTTCGATATCCTGTCCTGCCTGACTCTCGTCCAAACCCTCTCTCTCCTGTCCTGCCTGACTCTCTTCCCAAGCCTCTCTCTCCTTCCCTGCCTGACCCTCGTCCCAAGCCTCTCTCTCCTGTCCTTCCTGACTCTCTCGTCAAGACTCTCTCACCTCTCCTGTCTGACTCTCGTCCCAAGCCCCTCTCTCCTACCATTCCTGACTCTCGTCCCAAGGCTCTCTACTGTCGAGTCTGACTTTCGTCCCAAGCCTGTCTCTCATCACAAGCCTCTCTCTCCTGTCGAGCTTGACTCTCGTCCCAAGCCTCTCTCTCCTGTCCTGCCTGACTCTCGTCCCAAGAGTGTTTCTCCTAATTGCCTGACTCTCGATCCAAGCCATTCTCTCCTACACTTCCTGACTCTCGTCCTAAGTCTCTCTCTCCTGTCCTGCCTGACTGTCGTCCGAAGCCTATCTATCCTTTCCTGCCTGACGCACGTCCCAAGCGTCTATTTCCTCTCTTGCCTGACTCTCGTCCCAAGTCTCTGTCTCCGGTCCTGCCTGACTTTCGTCCCAAGCCTCTCTCTCCTGTCCTCCCTGACTCTCCTCGCAAGCCTCTCTCTCTTGTTCTGCCTGAATCTCGTCCCAAGCCTCTCTCTCCTGTCCTGCCTGACTCTCGTCCCAAGTCTCTCTCTCCTGTCCTGTCTGACTCTCGTCCCAAGCCTCTCTCTCTTGTCCTGCCTTACTCCTGTCCCAAGCTTGTCTCTCTTGTCCTGCCTGACTCTCGTCCCAATCCTCTTTCTCCTACTTGCCTGACTCTCGTCCATACCCCTTCTCTCCTACCCTGCCTGAATCTCTTCCCAAGCCTCTCTCTCCTGTCTTGCCTGACTCTCGTCCCAAGCCTCCCTTGCCTGTTCTGCCTGACTCTCGTACTAAGCTAATCTCTTCTGTACTGCCTGAATATCGCCCGAAGCCCCTCTCTCCTACCCGGCATGATTCTCTTCCCAAGCCTCTCTCTGCTCTCCTGCCTTACTCTCGTCCCAAACCCCTTTCTCCTACCCTGCCTGACTTTCGTCCTAAGCCTCTCTCCTGTCGAGCTTGACTCTCGTCCCAATCCTCTCTCTCCTCTCCTGCCTGACTCTCGTTTCAGTCTACTCTCTCCTGTCTTGACTGACTCTCGTCATAAACCTCTTTCTCCTAATTGCCTGACTCTCGTTCCAAGCCATTCTCTCCTACCCTTCCTGACTCTCGTCCCAAGCCTCTTTCTCCTTTCCTGCCTGAGTGTCATTCGAAGCCTCTCTCTCCTGTCCTGCCTGACTCACGTCCCAAGCGTCTATCTTCTCTGTTGCCTGACTCTCGTCCCAAGTCTCTCTCTCCGGTACTGCCTGACTCTCGTCCCAAGCCTCTCGCTCCTGTCCTGTCTGACTCTCGTCCCAAGCCTCTCTCTCTTACCCTGCCTGACCGTCGTCCGAAGCCTCTCTCTCCTGTCCTGCCTGACTCTCTCGTCAAGCATCTCTCTCCTGTCCTGCCTGACTCTCGTCCCAAGCCTCTCTACCTTGTCTTACCTGACTCTCGTCCCAAGCCTCTCTCTCCTATCCTGCCTGACTCTCATCCCATGCCTCCCTTCTGTCCTGCCTGACTCTCATCCCAAGCCTCTCTCTCCTGTCCTGACTCTCGTCCTAAGCCTCTCTCTCCTGTCCTGCCTGACTCTCGTCCCAAGCCTCTCTGTTCTGTCTTGTCTGACTCTCGTCCCAAGCTTATCTCTCCTGCACTGCTTTTCTTTCGTCCCAAGCCCCTCTCTCGTACCCAGCCTTACTCTCGTCCTAAGTTCTCTCTCCAGTCCTGTCTGACTCTCATCCCAAACCTCTCTCTCTCTCAATCTACCTGACTTTGTTCCAAAGCCTCTCTCTACTCTTCTGCCTGACTCTCGTCCCATTCCTCTCTCTCCTGTCCTGCCTGAGTCTCGTCCCATTCCTCTCTCTCCTGTCCTGCCTGACTCTCATCACAAGCCTCTCTCTCCTGTCCTGCCTGACTGGCGTCCCAAACCTCTCTCTCCTGTCCTGTCTGACTCTCGTCCCAAGTCTCTCTCTCCGGTCCTGCCTGACTCTCATCTTAAGTCTCGCTCTCCTGTCCTGCATGACTCTCGTCCCAAGCTTTTCTCTCCTCTCCTGCCTGACAATCGTCCCAAGATTCTCTATCACCTGTCATGCCTGACTCTCTCGTTAAGACTCTCTCTCCTGTCCTGCCTGACTCTCGTCCCAAGCCTCTTTCCTCTGTCCTGCTTGACTCTCGTCCCAAGCTGTCTCTCCTCTCCTGCCTGACTGTCGTCCCAACTCTCTCTCTCCTACCCTGCCTGACTCTAGTTCGAAGCCTCTTTCCTGTCGAGCTTGACTCTTGTCTCAAGCTTCTGTCTCCAGTCCTGCCTGACTCTCTCCTTAAGCCTCTATCTCCTGTCTTGCCTGACTCTCGTCCGAAGCCTCTCTCTCCTGTCCTGACTGACTCACCTCATGCCTCTCTCTCCTCTCATACCTGACTCTCGTACCAACCCTCTCTCTCCTGTCTTGCCTGCCTCTCGTCCCAGGCCTCTTTCTCCTGTCCTGCCTGACTCTCGTCCTAACCCTCTCTCTCCTGTCCTGCCTGACTCTCGTCTCAAGCTTTTCTTCCCTGTCCTGCCTGACTCTAGTCCCAAGCCTCGCTCTCCTGTCCTGCCTGACTCTCGTCCCATGCCTCTCTCTTCTGTCCTACTTGACTCTCGTCCCATGCCCCTCTCTCCTTCCTGAAAGACTCTCGTCCCAAGCCTCTCTCTCCTGTCCTGCCTGACTGTTGTCCCCAAGCCTCTATCTCCTGTCCTGCCTGACTCTCTCGTCATGCCTCTCTCTCCTGTACTGCCTGACTCTCTCGTCATGCCTTTCTCTCCTGTCTTGCCTGACTCTCTTCCCAAGCTTTTCTCCCCTGTCCTGCCTGACTCTAGTCCCAAGCCTCTCTCTCCTGTCCTGCCTGACGCTCGTCACATGCCTCTCTCTTATGTCCTGGCTGACTCTTGTCCCATGCCTCTCTCTCATGTCCTGGCTGACTCTCGTCTCAAGCCTGTCTCTTTTGTCCTGCCTGACTATCGTCTCAAGCTAATCTCTCTTGTCTTGCTTGGCTCTCTTTCCAAGCCGCTCTCTCCTACCCAGCCTGTCTATCGTCCCATGCTCTCTTTCCAGGCCTGCCTGACTCTCGTCCCATGACTTTCTCTCCTGTCATTTGTGACTCTTGTACCAAGCTTCTCTCTCCTGTCGTGCCTGGCTGTAGTCCCAGTCTTCTCTCTCCTGTTCTGCCTGACTTTCGTCCAAAGCCTCTCTCTCCTGTAATGCCTGACTCTCGCCCCAAGCCTCTCTCTCCTCTCCTGCCCGACTCTCGTCCCAAGCCTCTCTCTCTTGTCCTGCCTGACTCTGGTCCGAAGACTGTCTCTCCTGTCCTGCCTGACTCTCGTCAAAAGTCTCTCTCTCCTGTCCTGTCTGACTCTCGTCCCAAGCCTCTCTCTCTTGTCCTGCCTTGCTCCTGTCCCAAGCTTGTCTCTCTTGTCCTGCCTGACTCTCGTCCCAAGCCTTTTTCTCCTACTTTGCCTGACTCTCGTCCATAACCCTTCTCTCCTACCCTGCTTGACTCTCGTCCTAAGCCCCCTCTCCCCTGTCCTTCCTGACTCTCGTCCCAAGAATGTCTCTCCTGCCCACCATGACTCTCTTCCCAAGCCTCTCTCTCCTACTCTGCCTGTCTGTCGTCAAAAGCCTCTCTCTCCTGTCCTGCCTGACTCTCTTCGCAAGCCTCTCTCTCCTACCATGCCTGACTCTCGTCCCCAGCCTCTCTCTCCTGTCATGGCTGACTCTCGTCCCAAGCCTCTCTCTCATACCCTGCCTGACCTTCGTCCGAAGCCTCTCTCTTCTGTCTTACCTGACTCTCTCGTCAAGCATCTCTCTCCTGTCCAGCCTGACTCTCGTCCTAAGCCTCTCTACCTTGTCCTACGTGACTCTTGTCCAAAGCCTCTCTCTCCTGTCCTGCCTGACTCTCATCCCATGCCTCTCTCTTCTGTCTTTCCCGACTCTCATCCCAACCCTCACTCTCCTGTCCTGCCTCATTCTCGTCCTAAGTCTCTCTCTCCTGTCCTGCCTGACTATCGTCCCAAACCTCTCTCTCCTGTCCTCCCTGACTCTCGTCCCATGTCTCTCTCTCAAGTCCTGCCTGACTCTCGTCCCAGGCCTCTCTGTTCTGTTCTGCCTGACTCTCGTCCCAAGCCTATCTCTCCTGCACTGCTTTTCTTTCGTCCCAAGCCCCTCTCTCCTACCAAGCCTTACTCTCGTCCTAAGCTCTCTCTCCAGTCCTGTATGACTCTCATCCCAAAACTCTCTCTCTCTCACACTGCCTGACTCTAGTCCCAAGCCTTGATCTCATGTCCTTCCTGACTCTCGTCCCATTCCTCTTTCTCCTGTCCTGCCTTACTCTCATCACAAGCCTCTCTCTCCTGTCCTCCCTGACTGCCGTCCTAAGCCTCTCTCTCCTGTCCTGCTTGACTCTCGTCCCAAGCCTCTCTCTCCGGTCCTGCCTGACTCTCGTCACAAGCCTCTCTCTCTTGTCCTGCCTGACTTTCGTCCCAAGCTTCTCTCCTCTCTCCTGCCTGACACTCGCTCCAGGCTTCGATATCCTGTCCTGCCTGACTCTCGTCCAAACCCTCTCTCTCCTGTCCTGCCTGACTCTCTTCCCAAGCCTCTCTCTCCTTCCCTGCCTGACCCTCGTCCCAAGCCTCTCTCTCCTGTCCTTCCTGACTCTCTCGTCAAGACTCTCTCACCTCTCCTGTCTGACTCTCGTCCCAAGCCCCTCTCTCCTACCATTCCTGACTCTCGTCCCAAGGCTCTCTACTGTCGAGTCTGACTTTCGTCCCAAGCCTGTCTCTCATCACAAGCCTCTCTCTCCTGTCGAGCTTGACTCTCGTCCCAAGCCTCTCTCTCCTGTCCTGCCTGACTCTCGTCCCAAGAGTGTTTCTCCTAATTGCCTGACTCTCGATCCAAGCCATTCTCTCCTACACTTCCTGACTCTCGTCCTAAGTCTCTCTCTCCTGTCCTGCCTGACTGTCGTCCGAAGCCTATCTATCCTTTCCTGCCTGACGCACGTCCCAAGCGTCTATTTCCTCTCTTGCCTGACTCTCGTCCCAAGTCTCTGTCTCCGGTCCTGCCAGACTTTCGTCCCAAGCCTCTCTCTCCTGTCCTCCCTGACTCTCCTCGCAAGCCTCTCTCTCTTGTTCTGCCTGAATCTCGTCCCAAGCCTCTCTCTCCTGTCCTGCCTGACTCTCGTCCCAAGTCTCTCTCTCCTGTCCTGTCTGACTCTCGTCCCAAGCCTCTCTCTCTTGTCCTGCCTTACTCCTGTCCCAAGCTTGTCTCTCTTGTCCTGCCTGACTCTCGTCCCAATCCTCTTTCTCCTACTTGCCTGACTCTCGTCCATACCCCTTCTCTCCTACCCTGCCTGAATCTCTTCCCAAGCCTCTCTCTCCTGTCTTGCCTGACTCTCGTCCCAAGCCTCCCTTGCCTGTTCTGCCTGACTCTCGTACTAAGCTAATCTCTTCTGTACTGCCTGAATATCGCCCGAAGCCCCTCTCTCCTACCCGGCATGATTCTCTTCCCAAGCCTCTCTCTGCTCTCCTGCCTTACTCTCGTCCCAAACCCCTTTCTCCTACCCTGCCTGACTTTCGTCCTAAGCCTCTCTCCTGTCGAGCTTGACTCTCGTCCCAATCCTCTCTCTCCTCTCCTGCCTGACTCTCGTTTCAGTCTACTCTCTCCTGTCTTGACTGACTCTCGTCATAAACCTCTTTCTCCTAATTGCCTGACTCTCGTTCCAAGCCATTCTCTCCTACCCTTCCTGACTCTCGTCCCAAGCCTCTTTCTCCTTTCCTGCCTGAGTGTCATTCGAAGCCTCTCTCTCCTGTCCTGCCTGACTCACGTCCCAAGCGTCTATCTTCTCTGTTGCCTGACTCTCGTCCCAAGTCTCTCTCTCCGGTACTGCCTGACTCTCGTCCCAAGCCTCTCGCTCCTGTCCTGTCTGACTCTCGTCCCAAGCCTCTCTCTCTTACCCTGCCTGACCGTCGTCCGAAGCCTCTCTCTCCTGTCCTGCCTGACTCTCTCGTCAAGCATCTCTCTCCTGTCCTGCCTGACTCTCGTCCCAAGCCTCTCTACCTTGTCTTACCTGACTCTAGTCCCAAGCCTCTCTCTCCTATCCTGCCTGACTCTCATCCCATGCCTCCCTTCTGTCCTGCCTGACTCTCATCCCAAGCCTCTCTCTCCTGTCCTGACTCTCGTCCTAAGCCTCTCTCTCCTGTCCTGCCTGACTCTCGTCCCAAGCCTCTCTGTTCTGTCTTGTCTGACTCTCGTCCCAAGCTTATCTCTCCTGCACTGCTTTTCTTTCGTCCCAAGCCCCTCTCTCGTACCCAGCCTTACTCTCGTCCTAAGTTCTCTCTCCAGTCCTGTCTGACTCTCATCCCAAACCTCTCTCTCTCTCAATCTACCTGACTTTGTTCCAAAGCCTCTCTCTACTCTTCTGCCTGACTCTCGTCCCATTCCTCTCTCTCCTGTCCTGCCTGAGTCTCGTCCCATTCCTCTCTCTCCTGTCCTGCCTGACTCTCATCACAAGCCTCTCTCTCCTGTCCTGCCTGACTGGCGTCCCAAACCTCTCTCTCCTGTCCTGTCTGACTCTCGTCCCAAGTCTCTCTCTCCGGTCCTGCCTGACTCTCATCTTAAGTCTCGCTCTCCTGTCCTGCATGACTCTCGTCCCAAGCTTTTCTCTCCTCTCCTGCCTGACAATCGTCCCAAGATTCTCTATCACCTGTCATGCCTGACTCTCTCGTTAAGACTCTCTCTCCTGTCCTGCCTGACTCTCGTCCCAAGCCTCTTTCCTCTGTCCTGCTTGACTCTCGTCCCAAGCTGTCTCTCCTCTCCTGCCTGACTGTCGTCCCAACTCTCTCTCTCCTACCCTGCCTGACTCTAGTTCGAAGCCTCTTTCCTGTCGAGCTTGACTCTTGTCTCAAGCTTCTGTCTCCAGTCCTGCCTGACTCTCTCCTTAAGCCTCTATCTCCTGTCTTGCCTGACTCTCGTCCGAAGCCTCTCTCTCCTGTCCTGACTGACTCACCTCATGCCTCTCTCTCCTCTCATACCTGACTCTCGTACCAACCCTCTCTCTCCTGTCTTGCCTGCCTCTCGTCCCAGGCCTCTTTCTCCTGTCCTGCCTGACTCTCGTCCTAACCCTCTCTCTCCTGTCCTGCCTGACTCTCGTCTCAAGCTTTTCTTCCCTGTCCTGCCTGACTCTAGTCCCAAGCCTCGCTCTCCTGTCCTGCCTGACTCTCGTCCCATGCCTCTCTCTTCTGTCCTACTTGACTCTCGTCCCATGCCCCTCTCTCCTTCCTGAAAGACTCTCGTCCCAAGCCTCTCTCTCCTGTCCTGCCTGACTGTTGTCCCCAAGCCTCTATCTCCTGTCCTGCCTGACTCTCTCGTCATGCCTCTCTCTCCTGTACTGCCTGACTCTCTCGTCATGCCTTTCTCTCCTGTCTTGCCTGACTCTCTTCCCAAGCTTTTCTCCCCTGTCCTGCCTGACTCTAGTCCCAAGCCTCTCTCTCCTGTCCTGCCTGACGCTCGTCACATGCCTCTCTCTTATGTCCTGGCTGACTCTTGTCCCATGCCTCTCTCTCATGTCCTGGCTGACTCTCGTCTCAAGCCTGTCTCTTTTGTCCTGCCTGACTATCGTCTCAAGCTAATCTCTCTTGTCTTGCTTGGCTCTCTTTCCAAGCCGCTCTCTCCTACCCAGCCTGTCTATCGTCCCATGCTCTCTTTCCAGGCCTGCCTGACTCTCGTCCCATGACTTTCTCTCCTGTCATTTGTGACTCTTGTACCAAGCTTCTCTCTCCTGTCGTGCCTGGCTGTAGTCCCAGTCTTCTCTCTCCTGTTCTGCCTGACTTTCGTCCAAAGCCTCTCTCTCCTGTAATGCCTGACTCTCGCCCCAAGCCTCTCTCTCCTCTCCTGCCCGACTCTCGTCCCAAGCCTCTCTCTCTTGTCCTGCCTGACTCTGGTCCGAAGACTGTCTCTCCTGTCCTGCCTGACTCTCGTCAAAAGTCTCTCTCTCCTGTCCTGTCTGACTCTCGTCCCAAGCCTCTCTCTCTTGTCCTGCCTTGCTCCTGTCCCAAGCTTGTCTCTCTTGTCCTGCCTGACTCTCGTCCCAAGCCTTTTTCTCCTACTTTGCCTGACTCTCGTCCATAACCCTTCTCTCCTACCCTGCTTGACTCTCGTCCTAAGCCCCCTCTCCCCTGTCCTTCCTGACTCTCGTCCCAAGAATGTCTCTCCTGCCCACCATGACTCTCTTCCCAAGCCTCTCTCTCCTACTCTGCCTGACTGTCGTCAAAAGCCTCTCTCTCCTGTCCTGCCTGACTCTCTTCTCAAGCCTCTCTCTCCTACCATGCCTGACTCTCGTCCCCAGCCTCTCTCTCCTGTCATGGCTGACTCTCGTCACAAGCCTCTCTCTCATACCCTGCCTGACCTTCGTCCGACGCCTCTCTCTTCTGTCTTACCTGACTCTCTCGTCAAGCATCTCTCTCCTGTCCAGCCTGACTCTCGTCCTAAGCCTCTCTACCTTGTCCTACGTGACTCTTGTCCAAAGCCTCTCTCTCCTGTCCTGCCTGACTCTCATCCCATGCCTCTCTCTTCTGTCTTTCCCGACTCTCATCCCAACCCTCACTCTCCTGTCCTGCCTCACTCTCGTCCTAAGTCTCTCTCTCCTGTCCTGCTTGACTATCGTCCCAAACCTCTCTCTCCTGTCCTCCCTGACTCTCGTCCCATGTCTCTCTCTCAAGTCCTGCCTGACTCTCGTCCCAGGCCTCTCTGTTCTGTTCTGCCTGACTCTCGTCCCAAGCCTATCTCTCCTGCACTGCTTTTCTTTCGTCCCAAGCCCCTCTCTCCTACCAAGCCTTACTCTCGTCCTAAGCTCTCTCTCCAGTCCTGTATGACTCTCATCCCAAAACTCTCTCTCTCTCACACTGCCTGACTCTAGTCCCAAGCCTTGCTCTCATATCCTTCCTGACTCTCGTCCCATTCCTCTTTCTCCTGTCCTGCCTTACTCTCATCACAAGCCTCTCTCTCCTGTCCTCCCTGACTGCCGTCCTAAGCCTCTCTCTCCTGTCCTGCTTGACTCTCGTCCCAAGCCTCTCTCTCCGGTCCTGCCTGACTCTCGTCACAAGCCTCTCTCTCTTGTCCTGCCTGACTTTCGTCCCAAGCTTCTCTCCTCTCTCCTGCCTGACACTCGCTCCAGGCTTCGATATCCTGTCCTGCCTGACTCTCGTCCAAACCCTCTCTCTCCTGTCCTGCCTGACTCTCGTCCAAACCCTCTCTCTCCTGTCCTGCCTGACTCTCTTCCCAAGCCTCTCTCTCCTTCCCTGCCTGACCCTCGTCCCAAGCCTCTCTCTCCTGTCCTTCCTGACTCTCTCGTCAAGACTCTCTCACCTCTCCTGTCTGACTCTCGTCCCAAGCCCCTCTCTCCTACCATTCCTGACTCTCGTCCCAAGGCTCTCTACTGTCGAGTCTGACTTTCGTCCGAAGCCTGTCTCTCATCACAAGCCTCTCTCTCCTGTCGAGCTTGACTCTCGTCCCAAGCCTCTCTCTCCTGTCCTGCCTGACTCTCGTCCCAAGAGTGTTTCTCCTAATTGCCTGACTCTCGATCCAAGCCATTCTCTCCTACACTTCCTGACTCTCGTCCTAAGTCTCTCTCTCCTGTCCTGCCTGACTGTCGTCCGAAGCCTATCTATCCTTTCCTGCCTGACGCACGTCCCAAGCGTCTATTTCCTCTCTTGCCTGACTCTCGTCCCAAGTCTCTGTCTCCGGTCCTGCCAGACTTTCGTCCCAAGCCTCTCTCTCCTGTCCTCCCTGACTCTCCTCGCAAGCCTCTCTCTCTTGTTCTGCCTGAATCTCGTCCCAAGCCTCTCTCTCCTGTCCTGCCTGACTCTCGTCCCAAGTCTCTCTCTCCTGTCCTGTCTGACTCTCGTCCCAAGCCTCTCTCTCTTGTCCTGCCTTACTCCAGTCCCAAGCTTGTCTCTCTTGTCCTGCCTGACTCTCGTCCCAATCCTCTTTCTCCTACTTGCCTGACTCTCGTCCATACCCCTTCTCTCCTACCCTGCCTGAATCTCTTCCCAAGCCTCTCTCTCCTGTCTTGCCTGACTCTCGTCCCAAGCCTCCCTTGCCTGTTCTGCCTGACTCTCGTACTAAGCTAATCTCTTCTGTACTGCCTGAATATCGCCCGAAGCCCCTCTCTCCTACCCGGCATGATTCTCTTCCCAAGCCTCTCTCTGCTCTCCTGCCTTACTCTCGTCCCAAACCCCTTTCTCCTACCCTGCCTGACTTTCGTCCTAAGCCTCTCTCCTGTCGAGCTTGACTCTCGTCCCAATCCTCTCTCTCCTCTCCTGCCTGACTCTCGTTTCAGTCTACTCTCTCCTGTCTTGACTGACTCTCGTCATAAACCTCTTTCTCCTAATTGCCTGACTCTCGTTCCAAGCCATTCTCTCCTACCCTTCCTGACTCTCGTCCCAAGCCTCTTTCTCCTTTCCTGCCTGAGTGTCATTCGAAGCCTCTCTCTCCTGTCCTGCCTGACTCACGTCCCAAGCGTCTATCTTCTCTGTTGCCTGACTCTCGTCCCAAGTCTCTCTCTCCGGTACTGCCTGACTCTCGTCCCAAGCCTCTCTCTCCTGTCCTCCATGACTCTCGTCCCAAGCCTCTTTCTCCTGTTCTGCCTGAGTGTCATCCCAAGCCTCTTTCTCCTTTCTTGCCTGAATCTTGTCCCAAACCTCCCTCTCCTCTCCTTCCTGACTCTCGTCCCAAGTCTCTCTCTACTGTGCTGCCTGACTCTCGTCCTAGGATTCCCTCTACTGTCCTGCCTGACTCTCGTCCCAGGGCTCTCTCTCCTGTCTGCCTGACTCTCGTTTCAAGCCTCTCTCTCCTGCCGTGCCTGACCCTCTCCTCCTGCCTCTCTCTCCTGTCCTGCCTGACTTTCTCCCAAGTCTCTCCCTACAGTCCTGCCTGACTATCGTCCTAAGACTCTCTCTCCTGTCCTGCCTGACTCTCCTCCTAAGCCTCTCTCTCTTGTCCTGCCTGACTGTCGTCCCAAACCTCTCTCTCCTGTCTTGCCTGACTCTCATCGCAAACCTCCCTCTCTTGACCTAGCTGACTCCCCACCCCAGCCTCTCTCTCCTGTCCTGCCTGACTCTCATCACAATCCTCTCTCTCCTGTCCTGCCTGCCTGCCGTCCTGAGCCTGTGTCTCCTGTCCTGCTTGACTCTCGTCCTAAGACTCTCTCTCTGGTCCTGCCTGATTCTCGTCACAAGCCTCTCTTTCCTGTCCTGCCTGACTCTCGTCCCAAGCTTCTCTCTCCTCTCCTGCCTGATACTCGTCCCAAGCTTCTATATCCTGTCCGGCCTGACTCTCGTCCTAACCCTCTCTCTCCTCTCCTGCCTGACTCTCATCCCAAGCCTCTCTCTCCTACCCTGCCTGACCGTCGTCCCAAGCCTCTCTCTCCTTTCCTGCCTGACTCTCTCGTCAAGACTCTCTCACCTGTCCTGCCTGACTCTCGCACCAAGCCCCTCTCTCCTACCCTGCCTGACTCTCGTCCCAAGGCTCTCTACTGTCAAGTCTGACTTTCGTCCCAAGCCTCTCTCTCCTCTCCTGCCTGACTCTCGTCACAAGCCTCTCTCTCCTGTCCTGCCTGACTCTCGTCCCAAGCCTCTTTCTCCTAATTGCCTGATTCTCGATCCAAGCCATTCTCTCCTACCCTTCCTGACTCTCGTCCCAAGCCTCTTTCTCCATTCCTGCCTGATTGTCGCCCGAAGACTCTCTCTCCTGTCCTGCCTGACTCACGTCCCAATCGTCTATCTCCTCTCTTGCCTGACTCTCATCCCAATTCTCTCTCTCCGGTCCTGCCTGACTCTCGTCCAAAGCCTCTCTCCTGTCCTCCCTGACTCTCGTCCCAAGCCTCTTTCTCCTGTTCTGCCTGAGTGTCATCCCAAGCCTCTTTCTCCTTTCTTGCCTGAATCTCGTCCCAAACCTCCCTCTCCTCTCCTTCCTGACTCTCGTCCCAAGTCTCTCTGTCCTGTCCTCCCTGACTCTCTTCCTAGGATTCCCTCTACTCTCCTGCCTGACTATCGTATCAGGGCTCTCTCTCCTGTCCTGCCTGACTCTAGTCCCAAGGCGCTCTCTCCTGTCTTTCCTGAGTCTCGTCACAAGCCTCTCTCTCCTGCCCTCCTTGACTCTCGTTCCAAGCCTCTCTCACCTGTCCTGCCTGACTCTCGTCCAAAGCCTCTCTCTCCTGTCATGCCTGACTCGTCCCCAGCGTCACTCTCTTGTCCTGCCTGACACTCGTCCCATGCCTGTCTCTCCTTTCCTGCCTGACTACCGTCCCAAGCCTCTCTCTCCTGTCGTGCCTGACTCTTGTCCCAAGCCTCTCTTTCCTGTACAGTCTGAGTCTCGTCTCAAGCCCCTCTCTCCTCTCTTGCCTGACTGTCGTCCCAAGCCTCTCTATCCTGTCCTGACTGACTCTCACCTCAAGCCTCTCTCTCCTCTCATGCCTGACTCTCGTACCAACCCTCTCTCTCCTGTCCTGACTGACTCTCGCCCCATGGCTATTTCTCCTGTCCTGCATAACTCTCCTTCCAAGCCCCTCACTCATGTCCAGCGTGACTCTCGTCCCAAGAGTCTCCCTCCTGCCCTGCCTGACTCTCGTCCGAAGCCCCTCTTTTTTACCGGGCATTATTCTCGTACGAATGCTCTCTCTCCTGTCCTGTCTCTCGTTCCAAGCCTCTCTCTCCTGTCCTGCCTGACTCTCGTCCCAAGCATCTCTCTCCTTTCCTGCCTGACTCTCGTCCCAAGCCTCTCTCTCCTGTAATGCCTGACTCTCGTCCCAAGCCTCTCTCTCCTTTCCTGCCTGACTCTCGTCGCAAGCCTCTCTCTCCTGTATTGCCTGACTCTCCTCCCAAGCCTCTCTCTCCTGTTCTGGTTGACTCTCGTCCCATGCCTCTCTTTCCTGTCCTGTCTGACTGTTGTCGCAAGCCTCTCTCGCCTGTCCTGCCTGACTCTCGTCCCATGCTTCTCTCTCCAGTTCTGCCTGACTCTCCTCCCAAGCCTCTCTCTCTTCTCCTGGCTGACTCTCGTCCCAAGCCTCTCTCTCCTTTCTTGCCTGACTCTCGTTCTAGGTCTATCTCTCCTGTCCTGCCTGACTATCGTCCCAAGCCTCTCTCTTCTGTCTCTCCTGACTCTCGTCCGAAGTCTCTCTCTCCTGTCCTGCCTGACTCTCGTCCCAAGCTTTTCTCTCCTATCTTGCCTGACACTCGTCCCAATCATCTATCTCCTGTCCTGCCGTACTCTCGTCACAAGACTCTCTCTCTTGTCTTGCCTGACTCGTCCTATGCCTCTCTCTCCTGTTCTGCCTGACTGTTCACCCAAGCGTCTCTCTCCTGTCCTGCCTGACTCTCGTCCTAAGCCTCTCTCTCCTATCCTGCCAACTCGATTCTAAGCCTCTCTCTCCTCTCCTGCCAGACTCTCGTCCCAAGTCTCTCTCTCTTGTCCAGCCTGACTTTCTCCTCAAGCCTATCACTCCTCTCCTGTATGACTCTCGTTCCAAGCCTCTCTAGCCTGTCATGCCTGACACTCGTCCAAAGCCTCTCTCTCCTGTCCTGCCTGAATCTCGTCCCCAGCGTGTTTCCCCTGTCCTGCCTGACTCTCGTCCCAAGCCTCTCTCTCCGTTCCTGCCTGACTATCGTCCCAAGCCTCTCTCTCCTGTCGTGCCTGACTCTCGTCCCAAGCCTCTCTCTCCTGTACAAACTGACTCTCGTCCCAAGCCCCTCTCTCCTCTCTTGCCTGACTGTCGTACCAAGCCTCTCTTTCCCATCCTGACTGAATCTCACCTCAAGCCTCTCTCTCCTCTCATGCCTGACTCTCGTACCAACCATTTTTGTCCTGCCCTGCCTGACTCTCGTCCTAGGCCTCTTTCTCCTGTCCTGCATAACTCTCGTCCCAAGCCCCTCTCTCATGCCCAGCATGACTCTCGTCCCAAGAGTCTGCCTCTCGTCCAGCCTGACTCTCGTCCGAAGCCCCTCTTTTTTACCAGGCATGATTCTCGTACGAAGCCTCTCTCTCCTGTCCTGCCTGACTCTCGTCCCACTTACCTCTCTCCTACCCTGCCTGACTCTCGTCCGAAGCCTCTCTCCAGTCGAGCCTGACTCTAGTCCAAAGCCTCTCTCTCCTGTCCTGAGTGATTCTCCGTTCCAAGACTCTATCTCCTGTCCTGCTGACTCTCGTCCCTCTCCTGTCCTGCCTGACTATCGTCCCAAGCCTCTCTCTTCTGTCTCTCCTGACTCTCGTCCGAAGTCTCTCTCTCCTGTCCTGCCTGACTCTCGTCCCAAGCTTTTCTCTCCTATCTTGCCTGACACTCGTCCCAATCATCTATCTCCTGTCCTGCCGTACTCTCGTCACAAGACTCTCTCTCTTGTCTTGCCTGACTCGTCCTATGCCTCTCTCTCCTGTTCTGCCTGACTGTTCACCCAAGCGTCTCTCTCCTGTCCTGCCTGACTCTCGTCCTAAGCCTCTCTCTCCTATCCTGCCAACTCGATTCTAAGCCTCTCTCTCCTCTCCTGCCAGACTCTCGTCCCAAGTCTCTCTCTCTTGTCCAGCCTGACTTTCTCCTCAAGCCTATCACTCCTCTCCTGTATGACTCTCGTTCCAAGCCTCTCTAGCCTGTCATGCCTGACACTCGTCCAAAGCCTCTCTCTCCTGTCCTGCCTGAATCTCGTCCCCAGCGTGTTTCCCCTGTCCTGCCTGACTCTCGTCCCAAGCCTCTCTCTCCGTTCCTGCCTGACTATCGTCCCAAGCCTCTCTCTCCTGTCGTGCCTGACTCTCGTCCCAAGCCTCTCTCTCCTGTACAAACTGACTCTCGTCCCAAGCCCCTCTCTCCTCTCTTGCCTGACTGTCGTACCAAGCCTCTCTTTCCCATCCTGACTGAATCTCACCTCAAGCCTCTCTCTCCTCTCATGCCTGACTCTCGTACCAACCATTTTTGTCCTGCCCTGCCTGACTCTCGTCCTAGGCCTCTTTCTCCTGTCCTGCATAACTCTCGTCCCAAGCCCCTCTCTCATGCCCAGCATGACTCTCGTCCCAAGAGTCTGCCTCTCGTCCAGCCTGACTCTCGTCCGAAGCCCCTCTTTTTTACCAGGCATGATTCTCGTACGAAGCCTCTCTCTCCTGTCCTGCCTGACTCTCGTCCCACTTACCTCTCTCCTACCCTGCCTGACTCTCGTCCGAAGCCTCTCTCCAGTCGAGCCTGACTCTAGTCCAAAGCCTCTCTCTCCTGTCCTGAGTGATTCTCGTTCCAAGACTCTATCTCCTGTCCTGCCTGACTCTCGTCCCAAGACTCTCTCTCCTTTCCTGCCTGACTCTCGTCAACAGCCTCGCTCTCCTGTATTGCCTGACTCTCGTCACAAACATCCCTCTCTTGTTCTGGCTGACTTTCGTCCCCAGCCTCCCTCTCTCTCCTGTATTTCCTGACTCTCTTCCCTAGCCTCTCTCTCCTGTCCTGCCTGACTCTTGTTCCAAGCCTCTCTCTCTTGTCCTGTCTGACTGTCGTCCCAAGCCTCTCTCTCCTGTCATGCCTGACTTTCGTCACAAACATCCCTCTCTTGTCCTGGATGAATTTCGTCCCAGGCCTCGCTCTCCTGTCCTTCCTGGGTCTAGTTCTAAGCTCTTCTCTCCTCTCCCACATAACTCTCATCCCAAGCCTCTCTCTTCTGTCTTCCCTAACTCTCGTCCCAAGCCTCTCTCTCCTACCCTGCCTGACTGTCGTTAAAAGCCTCTCTCCTGTCCTGCCTGACTCTCGTCCCAAGCCTCTCTCCCCTGTCCTGCCTGACTCTCGTCCCATGCCTCTCACTCCAGTTCTGCCTGACTCTCCTCCCAAGCATCTCTCTCTTGTCCTGCCTGACTCTCTTCCAAAGCCTCTCTCTCCTATCCAGCTTGACTCGGTCCCAAGCTTCACTACTCTCCTGCCCGACTCTCCTCTCAAGACTCTTCCTCCTGTCTTGCCTGACTCTCGTCCGAAGCCTCTCTCTCCTACCCTGCATGATTCTCGCCCCAAGCCGCTCTCTCCTGTCCTGCCTGACTGTCGTCATATGCCTCTCTCTCCTGTCCTGCCGGACTAAAGTCCCAAGCCTCTCTCTCACCTCTCGTGCCTGACTCTCTTCTCAAGCCTCTCTCTCCTGTCCAGTCTGATTCTCGTCACAAGTTCCTCTCTCCTCCCCTGCCTGACTGTCGTCCCAAGCCTCTCTCTCCTGTCCTGACTGACTCTAACCTCAAGCCTCTCTCTCCTCTCATGCCTGACCCTCGCACCAACCCTCTCTCTCCTGTCCTGCCTGACTCTCGTCCCAGGTCTTTTTCTCATGTCCTGCATAACTCTCGACCTAAGCCCTTCTCTCATGTCCAGCATGACTCTCGTCCCAAGAGTCTCCCTCCTGTCCTGCCTGACTCTCGTCCAAGCCCCTCCCTCCTACCAGGCATGATTCTCGTACCAAGCCTCTCTCCTGTCCTGCTGGATTCTCGTCCCAACTCCTTCTATCCTGCCCTGCCTGACTGTCCAGCCTGACTCTAGTCCAAAGCCTCTCTCTCCTGTCTTGCCTAATTCTCTTTCCAAGCCTCTCTCTCCTGTCCTGCCTAATTCTCGTCCCAAGCCTCTATATCCTTTCCTGCCTGACTCTCGTCCGAAACCTCTCTCTCCTGTATTGCCTGACTCTCGTCCCAAGCCTCTCTCTCCTGTCCTGCCTGACTCTCGTCCCAAGCCTCTCTCTCTTGTCTTATCTAACTGTCGTCCGAAGCCTCTCTCTCCTGTCCTGCCTGACTCTCGGCCATGCCTCTCTCTCCAGTTCTGCCTGACGCTCCTCCCAAGCCTCTCTCTCTTGTCCTGCGTGACTCTCGTCCCAAGCCTCTCTCCTGTCCTGCCTGACTCGCGTCCCAGGTCTCTCTCTCCTTTCCTGCTTGACTATCTTCCCAAGCCTCTCTCTCCTGTCTTGCCTGACTCTCATCCCAAGACTCTCTCTACTGTCCTGCCTGACTCTCGTCCCAAGCTTTTCTCTCCTATCTTGCCTGACACTCGTCCCAAGCCTCTATCTCCTGTCCTTCCTGACTCTCGTCCCAAGACTCTGTCTCCTGTCCTGCCTGATTCTCGTCCCATGTCTCTCTCTCCTGTTCTGCCTGATTCTCCTCCCAAGCTTCTCTCTCCTGCACTGCCTGACTCTCGTCGTAAGCCTCTCTCTCCTATTCTGCCTGACTCGGTCCCAAGCCTCTCTGTCCTATACTGCCAAACTCTCGTCCCAAGTCTCTCTCTCCTGTCCTGCCTGACTCTCTCCTCAAGCCTCTCTCTCCTATCCTGCATGACTCTCGTTCCAAGACTCTCTCACCTGTCCTGCCTGACTCTCGTCCCAACTCCCTCTCTCCTACCTTGTCTGACTCTAGTCCGAAGCCTCTCTCCTGTCGAGCCTGACTCTAGTCAGAGGCCTATCTCTCCTGTCCTGCCTGACTCTCCTCCCATGCCTCTCTCTCCAGTTCTGCCTGACTCTCCTCCCAACTCTCTCTCTCTTGTCCTGCCTGATTCTCCTCCAAAGCCTCTCTCTCCTGTCCTGCCTGACTCTCGTCCCCAGCGTCAATCTCTGGTCCTGCCTGACTCTCGTCCCATGCTTCTCTCTCCTTTCCTGCCTGACTATCGTCCCAAGCCTCTCTCTCCTGTCGTGCCTGACTCTTGTCCCAAGACTCTCTCTCCTGTACAGTCTAACTCTCGTCCCAAGCCCCTCTCTCCTCTCCTGCCTGACTGTCGTCCCAAGCCTCTCTCTCTCTTGTCCTGACTGACTCTCCCTCAAGCCTCTCTCTCCTCCCATGCCTGACTCTCGTACCAACCCTCTCTCTCCTGTCCTGCCTGACTCTCGTCCCAGGCCTCTTTCTCCTATCATGCGTAACTCTCGTCCCAAGCCCCTCTCTCATGTCCAGTCTGAATCTCGTCCCAAGAGTCTCCCTCCTGTCCTGCCTGACTCTCGTCCGAAGCCCCTCTCTCCTAACAGGCATGATTCTCGTATAAAGCCTCTCTCTCCTGTCCTGCCTGACTCTAGTCCCAACTCCTTCTCTCCTACCCTGCCTGACTGTCGTCCGAAGCCTCTCTCCTGTCGAGCCTGACTCTAGTCCCAAGCCTCTCTCTTTTGTCTGGCCTGATTCTCGTTCCAACCCTCTATCTCCTGTCCTGCCTCACTCTCGTCCCAAGCCTCTCTCTCCTTTCCTGACTGACTGTCTTCCCCAGCATGTCTCTCTCCTGTATTGCCTGACTCTCTTCCCAAACCTCTCTTGTCCTGTCTGACTGTCGTCCCAAGCCTCTGTCTCCTGTAATGCCTGACTCTCGTCACAAACATCCATCTCTTGTCCTGGCTGACTCAAGTCCTAGGCCTCTCTCTCCTGTCCTTCCTGCTTCTAGTCCTAAGCTCTTCTCTCCTCTCCCTCCTGACTCTCATCCAAAGCCTCTCTCTTCTGTCCTCACTGACTCTCGTCCCAAGACTCTCTCTCCTACCCTGACTGACTGTCGTCAAAAGCCTCTATCTCCTGTCCTGCCTAACTCTCTCGTCAAGCCTCTCTCTCCTGTCCTGCCTGACTCTCGTCCCAAGCCTCTCTCTCTTGTCCTGCCTGACTCTCGTCCCATGCCTCTCTCACCAGTTCTGCCTGACTCTCCTCCGAAGCCTCTCTATCTTGTCGTGCCTGACTCCTGTCCCAAACCTCTCTCTCCTGTCCTGCCTGACTCTCGTCCCAAGTCTCTCTCTCCTCTCCTGCCTGACTATCGTCCCAAACCTCTCTCTCCTGTCGTTCCTGACTCTCGTCAGAAGCTTTTCTCTCCTATCTTGCCTAACACTCGTCCAAGGCCTCTATATCCTGTCCTGCTCGTCCAAAGCCTCTCTCTCCTGTCCTTCCTGACTCTCGTCCAATGCCTCTCTCTCCTGTTCTGCCTAACTTTCCTCTCAAGCCTCTATCTCCTCTCCTGCCAGACTCTCGTCCAAAGTCTCTCTCTCCTGTCCTGCCTGACTCTCTCCTCAAGCCTCTCTCTCCTGTCCTGCATGACTCTAGTTCTAAGCCTCTCTCACCTGTCCTGCCTGACTTTCGTCCAAAGCCTCTCTCTCCTTTCCTGCCTGATTCTCGTCCCAGTCCTCTCTCTCCTGTCGTGCCTCACTCTCGTCCCAATCCTCTCTCTCCTGTACAGTCTGACTCTCGTCCGAAGCCCCTCTCTCCTCTCCTTCCTGACTGTCGTCCCAAGCCTCTCTCTCCTGTCCTGACTGACTCTCACCTCAAGCCTCTCTCTCCTCTCATTCCTGACTCTCGTACCAACCCTCTCTCTCCTTCCTGCCTGACTCTCGTCCCAGGCCTCTTTCTCCTGTCCTGCATAACTCTCGTCACAAGTCCCTCTCTCATGTCCATCCTGACTCTCGTCCCAAGTCTCCCTTCTTTTCTGCCTGCCTCTCTTCCGAAGCCCCTCTCTCCTAACAGGAATGATTCTCGCACCAAGCCTCTCTCTCTCTCCTGCCTGACACTCATCCCAGGACTCTATCTCCAGTCCTGCCTGACTCTCGTCCTAACCCTCTCTCTCCTGTCCTGCCTGACTCTCGTCCCATGCCTCTCTCTTCTCTCCTGCCTGACTCTCGTCACATGCCTCTCTATCCTGTCTTCCCTGACTCTCGTCCCAAGCCTCTCTCTCCTGTCCTGCCTGACTCTAGTCTAGGCCTCTATCTCCTGTCCTGCATGATTCTCGTTCCCAGCCTCTCTCTCCTATCATGCCTGACACTCGTCCCAAGACTCTCTCTCCTGTCCTGCCTGACTCCCGTCCCCATCGTCTCTCTCCTCTCCTGCCTGACTATCGTCACAAGCCTCTCTCTCCTGTCTTCCCTGATTCTCGTTCCACGCCTCTCTCTCCTGTCCTGCCTGACTCTCGTCCCAATCCTCTCTCTCCTTTCCTGCCTGACTCTCATCCCCAGCCTCTCTCTCCTGTATTGCCTGACTCTCCTCCCAAGCCTCTCTCTCCTGTCCTGCCTGACTCTCGTCCAAAGCCTCTCTCCTGTCCTGTCGGACTGTCGTCCCAAGCCTCTCTCTCCTATCCTGCCTGACTCGGTCCCAAGCCTCTCTCTCCTCTCCTGTCAGACTCTCGTCCCAAGTCTCTCTCTCTTGTCCTGCCTGACTCTCTCCTCAAGCCTCTCTCACCTGTCCTGCATGACTCTCGTTCTAAGCCTCTCTCACCTATCCTGCCTGACATCTCGTCCAAAGCCTCTCTCTCCTGTCCTGCCTGACTTTCGTCCCCAGCGTCTCTCTCCTGTCTTGCCTGACTCTGGTCCGAAGCCTTTCTCTCCTCTCCTACCTGACTCTCGTCCCAAGCCTCTCACTCCTGTCGTGCCTGACTCTCGTCACAACTCTCTCTTTGTCCTGCCTGACTCTGTCCGAAGCCTCTCTCTTTGTCCTGCCTAACTCTCGTCCCAGGCCTCTTTCTCCTATTTGCCTGACTCTTGTCCAAGCCCTTTTCTCCTATCTTGCCTGACTCTCGTCCCCAGCCTCTCTCTCCATTCCTGCCTGACTCTCGTCCTAGCCTCGCTCTCCTGTCCTGCATGACTCTCATCCGAACACCCTCTCTCATGTCCAGTCTGACTCTCGTCCCACCCTCTCTCTCCGGTCAAGCCTGATTCTCGTTCCAAGCCCCTCTCCTGTCCTGCCTGACTCTCGTCCCAAGCCTCTCACTCCTATCCTCTGACTCTCGTCCAAACTCTCTCTCCTATCTGCCTAACCTCTCCTCAACTCTCTTCCTTCCTGCCTAACTTTCGTCCCAAGTCTCTCTCTCCGGTCCTGCCTGACTCTCGTCCCAAGTCCTGTCTCTCCTGTCCTGCCTGACTCTCGACCCAAGCTCTTTCTCCTAATTGCCTGACTCTCGTTCCAAGCCTTCTCTCCTAACCCTTCCTGACTCTCGTCCCAAGCCTCTCTCCCCTGTCCTGCCTGACTGTCGTACCAACATCTCTCTCCTGTCTTGCCTGACTCTCGTCCAAGCCTCTATCTCCTCTCCTGCCTGACTCTGTCCAAGCTTCCCGTCTTGCTCTCTTCGTCCCAAACCTCCCTCTCATGTCCTGGCTGACTAAGGGATCAAGCCTCTCTCTCCTCCTGCTGAATTCGTCAAAACTCTCTTCCTTTCCTGCCTGCTCTCGTCCAAGCCTCTCTCTCCTGTCCTGCTCGTTCGTCCCAACCTCTTTCTCCTCTCCGGTTGACTCTCGACCCAAGCCTCTCTCTATTGTCCTGCTGACTCTCGTCTAGCCTCTCTCTCTGTCATGCCTGACTCTCGTCCAGGCTCTCTCTACTAATTCTGCTGACTCGTCCCAAGCCTCTCTCTCTGTCCTTCCTGAGTGTCGTCACAAGCTCTCTCTCCTGCCATGACTCTCGTCCCAGCTTTCTCTTCTATCTGCTGACTCTCGCTCAAACCCTTTCTCCTGTCATGCTGACTCTCTGTCAAGCCTCTCTCTCCTATCCTGCCTAACACTCGTCCCAAGTCTCTCTTCGGCCTGCCTGACTCTCTTCCAGCTGTCTCTCCTGTCCTGCCTGACTCTCGTCCAAGCCTCTTTCTCCTAATTGCCTGACTCTCGTTCCAAGCCCTTCTCTCCAACCTTCTGACTCTCGTCCCAGACCTCTCTCTCCTGTAAGCTGAATGTCGTACCAACACTTTCTCCTGCCCTGCCTGACTCTCTTCCCAAGCCTCTATCTCCTCCTGCCTGACTCTCATCCCAAGTGTCTCTACAGTCCTGCCTGACTCTCGTCACAGGTCTCTCTCTCCTGTCCTACCTGACTCTCGTCCCAAGCCTCTCTCTCCTGTCTTGCTGACTCTCGTCCCTACCTCCCTCTCTTGTCCTGGCTGACACTCATCCCAAGCCTCTCTCTCCTGTCCTGCCTGACTCTCGTCCCAAGCTTCTCTCTCTCCTCTCCTGTTGACTCTCGTCCCAGGGCTCTCCTGTCTTGCCTGACTTTCGTCCAAGCCTCTCTCTCCTAACCTGCCTAACTGTCGTCAAAGCCGCATCTCCTGTCCTGCCTATCTCAATAGTCAATCCTCTCTCTCCTGTCCTGCCTGACTCTCGCCCCAAGCCTCTCTCCTGTCCTGACTGATCTCGTCCATGCCTCTCCCTCCCGTCCTGCTGACTCTCATCAAAACCTCTCTCTCCTGTCCTGCCTGACTGTCGGTCCAAGCCTCTATCTCCTGTCCGCCTGACTCTCGTCCAAGTCCTCTCTCCTACCCAGCCTGACTCTCGTCCCAAGCCTCTCTCTCCTACCCTGCCTGACTCTCGTCCCAAGCCTCTCTCTCCTGTCTTGCTTGTCTCTCTCCAAACCTCTCTTTCCTGGCTGATCAGCCCAAGCCTCTCTCTCCTGTCATGCCTGACTCTCGTCCCAAACCTCCCTCTCTTGTCCTGTCTGACCCTCGTCTCAAGCCACTCTCTCCTGTCCTGCTGACTCTCGTCCCAAGCGTCTCTCTCTCCTGTCATGTTGACTCTCGTCCAGCTCTCTCTCCTGTCTTGCCTGACTCTCCTCCCAAGCTCTCTCTCCTGCCCTTCCTGACTCTCGTCCCAAGCCTCTCTCTTCTGCCCTCCCAATCTTTCGTCCAAGCCTCTCTCTCCTACCTGCCTGACTGTCGTCAAAAGCCCCATCTCTCTGTCCTGCCTAACTCTCTAGTAAATCCTCTCTCCCTACCCGGCCAGACTCTCGTCCCAAGCCTCTCCTCTGCTACCCTGCCTGACTCTCTCCCACCTCAGCCTCTATTCCTTCCTGCCTGATCTTGTCACAAGCCTCTTCTCCTCCTGTCCTGCCTACTCTTCCTCACATGACTCTCCTCCTTCCTGCCTGACCCACGTCCCAATCCTCTCTCTCCTGTCCTGCCCGACTCTCGTCCCAAGTCTCTTTCTCTTGTCCTGCTTGACTCTCGTCCGAAGCTTCTCTCTCCTGTCCTGCCTGACTCTCGTCCCAAGCCTCTTTCTCTTATTTTTACTGACTCTCGTCCCAAGACCTTCCTTCCTTCCCTTCTGACTCTCGTCCCCAGCTTCTCTCTCCAGTACTGCCTGACTCTCGTCCCTAGCCTCTCTCTCTCCCGTCCTTCATGACTCTCATCCAAACTCCCTCTCTCATGTCAAGTCTGACTCTCGTCCCAATCCTCTCACTCCGGTCAAGCCTGATTCTCGTTCCAAGTCCCTCTCTCCTATCCTGCCTGATTCTCGTTCCAAGCCTCTCTCTCCTGTCCTGCATGACTCTCGTCCTAGGCCTCTATCCCTTGTCATGAATGACTCTCGTTACAAGCCTTTCTCTCCTGTTCTGTCTGATTCTTGTCCCAAGCCTCTCTCTCTCTTGTCCTGCCTGACTCTCGTCCTAGGGCTCTGTCCCCTGCCCTGCGTGACTGTCGTCAAATTCCTCTCTCTCCTGTCCTGGCTGACTCTCGTCCTAAGGCTCTCTCTCCTGTCCCGACTGACTCTCGTCCCAAGCCTCTCTCTCCTGTGCTTCCCGACTCTCTTCCCACGCCTCTCTTTTCTGCCCTCCCTGATTCTCGTCCCAAGACTCTCTCTCCTACACTGCCTGACTGTCGTCAAAAGCTTCCCTCGCCTGTCCTACCTAACTCTCTAGTCAAGCCTCTCTCTCATGTCCTGCCTGACTCTCGTCCCAAGCCTCTTTCTCCTGTCCTACCTGACTCTCGTCCCATGCCTCTCTCTCCCGTCCTGCCTGATTCTCATCACAAGCCTCTCTCTCCTTTCCTGCCTGACTGTCGTCCCAAGCCTCTATCTCCTGTCCTGCCTGACTCTCGGCCTCAGCCCCTCCTTCCCAGCCTGACTCTCGTCTCAAGTGTCTCTCTCCTACCCTGCCTGACTTTCATCCCATGCCTCTATATCCTGTCCTGCCTGACTCTAGTCCCAAGCCTCTCTCTCCTGTCCTGCCTGACTCTCCTACTAAGCCTCTCTCTCCTGTCCTGCCTGGCCCATGTCCCAATCCTCTGTCTCCTGCCCTGCCTGACTCTCGTCCCAAGTCTCTTTCTCTTGTCCTGCTTGACTCTCGTCCGAAGCTTCTCTCTCCTGTCCTGCCTGACTCTCGTCCCAAGCCTCTTTCTCTTATTTTTACTGACTCTCGTCCCAAGACCTTCCTTCCTTCCCTTCTGACTCTCGTCCCCAGCTTCTCTCTCCAGTACTGCCTGACTCTCGTCCCCAGCCTCTCTCTCTCCTGTCCTTCATGACTCTCATCCCAACTCCCCGTCATGTCTCAGGTCATGTCTGACTCTCGTCCCAATCCTCTCACTCCGGTCAAGCCTGATTCTCGTTCCAAGTCCTTCTCTCCTATCCTGCCTGATTCTCGTTCCAAGCCTCTCTCTCCTGTCCTGCATGACTCTCGTCCTAGGCCTCTATCCCTTGTCATGAATGACTCTCGTTACAAGCCTTTCTCTCCTGTTCTGTCTGATTCTTGTCCCAAGCCTCTCTCTCTCTTGTCCTGCCTGACTCTCGTCCTAGGGCTCTGTCCCCTGCCCTGCGTGACTGTCGTCAAATTCTTCTGTCTCCTGTCCTGGCTGACTCTCGTCCTAAGGCTCTCTCTCCTGTCCCGACTGACTCTCGTCCCAAGCCTCTCTCTCCTGTGCTTCCCGACTCTCTTCCCACGCCTCTCTTTTCTGCCCTCCTGATTCTCGTCCCAAGACTCTCTCTCCTACACTGCCTGACTGTCGTCAAAAGCTTCCCTCGCCTGTCCTACCTAACTCTCTAGTCAAGCCTCTCTCTCATGTCCTGCCTGACTCTCGTCCCAAGCCTCTTTCTCCTGTCCTACCTGACTCTCGTCCCATGCCTCTCTCTCCCGTCCTGCCTGATTCTCATCACAAGCCTCTCTCTCCTTTCCTGCCTGACTGTCGTCCCAAGCCTCTATCTCCTGTCCTGCCTGACTCTCGGCCTCAGCCCCTCCTTCCCAGCCTGACTCTCGTCTCAAGTGTCTCTCTCCTACCCTGCCTGACTTTCATCCCATGCCTCTATATCCTGTCCTGCCTGACTCTAGTCCCAAGCCTCTCTCTCCTGTCCTGTCTGACTCTCCTACTAAGCCTCTCTCTCTTGTCCTGCCTGGCCCATGTCCCAATCCTCTGTCTCCTGCCCTGCCTGACTCTCGTCCCAAGTCTCTTTCTCTTGTCCTGCTTGACTCTCGTCCGAAGCTTTTCTCTCCTGTCCTGCCTGACTCTCGTCCCAAGCCTCTTTCTCTTATTTTTACTGACTCTCGTCCCAAGCCCTTCCTTCCTTCCCTTCCTGACTCTCGTCCCCAGCTTCTCTCTCCAGTACTGCCTGACTCTCGTCCCTAGCCTCTCTCTCTCCTGTCCTTCATGACTCTCATCCCAACTCCCTCTCTCATGTCAAGTCTGACTCTCGTCCCAATCCTCTCACTCCGGTCAAGCCTGATTCTCGTTCCAAGTCCCTCTCTCCTATCCTGCCTGATTCTCGTTCCAAGCCTCTCTCTCCTGTCCTGCATGACTCTCGTCCTAGGCCTCTATCCCTTGTGATGAATGACTCTCGTCCAAAGCCTTTCTAGCCTTTTCTGTCTGATTCTTGTCCCAAGCCTCTCTCTCTCTTGTCCTGCCTGACTCTCTTACTAGGGCTCTGTCCCCTGCCCTGCGTGACTGTCGTCAAATTCCTCTCTCTCCTGTCCTGGCTGACTCTCGTCCTAAGGCTCTCTCTCCTGTCCCGCCTGACTCTCGTCCCAAGCCTCTCTCTCCTGTGCTTCTCGACTCTCGTCCAACGCCTCTCTTTTCTGCCCTCCCTGATTCTCGTCCCAAGACTCTCTCTCCTACACTGCCTGACTGTCGTCAAAAGCTTCCCTCGCCTGTCCTACCTAACTCTCTAGTCAAGCCTCTCTCTCATGTCCTGCCTGAGTCTCGTCCCAAGCCTCTTTCTCCTGTCCTACCTGACTCTCGTCCCATGCCTCTCTCTCCCGTCCTGCCTGACTCTCATCACAAGCCCCTCTCTCCTTTCCTGCCTGACTGTCGTCCCAAGACTCTATATCCTGTCCTGCCTGACTCTCGGCCTCAGCCCCTCCTTCCCAGCCTGACTCTCGTCTCAAGTGTCTCTCTCCTACCCTGCCTGACTTTCATCCCATGCCTCTATATCCTGTCCTGCCTGACTCTAGTCCCAAGCCTCTCTCTCCTGTCCTGCCTGACTCTCCTCCTAAGCCTCTCTCTCTTGTCCTGCCTGACCCACGTCCCAATCCTCTGTCTCCTGTCCTGCCCGACTCTCGTCCCAAGTCTCTTTCTCCTGTCCTGCTTGACTCTCGTCCGAAGCTTCTCTCTCCTGTCCTGCCTGACTCTCGTCCCAAGCCTCTTTCTCTTATTTTCACTGACTCTCGTCCCAAGCCCTTCCTTCCTTCCCTTCCTGACTCTCGTCCCCAGCTTCTCTCTCCAGTACTGCCTGACTCTCGTCCCTAGCCTCTCTCTCTCCTGTCCTTCATGACTCTCATCCAAACTCCCTCTCTCATGTCAAGTCTGACTCTCGTCCCAATCCTCTCACTCCGGTCAAGCCTGATTCTCGTTCCAAGTCCCTCTCTCCTATCCTGCCTGATTCTCGTTCCAAGCCTCTCTCTCCTGTCCTTCATGACTCTCGTCTTAGGCCTCTATCCCTTGTCATGAATGACTCTCGTCCTAAGCCTTTCTCTCCTGTTCTGTCTGATTCTTGTTCCAAGCCTCTCTCTCTCTTGTCCTGCCTGACTCTCTTCCTAGGGCTCTGTCCCCTGCCCTGCGTGACTGTCGTCAAATTCCTCTCTCTCCTGTCCTGGCTGACTCTCGTCCTAAGGCTCTCTCTCCTGTCCCGCCTTACTCTCGTCCCAAGCCTCTCTCTCCTGTGCTTCCCGACTCTCGTCCCACGGTTCTCTTTTCTGCCCTCCCTGATTCTCGTCCCAAGACTCTCTCTCCTACACTGCCTGACTGTCGTCAAAAACTTCCCTCGCCTGTTCTGCCTAACTCTCTAATCAAGCCTCTCTCTCATGTCCTGCCTGACTCTCGTTCCAAGCCTCTTTCTCCTGTCCTACCTGACTCTCGTCCCATGCCTCTCTCTCCAGTCCTGCCTGACTCTCATCACAAGCCTCTCTCTCCTTTCCTGCCTGACTGTCGTCCCAAGCCTCTATCTCCTGTCCTGCCTGACTCTCGGCCTCAGCCCCTCCTTCCCAGCCTGACTCTCGTCTCAAGTGTCTCTCTCCTACCCTGCCTGACTTTCATCCCATGCCTCTATATCCTGTTCTGCCTGACTCTAGTCCCAATCCTCTCTCTCCTGTCCTGCCTGACTCTCCTCCTAAGCCTCTCTTTCTTGTCCTGCCTGACCCACGTCCCAATCCTCTGTCTCCTGTCCTGCCCGAATCTCGTCCCAAGTCTCTTTCTCCTGTCCTCCTTGACTCTCGTCCGAAATTCTCTCTCCTGTCCTGCCTGACTCTCGTCCCAAGCCTCTTTCTCTTATTTTTACTGTCTCTCGTCCCAAGACCTTCCTTCGTTCCCTTCCTGACTCTCGTCCCCAGCTTCTCTCCCCAGTACTGCCTGACTCTCCTCCTAAGCCTCTCTCTCTTGTCCTGCCTGACCCACGTCCCAATCCTCTGTCTCCTGTCCTGCCCGACTCTCGTCCCAAGTCTCTTTCTCTTGTCCTGCTTGACTCTCGTCCGATGCTTCTCTCTCCTGTCCTGCCTGACTCTCGTCCCAAGCCTCTTTCTCTTATTTTTACTGACTCTCGTCCCAAGCCCTTCCTTCCCTCCCTTCCTGACTCTCGTCCCCAGCTTCTCTCTCCAGTACTGCCTGACTCTCGTCCCTAGCCTCTCTCTCTCCTGTCCTTCATGACTCTCATCCCAACTCCCTCTCTCATGTCAAGTTTGACTCTCGTCCCAATCCTCTCACTCCGGTCAAGCCTGATTCTCGTTCCAAGTCCCTCTCTCCTATCCTGCCTGATTCTCGTTCCAAGCCTCTCTCTCCTGTCCTGCATGACTCTCGTCCTGGGCCTCTATCCCCTGTCATGAATGACTCTCGTCCCAAGCCTTTCTCTCCTGTTCTGTCTGATTCTTGTCCCAAGCCTCTCTCTCTCTTGTCCTGCCTGACTCTCGTCCTAGGGCTCTGTCGCCTGTCCTGCGTGACAGTCGTCAAATTCCTCTCTCTCCTGTCCTGGCTGACTCTCGTCGTAAGCCTCTCTCTTTCTCCTGTCCTGCTAGACTCTCGTCCCAGGCCTCTCTCTCCTGTCCTGCCTGACTCTCGTCCCAAGCCTGCCTCTCCTGTCCTGCCTGACTCTCTCTTCATGCCTCTCTCTCCTGTACTGCCTGAATCTCGTCCCAAGCCTCTCTCTCTACTGTTCTACCTGACTCTCGTCCGAAGACTTCCTATCCTGTCTTGCTTGACTCTCGTCCTAAGCCTCTCTCTCCTGTTCTGCCTGACTCTCGTCCTAAGAATCTATCTACTTTCCTGCCAGACTCCATGTCCCAGGGTTCTCTGTCCTGTCCAGCCTGACTCTCCTCCAAACACTCTCTTTCCTGTCGCTCCTGAGTCTCGTCCCAAGCCTCTCTCTCCTGCCCTCCTTGAATCTCGTCGCAAGCCTCTCTCTACTACCCTGCCTCACTCTCGTCTCAAGCCTCTCTCTCCAGTCCTGCCTGACTCTCTCCTCAAGCTTCTATATCCTGCCTTGCCTTACTCTCGTCCCAAGCCTCTCTATCCTGTCCTGCCTGACTCTCTTCCCAAGCATCTCTCTCCTGTCCTGCCTGACTCTCGTCCCAAGCCTCTCTCTCCTGTCCTGTTTGACTCTCGTCCGAAGCCTCTTTCTCCTACTTGCCTGACTCTCGTCCCAAGCCCTTCTCTCCTACCCTGCCTGACTCTCGTCCGAAGCCTCTTTCTCCTGTCGTGCCTGATTCTCTCCTTAATTCTCTTTCTCCTATCCTACCTGACCCTCGTCCCAAATCTCTCTCTGCTCTACTGCCTGACTCTAGTCCTAAGCCACTTTATCCTGTCCTGACTGAGTCTCACCTCAAGCCTTTCTCTCCTCTCATACCTGACTCTCGTAACAACCTCTCTCTCCTGTTCTGCCTGACTCTCGTCCCAGGCCTCTTTCTCCTGTCCTTCATAACTCTCGTCCCAAGCCTCTCTCTGCTGTCCTGCCTGACTCTCGTCCCAAGACTCTCTTTCCTGTCCTGCCTGACTCTCGTCCCAAGGCTCTCTCTCCTGTCCTGCCTGACTCTCGTCCCCAACCTCTTTCTCCTCTCCCGGTTGACTCTCGACCCAAGCCTCTCTCTATTGTCCTGACTGACGCTCGTCCTAAGCCTCTCTCTCCTCTCCTGCTTGACTCTCGTCCCAGGGCTCTCTCTCCTGTCCTGCCTGACTCTCGTCCCAAGCCTCTCTATCCTGTCCTTCCTGAGTCTCTTCCCAAGCCTCTCTCTCATGCCCTAATTGACTCTCCCCTCAAGCCTCTCTCTCCTATCCTGCCTGACTCTCGTCTCAAACCTCTCTCTCCTGTCCTACCTGACTCTCTCCTCAAGCATCTCTCTCCTATCCTGCCTAACACTCGTTCCAAGTCTCTCTCTCCGGTCCTGCCTGAATCTCTTCCCAAACCTCTCCTGTCCTGCCTGACTTTCGTCCGAAGCCTCTTTCTCCTAATTGCCTGACTCTCGTTCTAAGCCCTTTTCTCCTACCCCTCCTGATTCTCGTCCTAAGTCTCTCTCCCCTGTCCTGGCTGACTGTCGTACCAAGACTCTCTCGACTGTCCTGCCTGACTCTCGTCCCAAGCCTCTATCTCCTCTCCTGCCTGACTCTCATCGCATGTCTCTCTCTCCTGTCCTACCTGACTCTCGTCCCAAGCCTCTCTCTCTCCTGTCCTGCCTGACTCTCGACCCAAGCCTCTTTCTCCTAATTGCCTGACTCTCGTTCCTAGCCCTTCTCTCCTACCCTACCTGACTCTCGTCCCAAGCCTCTGTCTCCTGTCATGCCTGACTGTCGTATCAACACTCTCTCTCCTGTCCTGCCTGACTCTCTCCTCAAGCCTCTCTCCTATCCTGCCTAACACTTGCCCCAAGCCTCTCTCTCTCCTGTCCTGCCTGACTCTCGACCCAAGCCTCTTTCTCCTAATTGCCTGACTCTCGTTCCTAGCCCTTCTCTTCTACCCTACCTGACTCTCGTCCCAAGCCTCTGTCTCCTGTCATGCCTGACTGTCGTATCAACACTCTCTCTCCTGTCCTGCCTGACTCTCTCCTCAAGCCTCTCTCCTATCCTGCCTAACACTTGCCCCAAGCCTCTCTCTCCTGTCCTGCCTGACTCTCGTCCCAAGCCTCTTTTTCCTGATTGTCTGACTCTCGTTCCAAGCCCTTCTCTCCTACCCCTCCTGACTCTCGTCCCAAGCCTCTCTCCCCTGTCCTGCCTGACTGTCGTAGTAACACTCTCTCTACTGTCCTGCCTGACTCTCGTCCCAAGCCTCTATCTCCTCTCCTGCCTGACTCTCGTCCCATGTCTCTCTCTCCGGTCCTGCCTGACTCTCGTCCCAGGTCTCTCTCTCCTGTCCTACCTGACTCTCGTCCCAAACCTCTCTCCTGTCTTGCTGACTCTCGTCTAAAACCTCCCTCTCTTGTCCTGGCTGACTCTCGTCCCACGCCTCTCTCTCCTGTCCTGCCTGACTCTCGTCCCAAGTCTCTCTCTCTCCTGTCCTGCCTGACTCTCGACCCAAGCCTCTTTCTCCTAATTGCCTGACTCTCGTTCCTAGCCCTTCTCTCCTACCCTACCTTACTCTCGTCCCAAGCCTCTCTCTCCTGTCATGCCTGACTGTCGTATCAACACTCTCTCTCCTGTCCTGCCTGACTCTCGTCCCAAGCCTCTATCTCCTCTCCTGCCTGACTCTCGTCCCAGGTCTCTCTCTCCTGTCCTGACTGACTCTCTACTCAAGCCTCTCCCTCCTATCCTCCCTAACACTCGTCGCAAGCCTCTCTCTCCTGTCCTGCCTGACTCTCGTCCCAAGCCTCTTTTTCATAGTTGCCTGACTCTCGTTCCAAGCCCTTCTCTCCTACCCCTACTGACTCTCGTCCCAAGCATCTCTCCCCTGTCCTGCCTGACTGTCGTACAAACACTCTCTCTACTGTCCTGCCTGACTCTCGTCCCAAGCCTCTATCTCCTATCCTGCCTAACTCTGATCCCATGTCTCTCTCTCCGGTCCAGCCTGACTCTCGGCCCTGATTTCTCTCTCCTGTCCTACCTGACTCTCGTCCCAAGCCTCTCTCATCTGTCTTTCTGACTCTCGTTTCAAGCCTCCCTCTCTATTCCTGGCTGACTCTCATCCCAAGCCTCTCTCTCCTGTCCTGCCTGACTCTCGTCCCAAGCCTCTCTCTCTCCTGTCCTGCCTGACTCTCGACCCAAGCCTCTTTCTCCTAATTGCCTGACTCTCGTTCCAAGCCCTTCTCTCGTACCCTACCTGACGCTCGTCCCAAGCCTCACTCTCCCGTCCTGCTTAACTGTCGTACCAACACTCCCTCTCCTGTCCTTCCTGACTCTCGTCCCAAGCCTCTATCTCCTCTCCTGCCTGACTCTCGCCACAAACCTCCCTCTCTTGTCCTGGCTGACTCAATCCCCAAGCCTCTCTCTCCTGTCCTGCCTGACTCTCGTCCGAAGCCTCTCTCTCTCCTGTCCTGCTTGACTCTCGTCCCAGGCCTCTCTCTCCTGTCTTGCCTGACTCTCGTCCCAAGTCTCTCTCTCCTGTCCTTCCCGACCCTCGTCCCAAGTCTCTCTCTTCTGCCCTCCCTGACTCTCGTCCCAAGAGTCTCTCTCCTACCCTGCCTGACTGTCGTCAAAATCCTCCCTCTCCTGTCCTGCCTAACCTAGTCAAGCCTCTATCTCCTGTCCTGCCTGACTCTCGTCCCAAGCCTCTCTCTCCTGTCCTGCCTGATTCTTGTCCCATGCCTCTCTCTCACGTCCTGCCTGACTCTCATCACAAGCCTCTCTCTCCTGTCCTGCCTGACTGTCGTCCCAAGCCTCTATCTCCTGTCCTACAAGATTCACGTCCTCAGCCCCTCTCTCCTACCCAGCCTGACTCTCGTCTCAATCGTCTCTCTCCTACCCTGCCTGACTCTCATCCCAAGCCTCTATATCCTGTCCTGCCTGACTCTAGTCCCAAGCCTCTCTCTTCTGTCCTGCCTGCCTCTCGTCCCATGACTCTCTCTCCTGTCATGCTTGACTCTCGTCCCAAGCTTCTCTCTCCTGTTCTGCCTGACTCTCGTCCCAAGCATCTCTCTCCTGTCGTGCATGACTCTAGTCCCAAGCCTCTCTCTCCTGTCTTGCCTGACTCGTCCCATGACTCTCACTCCTATCCTTCCTGACTCTGTCCCAAGCCTTTCTCTCCATTCCTGCCTGAGTCTCGTCCCAAGCCTCTCTCTCCTGTCCTGCCTGACTCTCCTCCTAAGCCTCTCTCTCTTGTCCTGCCTAACTCTCGTCCTAATCCTCTCTCTCCTGGCCTGCCCGACTCTCGTCCCAAGTCTCTCTCTCCTGTCCTTATTGACTCTCGTCCCAAGCCTTTATCTCCTGTCCTGCCTGACTCTCGTCCCAAGCCTCTTTCTCTTATTTGCGTGACTCTCGTCCCAAGCCCTTCTCTCCTTCCCTCTCCTGACTCTCGTCCCCAGCCTCTCTCTCCAGTACTGCCCGACTCTCGTCCCTAGCCTCTCTCTCCTGTCCTGCATGACTCTCATCCGAACTTCCTCTCTCGTGTCAAGTCAGACTCTCGTCCCAACCCTCTCTCCTCGGTCAAGCCTGATTCTCGTTCCAAGCCCCTCTCTCCTGTCCTGCCTGCCTCTCGTCCCAAGCCTCTCTCTCCTGTCCTGGCTGACTCTCGCCCTAGGCCTCTCTCCCTTGTCATGTATGACTCTCGTCCCAAGCCTCTCTCTCCTGTCATGAATGACTCTCGTCCCAAGCCTTTCTCTCCTGTTGTGTCTGATTCTCGTCCCAAGCCTCTTTCCCCTTTGTCCTGCCTAACTCTCGTCCTAGGGCTATGTCCCCTGTCCTGCGTGACTGTCGTCAAATATCTCTCTCTCCTGTCCTGGCTGACTCCCGTCCTAAGGCTCTCTATCCTGTCTTGCCTGACTCGTCAAGCCTGTCTCTCCTGTCCTGCCTGACTCTCGTCCCAAGCCTCTCTCTCTCTCTCGTTCTACCTTACTCTCGTTCGAGGACTCTCTGTCCTGTCCTGCGTGACTCTCGTCCCAAGCCTCTCTCTCTTGTCCTGCCTAACTCTCGTCCTAAGCCTCTATCTACTTTCCTGCCAGACTCTCGTCCCAAGGGGTCTCTGTCCTGGCCTGCCTGACTCTCGTCCCAAGCCTCTCTTTCCTGTCCTTTCTGAGTCTCGTCCCAAGTCTCTCTCTCCTGCCCTCCTTGAATCTCGTCGCAAGCCTGTCTCTCCTACCCTGCCTGACTCTCGTCTCAAGCCTCTCTCTCCAGTCCTGCATGACCCTCTCCTCAAGCTTCTATCTCCTGTCTTGCCTGACTCTTGTCCCAAGCCTCTCTATCCTGTCCTGCCTGGCTCTCGTCCCAAGCCATTCTCTCTTACCCTTCCTGACTCTCGTCCCAAGCCTCTCTAACCTGTCCTGCCTGACTCTCGTCCCAAGCCTCTCTCTCCTGTCCTGCCTGCCTCTCGTCCCAAGCCCATCTCTCCTACCCTACCTGACTCTCGTCCCAAGCCTCTCTAACTTGTCCTGCCTGACTCTAGTCTCAAGCTTCTTTCTCCTACCCTGTCTGACTCTCACCTCAGCCTCTCTCTCATGTCGTGCCTGACTCTCTCCTCAAGCCTCTTTCTCCTATCCTAAATGACTCTCGTCCCAAATCTCTCTCTCCTCTACTGCCTGACTCTCGTCCCAAGTCTCTTTCTCGTGTCCTGACTGAGTCTCACCTAAAGCCTCTCTCTCCTCTCATACCTGACTCTCGTAACAACCCTCTCTCTCCTGTTCTGCCTGACTCTCGCACCAGTCCTCTTTCTCCTGTCCTGCATAACTCTCGTCCCAAGCCTCTCTCTCCTGTCCTGCCTGACTCTCGTCCTAAGACTCTCTTTCCTCTACTGCCTGACTCTCGTCCAAAGGCTCTCTCTCCTGTCCTGCCTGACTCTCGTCCCCAACCTCTTTCTCATCTCCCGGTTGACTCTCGACCCAACCCTTTCTCTATTGTCCTGCCTGACTCTCGTCCTAAGCCTCTCTCTCCTCTCCTGCCTGACTCTCGTCCCAGGGCTCTCTCTCTTGTCCTGCCTGACTCTAGTCCCAAGCCTCTCTCTCCTGTCCTTCCTGAGACTCGTCCCAAGCCTCTCTCTCCTGCCCTAATTGACTCTCGTCCGAAGCCTCTCTCTCCTATCCTGCCTGACTCTCGTCTCATGCCTCTCTCTCCTGTCCTGCCTGACTCTCTTCTCAAGCCTCTCTCTCCTATCCTGCCTAACACTCGTCCCAAGTTTCTCTCTCCGGTTCTGCCTGACTCTCTTTACAATCCTCTCTCTCCTGTCCTGCCTGACTCTCGTCCCAAGCCTCTTTCTCCTAATTGCCTGACTCTCGTTCAAAGCCCTTCTCTCCTACCCTTCCTGACTCTCGTCCCAAGCCTCTCTCTCCTGTCCTGCATGACTTTCGTACAAACACTCTCTCTCCTGTCCTGCATGACTCTCGTCCCAAGCCTCTATCTCTTCTCTTGCCTGACTCTCATCCCAAGTCTCTCTTTCCGGTCCTGCCTGCCTCTCGTCCCGGGTCTCTCTCTCCTGTCTTACCTGACTCTCGTCCTAACCTCTCTCTCCTGGCTTGCTGACTCTTGTCCCAAACCTCCCTCTCTTGTCCTGGCTGACTCTCGACCCAAGCCTCTCTCCTGCCCTGCCTGACTCTCGTCCCAAGACTCTTTCTCCTAATTGCCTGACTCTCGTCCCAAGCCTCTCTCTCCTGTCTTGCCTGACTCTCGTCCCAAGTCTCTCTCTCCTGTCCTTCCCGACCCTCGTCCCAAGTCTCTCTCTTCTGCCCTCCCTGACTCTCGTCCCAAGAGTCTCTCTCCTACCCTGCCTGACTGTCGTCAAAATCCTCCCTCTCCTGTCCTGCCTAACCTAGTCAAGCCTCTATCTCCTGTCCTGCCTGACTCTCGTCCCAAGCCTCTCTCTCCTGTCCTGCCTGATTCTTGTCCCATGCCTCTCTCTCACGTCCTGCCTGACTCTCATCACAAGCCTCTCTCTCCTGTCCTGCCTGACTGTCGTCCCAAGCCTCTATCTCCTGTCCTACAAGATTCACGTCCTCAGCCCCTCTCTCCTACCCAGCCTGACTCTCGTCTCAATCGTCTCTCTCCTACCCTGCCTGACTCTCATCCCAAGCCTCTATATCCTGTCCTGCCTGACTCTAGTCCCAAGCCTCTCTCTTCTGTCCTGCCTGCCTCTCGTCCCATGACTCTCTCTCCTGTCATGCTTGACTCTCGTCCCAAGCTTCTCTCTCCTGTTCTGCCTGACTCTCGTCCCAAGCATCTCTCTCCTGTCGTGCATGACTCTAGTCCCAAGCCTCTCTCTCCTGTCTTGCCTGACTCGTCCCATGACTCTCACTCCTATCCTTCCTGACTCTGTCCCAAGCTTCTCTCTCAATTCCTGCTTGACCCTCGTCCCAAGCCTCTGTCTCCTGTCCTGCCTGCCTCTCCTAAGCCTCTCTCTCTTGTCCTGCTTGACTCTCTTCCCCATCCTCTCTCTCCTGTCCTGCCCGACTCTCGTCCCCAGTCTCTCTCTCTCCTGTCCTGACTGACTCTCGTCCCAAGCCTCTATCTCCTGTCCTGCTTGACTCTCGTCCGAAGCCTCTCTCTCCTGTCCTGCCTGACTCTCGTCCCAAGCTTCTTTCTCTTATTTGCCTGACTCTCGTCCTAAGCCCTTCTCTCCTACCCTTCTTGACTCTCGTCCCCAGCCTCTCTCTCCAGTCCTGTCTGACTCTCGTCCCTAGCCTCTCTCTCCTGTCCTGCATGACTCTCATCCCAACTCCCTCTCTCATGTCAAGTCTGACTCTCGACCCAACCCTCTCTCTCCGGTCAAGCCTGATTCTCGTTCCAAGCCCCTTTCTCCTGTCCTGCCTGACTCTCGACCCAAGCCTCTCTCTCCTGTCCTGCCTGACTCTCGTCTTAGGCCTCTCTCCCCTGTCCTGTATGACTCTCATCCTAAGCCTCTCTCTCCTGTCATGAATGACTCTCGTCCCCAGCCTTTCTCTCCTGTTCTGTCTGATTCTCGTCCCAAGCCTCTCTCTCTCTTGTCCTGCCTGACTCTCGTCCTCGGGCTCTGTCCCCTGTCCTGCGTGACTTGTCAAATACCTCTCTCTCCTGTCCCGCCTGACTCTCGTCCCAAGCCTTTTCTCTCTCCTGTCCCGCTAGACTCTCGTCCCAGTCCTCTCTCTCGTGTCCTGCCTAACTCTCGTCCCAATCCTGTCTCTCCTGTTCTGCCTGACTCTCTCGTCAAGCTTGTCTCTCCTGTCCCGTATGACTCTCGTCCCAAGCCTCTCTCTCCACTGTTCTACCTGACTGTCGTCCGAAGACTCTCTATCCTGTCCTGCCTGACTCTCGTCCCAAGTCTCTCTCTCCTGTCTTGCCTGACTCTCGTCCTAAGCCTCTTTATACTTTCCTGCCAGACTCTCGTCCCAGATCTCTCTGTCCTGTCCTGCCTGACTCTCGTCCCAAGCCTATCTTTCCTGTCCCGCCTGATTCTCGTCCCAAGCCTCTCTCTCCTGCCCTCTTTGAATCTCGTCGCAAGCCTCTCTCTCCTACCCTGCCTGACTCTCGTCTCAAGCCTCTCTCTCCAGTCCTGCATGAATCTCTCCTGAAGCTTCTATCTCCTATCTTGCCTGACTCTCGTCCCAAGCCTCTCTATCCTGTCCTGCCTGACTCTCGTCCCAAGCCTCTCTCTCCTGTCCTGCCTGACCCTCGTCCCAAGCCTCTCTCTCCTGCAATGCCTGACTCTCGTCCGAAGCTTCTTTCTCCTACTTGCCTGACTCTCGTCCCACGCCATTCTCTCCTACCCTGCCTGACTCTCGTCCCAAGCCTCTCTAACCTGTCCTGCCTGTCTCTCGTCTCAAGCCTCTTTCTCCTACCATGCCTGACTCTCGTCTCAAGCCTCTCTCTCCTGTCGTGCCTGACTCTCTCCTCAAGACTTTCTCCTATCCTAAATTACTCTCGTCCTAAATCTCTCTCTCCTCTACTGCCTGACTCTTGTCCCAAGCCTCTTTATCCTGTCCTGACTGAGTCTCACCTCAAGCCTTTCTCTACTCTCATACCTGACTCTCGTAACAACCCTCTCTTCTCTGTTCTGCCTGACTCTCGTACCAGGCCTCTTTCTCCTGTCCTGCATAACTCTCGTCCTAAGCCTCTCTCTCCTGTCCTGCCTGACTCTCGTCCCAAGACTCTCTTTCCTGTCCTGCCTGACTCTCGTCCAAAGCCTCTCTCTCCTATCCTGCCTGACTCTCGCCCCCAGCCCCTCTCTCCTGTATTGCCTGACTCTCGACCCAAGCCTCTCTCTCCTGTCTTGCCTGACTCTCGTCCAAGCGTCTCTCTCCTCTCCTGACTGACTCTGTCCCAAGCCTCTTTCTTCTGTCCTGCCTGACTCTCGTCCGAAGCCTCTATTTCCTGTCCTTCCTGACTCTCGTCCCTGGGCTCTTTCTCCTATTTGCCTGACTCTTGTCCCAAGCCCTTTTCTCCTATCCTGCCCGACTCTCGTCTCGAGCTTCGCTCTCCAGTCCTGCCTGACTCTCGTCCCTAGCCTCTCTCTCCTGTCCTGCATGACTCTCACCCCAACCCCCTCTCTCATCTCCAGTCTGACTCTCGTCCCAATCCTCTCTCTCCGGTCAAGCCTTATTCTCGTTCCAAGCCCCTCTCTCCTGTCCTGCCTGACACTCGTCCGAAGCCTCCCACTCCTATACTGTCTGACTCTCGTCTCAAACCTCTGTGTCATATCCCCTCTGACTCTCCTCAAGCCTCTATCTCCTATCCTGCCTAACTCTCGTCCCAAGTCTGTCTCTCCGGCCCTGCCTGACTCTCTTCCCAAGCCTATCTCTCCTATCCTGCCTGACTCTCGACCCAAGGCTCTTTCTCCTAATTGCCTGACTCTCGTTCCAAGCCCTTCTCTCCTACCCTTCCTGACTCTCGTCCCAAGCCTCTCTCTCCGGTCCTGCCTGACTCTCGTTCCAGGTCTCTCTCTCCTGTCCTGCCTGACTCTCGTCCCTAGCCTCTCTCTCCTGTCTTGCCTGACTCTCGTCCCAAACCTCCCTCTCTTGTCCTGGCTGACTCAAGCCTCAAGCCTCAAGCCTGTCTCTCCTGTCATGCCTGACTCTCGTCACAAGCCTCTGTCTCTCCTGTCCTGCTTGGCTCTCGTCCCAGGCCTCTCTCTCCTGTCCTGCCTGACTCTCGTCCCAAGCCTCTATCTCCTGTCCTGTCTGACTTTCCTCCCAAGCCTCTCTCTCTTGTCCTGACTGACTCTCATCCCAAGTCTCTCTCACCTGTCCTGCCTGACTGTCGTCCTAAATCTCTCTCTCCTGTCCTGCCTGACTATCGTCCGAAGCCTCTCTCTCCTGTCGTGCCAGAATCTCGTCCCAAACCCCTCTCTCCTATCCAGTCTGACTCTCGTCACAAGCCCCTCTCTCCTCTCCTGCCTGACTGTCGACCCAAGCCTCTCTCTCTTGTCCTGCTTGACTCTCGTCCGAGGCCTCTTTCTCCTGTCCTACATAACTCTCGTCCCAAGCCTCTCTCTCCTGTCCTGCCTGCCTCTCATCCCAAGCCTATCTCTCCTGTCCTGCCTGACTGTCGTCCCAAGCCTCTCTCTCCTGTCCTGCCTGACTCTCGTCCCCAACCTCTTTCTCCTCTCCTGGTTGACTCTCGTCCCAAGCCTCTTTCTCCGGTCCTGCATAACTTCCTTCCAAATCCTCTCTCTCCTGTCCAGCCTGACTCTCGTCCCAAAACTCTTCATTCTGTCCTGCCTGACTCTCGTCAGAAGCCCCTCTCTCCTACCCTGCATGATTCTCGTACAAAGCCTCCCTCTCCTGTCCTGCCTGTCTCTCGCCCCAACTCCCTCTCTCCTACCCTGCTTGACTCTCGTCCGAAGCCTCTCTTCTGTCGAGCCTGACTCTCGTCCCAAGGCTCTCTCTCCTGTCCTGCCTGACTCTTGTCCCAAGCCTCTCTCTCCTGTCCTGCCTCATTCTCGTCCCAAGCCTCTCTCTCCGGTCCGGCCTGATTCTCGTCCCAAGCCTCTCTCTCATGTCCTTCGTGACTCTCGTCCCAAGCCTCTCTTTCCTGTCCTGCCTGACACTCGTCCCGGGACTCTATCTCCTGTCCTGCGTGACTCTCGTCCTAACACTCTCTCTCTTCTCCTTCCTGACTCTCGTCCCAAGCCTCTCTCTCCTACCCTGCCTGACCGTCGTCCCAAGCCTCTCTTTCCTGTCCTGCCTGACTCTCTCGTCAAGCCTCTTTCTCCTGTCCTGCCTGACTCCCCTCCCAAGCTCTTCTCCCGTGTCCTGCCTGACTCTAGTCCCAAGCCTCTCTCTCCTGTCCTGCCTGATTGTCGTCCCAAGCCTTTCTCTCCTTTCCTTCCTGAATCTCGCCCGAATCCCCTCTCTCCTACCCTGTATGATTCGCGTCCTAAGCCTCTCTCACCTGTCTTGCCTGACTCTCGTCCCAAGTCCCTCTCTCTTACCCTACTTGACTCTCGTCCAAAGGGTCTCTCCTGTCGATTCTGACTTTCATCCAAAGCCTCTCTCTCCTCTCCTGCCTGACTCTCGTCCCAAGCCTCTCTCTCCTTTCCTGCCTGACTTTTGTCCCAAGTCTCATTCTCCTAATTGCCCGACTCTCGTTCTAAGCCCTTCTCTCCTACCCTTCCTGACTCTCGTCCCAAGCCTCTCTCTCCTGTCCTGCCTGACTCTCGTCCCATGCCTCTCTCTCCTGTCCGGCCTGATTGTCGTCCCAAGCCCCTCTTTCCTGTCCTGCCTGAATCTCGCCCGAATCACCTCACTCCCACCCTGTATGATTCTCGTCCCAAGCCTCTCTCACCTGTCCTGCCTGACTCTCGTCCCAAGCCACTCTCTCGTACCCTGCCTGGCTCTCGTCCAAAGGCTCTCTCCTGTCGAGTCTGACTTTCATCCCAAGCCTGTCTCTCCTCTAGTGCCTGACTCTCGTCCCAAGCCTCTCTCACATGTACTCCCTGACTCTCGTCCCAAGTCTCTTTCACCTAATTACCTGACTTTCGTTCCAAACCCTCCTCTCCTACCTTTCCTCATTCTCGTCCCAAGCCTCTCTTTCCTCTCCAGCCTGACTCTCGTCCCAAAACTCTCCCTCCTGTCTTGCCTGACTCTCGTCCGAAGCCTCTCTCTCCCACCCTGAATGATTCTCGTAGTAAGCCTCTCTCTCCTGTCCTGTATGACTCTAGCCCCAACTAACTCTCTCCTACCCTTCCTGACTCTCGTCCCAAACCTCTCTATCCTGTCCTGCCTGACTGTCGTCCCAAGACTCTCTCTCCTGTCTTGCCTGACTCTCGTCCAAATCCTCCCTCTCCTGTCCTGGCTTTCTCTCGTCCTAAGGCTCTCTCTCCTGTCCATCCTAACTCTCGTTCCAAGCCTCTCTCTCTCCTCTCCTGCTTGACTCTCGTCCCAGGCCTCTCTCTCCTGTCCTGCCTGACTCTCGTCCCAAGCCTGTCTCTCCTGTTCTGCTTGACTCTCTCGTCAAGCCTGTCTCTCCTGTCCTGCCTGACTCTCGTCCCAAGCCTCATTCTCTCTTGTTCTAAGTGACTCTCGTCCGAAGACTCTATCTCCATTTGTTCCTGATTTTCGTCCCAAGTTTCTCCTGTCCTGCCTGAATCTCACCACAGTCTCCTCTCTCCTACCCTGTATGATTCTCGTCCCAAGCCTCTCTCACCTGTCCTGCCTGACTCTCGTCCCAACCCTCTTTCTCCTAATTGCCTCACTCTCGTTCCAAGCCCTTCTCTCCTACCGTTCCTGACTCTCGTCCCAAGCCTCTCTCTCCTGTCCTTCCTGACTGTCGTACGAACACTCTCCTGTCCTGCCTGACTCTCGTCCCAAGCCTCTCTCTCCTCTCCTGCATGACTCTAATCCAAACCCCCTCTCTCATGTCCAGTCTGACTCTCCTCCTAACCCTATCTCTCCGGTTCCAAGCCCCTTTCTTCTGTCCTGCCTGACTCTCGTCCCAAGCCTCTTTCTCCTGTCCTGCGTGACTCTCTTCCTTGGTTTCTCTCCCCTGTCCTGTATGACTCTCGTCCAAGGCCTCTCTCTCCTGTCATGAATGACTTTCGTCGCAAGCCTTTCTCTCGTGTTCTGTCTGATTCTCGCCCCAAGCCTCTCTCTTTTGTCTTGCCTGACTCTCGTCCTAGGGCTCTGTCCCCTGTCCTGCGTGACTGTCGTCAAATACCTCTCTCTCCTGTCCTGTTTGACTCTCTTCCCAAGCCTCTCTCTCCTATCCTGCCTGATTCTCGTCCTAAGCCTCTCTCTCCTGTCCTGCCTGACTCTTGTCCCCAACCTCTTTCTCCTCTCCTGGTTGACTCTCGTCCCAAGCTCTTCCTCCTATCCTACATAACTCTCGTCCAAAGCCTCTCTCCCCTGTCCAGCCTAACTCTCGTCCCAAAACTCTCCTTCCTGTCCTGCCTGACTCTCGTCCGAAGCCCCTCTATCCTACCCTGCATGATTCTCGTACTAAGTCTCTCTCCTGTCCTGCCTGACTCTTGTCCCAAGCCTCTCTCTCCGGTCCTGCCTGATTCTCGTCCCAAGCCTCTCTCTCATGTCCTTCGTGACTCTCGTCCCAAGCCTCTCTTTCCTGTCCTGCCTGACACTCGTCCCAGGACTCTATCTCCTGTCCTGCGTGACTCTCGTCCTAACACTCTCTCTCTTCTCCTTCCTGACTCTAGTCCCAAGCCTCTCTCTCCTACCCTGCCTGACCGTCGTCCCAAGCCTCTCTTTCCTGTCCTGCCTGACTCTCTCGTCAAGCCTCTTTCTCCTGTCCTGCCTGACTCCCCTCCCAAGCTCTTCTCCCGTGTCCTGCCTGACTCTAGTCCCAAGCCTCTCTCTCCTGTCCTGCCTGATTGTCGTCCCAAGCCTTTCTCTCCTTTCCTTCCTGAATCTCGCCCGAATCCCCTCTCTCCTACCCTGTATGATTCGCGTCCTAAGCCTCTCTCACCTGTCTTGCCTGACTTTCGTCCCAAGTCCCTCTCTCTTACCCTACTTGACTCTCGTCCAAATGGTCTCTCCTGTCGATTCTGACTTTCATCCAAAGCCTCTTTCTCCTCTCCTGCCTGACTCTCGTCCCAAGCCTCTCTCTCCTTTCCTGCCTGACTCTTGTCCCAAGTCTCATTCTCCTAATTGCCCGACTCTCGTTCTAAGCCCTTCCCTCCTACCCTTCCTGACTCTCGTCCCAAGCCTCTCTCTCCTGTCCTGCCTGACTCTCTTCCCATGATTCTTCTGTCCTGCCTGACTCTCGTCCCATGCCTCTCTCTCCTGTCCGGCCTGATTGTCGTCCCAAGCCCCTCTTTCCTGTCCTGCCTGAATCTCGCCCGAATCACCTCACTCCCACCCTGTATGATTCTCGTCCCAAGCCTCTCTCACCTGTCCCGCCTGACTCTCGTCCCAAGCCCCTCTCTCGTACCCTGCCTGACTCTCGTCCAAATGCTCTCTCCTGTCGAGTCTGACTTTCATCCCAAGCCTGTCTCTCCTCTAGTGCCTGACTCTCGTCCCAAGCCTCTCTCACATGTACTCCCTGACTCTCGTCCCAAGTCCCTTTCACCTAATTACCTGACTTTCGTTCCAAGCCCTCCTCTCCTACCTTTCCTCATTCTCGTCCCAAGCCTCTCTTTCCTCTCCAGCCTGACTCTCGTCCCAAAACTCTCCCTCCTGTCCTGCCTGACTCTCGTCCGAAGCCTCTCTCTCCTAACCTGAATGATTCTCGTAGTAAGCCTCTCTCTCCTGTCCTGTATGACTCTAGCCCCAACTAACTCTCTCCTACCCTTCCTGACTCTCGTCCCAAACCTCTCTATCCTGCCCTGCCTGACTCTCGTCACAACCCTCTCTCTCCTGTCCTGCCTGACTGTCGTCCCAAGACTCTCTCTCCTGTCTTGCCTGACTCTCGTCCAAATCCTCCCTCTCCTGCCCTGGCTTTCTCTCGTCCTAAGGCTCTCTCTCCTGTCCATCCTAACTCTCGTTCCAAGCCTCTCTCTCTCCTCTCCTGCTTGACTCTCGTCCCAGGCCTCTCTCTCCTGTCCTGCCTGACTCTCGTCCCAAGCCTGTCTCTCCTGTTCTGCTTGACTCTCTCGTCAAGCCTGTCTCTCCTGTCCTGCCTGACTCTCGTCCCAAGCCTCATTCTCTCTTGTTCTAAGTGACTCTCGTCCGAAGACTCTATCTCCATTTGTTCCTGATTTTCGTCCCAAGTTTCTCCTGTCCTGCCTGAATCTCACCACAGTCTCCTCTCTCCTACCCTGTATGATTCTCGTCCCAAGCCTCTCTCACCTGTCCTGCCTGACTCTCGTCCCAACCCCCTTTCTCCTAATTGCCTCACTCTCGTTCCAAGCCCTTCTCTCCTACCGTTCCTGACTCTCGTCCCAAGCCTCTCTCTCTCCTGTCCTTCCTGACTGTCGTACGAACACTCTCCTGTCCTGCCTGACTCTCGTCCTAAGCCTCTCTCTCCTCTCCTGCATGACTCTAATCCAAACCCCCTCTCTCATGTCCAGTCTGACTCTCCTCCTAACGCTATCTCTCCGGTTCCAAGCCCCTTTCTTCTGTCCTGCCTGACTCTCGTCCCAAGCCTCTTTCTCCTGTCCTGCGTGACTCTCTTCCTAGGTTTCTCTCCCCTGTCCTGTATGACTCTCGTCCAAGGCCTCTCTCTCCTGTCATGAATGACTTTCGTCGCAAGCCTTTCTCTCGTGTTCTGTCTGATTCTCGTCCCAAGCCTCTCTCTTTTGTCTTGCCTGACTCTCGTCCTAGGGCTCTGTCCCCTGTCCTGCGTGACTGTCGTCAAATACCTCTCTCTCCTGTCCTGTTTGACTCTCTTCCCAAGCCTCTCTCTCCTATCCTGCCTGATTCTCGTCCTAAGCCTCTCTCTCCTGTCCTGCCTGACTCTTGTCCCCAACCTCTTTCTCCTCTCCTGGTTGACTCTCGTCCCAAGCTCTTCCTCCTATCCTACATAACTCTCGTCCAAAGCCTCTCTCCCCTGTCCAGCCTAACTCTCGTCTCAAAACTCTCCCTCCTGTCCTGCCTGACTCTCGTCCGAAGCCCCTCTATCCTACCCTGCATGATTCTCGTACTAAGTCTCTCTCCTGTCCTGCCTGACTCTCGCCCCAACTCCCTCTCTCCTACCCTGCCTGACTCTCGTCCGAAGCCTCTCTCCTGTCGAGCCTGACTCTCGTCCCAATGCTTTCTCTACTGTCCTGCTTGACTCTTGTCCCAAGCCTCTCTCTCCTGTCCTGCTGACACTGATCCCAGGTTTCTATCTATTATCCTGCCTGACTCTCGTCCTAACCCTCTCTCTCCTGTCGAGCCTGACTCTCGTCCTAAGCCTCTCTCTACTGTCCTGCTCGAATTTCGTCCCAAGCCTCTCTCTTCTATCCTGCCTGACTCTCGTCCCAAGTATCTCTCTCCGGTCCTGCCTGACTCTCGTCCGAAGCCCCTCTCTCCTACCCTTCATGATTCTAGTACTAAGCCTTTCTCTCCTGTCCTGCCTGACTCTCGCCCAAACTCCCTCCCTCCTACCGTGCCTGACTCTCGTCAAAAGCCTCTCTCCTTTCGAGCCTGACTCTCGTCCCAAGGCTCTCTCTCCTGTCCTGCCTGAGTCTTGTCCCAAGCCTCTCACTACTGTCCTGCCTGACTCTCATCCCAAGCCTCTCTCTACGGTCCTGCCTGAATCTCGTCCCAAGCCTCTCTCTCCTACCCTGGCTGACCATCGTCCCAAGCTCCTCTATCCGGTCCTGCCTGACTCTCTCGTCAAGCCTCTCTCTCCTGTCCTGCCTGACTCTCGTCCCGAGCTTTTCTCCCCTGTCCTGCCTGACTCTAGTCCCAAGCCTCCCTCTCCGGTCCTGACTGACTCTCGTCCCATTATTCTCTCTCCTGTCCTGCCTGAATCTCGCCCGAATCCCCTCTCTCCTACCCTGTATGATTCTCGTCCCAAGCCTCTCTCACCTGTCCTGCCTGACTCTCGTCCCAATCCCCTCTCTCTTACTATGCCTGACTCTCGTCCAAAGGCTCTCTTATGTCGAGTCTGACTTTCGTCCCAAGCCACTCTCCTCTCCTGCCATACTTTCCTCCCAAGCCTCTCTCTCCTGTCCTGCCTGACTCTCGTCCCAAGCCTCTTTCTCCTAATTGGCTGACTCTCACTCAAAGCCATTCTCTCCTACCCTTCCTGACTCTCGTCCCAAGCCTCTCTCTCTTGTCCTTCCTGACTGTCGTACCAACACTCTCTCTCCTGTCCTGCCTGACTCTCGTCCCAAGCCTCTCTCTCCTGTCATGAATGACTCTCGTCTCAAGCCTTTCTCTCCTGTTCTGTCTGATTCTCGTTCCAAGCCTTTTTCTCTTGTCCTGCCTGACTCTCGTCCTAGGGCTCTGACCCCTGTACTGCGTGACTGTCGTCAAAGACCTCTCCCTCATGTCCTCTCTGACTCTCCTCCCAAGCCTCTCTTTCCCGTCCACCCTGACACCTGCCCTAAGCCTCTCTCTCCTGTCCTGATCGACTTTCGTCCCAAGCCTCTCTCTTCCATCCTGCCTGACTCTCGTCCCAAGTCTCTCTCTCCGGTCCTGCATAACTCTCGTCCTAAGAGTCTCTCTCTTGTCCTGCCTGACTCTCGTCCCAACCCTCTCTCTCCTGTACTGCCTGACTGTCGTCCCAAGCATCTCTCTCCTATCTTGCCTAACTCTCGTCCGAAACCTCCCTCTCCTGTCCTGGCTGACTCTCGTCCTAAGGCTCTCTCTCCTGTCCCGCCTGACTCTCGTCCCAAGCCTCTCTCCTCTCCTGCTTGACTCTCGTCCTAGGCCTCTCTCTCCTGTCCTGCCTGACTCTCGTCCCAAGCCTGTCTCTCCTGTCCTGCCTGACTCTCTCGTAAAGCCTCTCTCTCCTGTCCTCCCTGACTCTCGTCCCAAGCCTCTCTCTCTCCTGTTCTACCTGACTGTCGTCCGACGACTCTCTCTCCTGTCCTGCAAGATTCTCGTCCCAAGCCTCTCTCTCCTGTCCTGCCTGAATATCGCCCCAATCCCTTCTCTCCTACCCTGTATGATTCTCGTCCCAAGACTCTCTCACCTGTCCTGCCTGACTCTCGTCTCAAGCCCCTCTCTCCTACCCTGCCTGTCTCTCGTCCAAAGGCTCTCTCCTATCGAGTGTGACTTTCGTCCCAAGCCTCTTTCTCCTCTCCTGCCTGACTCTCGTCCTAAGTCTCTCTCTCCTGTCCTGCCTGAGTCTCGTCCTAGGCCTCTCTCCCCTGTACTGTATGACTCTCGTCCCAAGCCTCTCTCTCCTGTCCTCCCTGACTGTGGTCCCAAGCCTCTCTCTCCTGTCCTGCCTGACTCTCGTCCCAAAATTATCTCTTTTTTCCTGCTGGACTCACGTCCCAAGCCGTTCTCTCCTGTCGTGCCTGGCTCTCGTCCTAAGCATCTCTCTACTGCTCTGCCTGACTCTTGTCCCAGGGCTCTCTCTCCTGTCCTGCCTGACTCTCGTCCCAAGCCTCTCTCTCCTGTCCTTCATGAGTCTCCTCCCAAGACTGTCTCTCCTGCCCTCCTTGAATCTCGTCGCAAGCCTCTCTCTCCTACCCTGCCTGACTCTCGTCTCAAGCCTCTCTCTCTAGTCCTGCCTGACTCTCTCCTCAAGCCTCTATCTCCTACCCTGCCTGACTCTCGTCCCAAGTCTATCTCTCCTCTCCTGCTTGACTCTCTTCCAGAACCTCTCTCTCCTATCCTGACTGACTCTCACCTCAAGCATCTCCCTCCTCTCATACCTGACTCTCGTACCAACCCTCTCTCTCCTGTCTTCCCTGACTCTCTTCGCAGGCCTCTTTCTCCTGTCCTGCATAGCTCTCGTCCCAAGCCTCTCTCTCCCGTCCTGCCTGACTCTCGTCCCAAGCCTCTCTCTCCTGTCCCGCCTGGCTGTCGCCCCAAGCTTCTCTCTCCTGTCCTGCCTGACTCTCGCCCCAACCTCTTTCTCCTTTCCTGGTTGACTCTCGTCCCAAGCCTCTCTCTCCTGTCCTGCCTGACTCTCGTCATAAGCCTCTCTCTCCTTTCCTGCCTGACTCTTGTCCCAAGCCTCTCTCTCTCCTGTCCTGCCTTAGTCTCGTCCCAAGCCTCTCTCCCCTGCCCTAATTGACTCTCGTCCCAAGATTCTCTCTCCTATCCTGCCTGACTCTCGCTTCAAACCTCACTCTCCTGTCCTGCCTGATTCTCTCCTCAAGCCTCTCTCTCCTATCCTGCCTAACTCTCGTCTCAGGTCTCTCTCTCGGGTCCTGCCTGACTCTCTTCCCAAGCCTCTCTCTCCTGTCCTGGCTGACTCTCGTCCCAAGCCTCTCTCTCCTGTCTTGCCTTGCTCTCGTCCAAAAACCTCCCTCTCTTGACCTGGGTGTCTCTCGTCCCAAGCGTCTCTCTCTCCTGTCCTGCCTCACTCTCAGCCCAAGCTTCTCTCTCTCCTGTCTTGCCTGACTCTCGTCCCAAGCCTCTCTCTCCAGTCCTTCCTGACTCTCGTTCCAATCCTCTCTCTTCTGCCCTCCATGACTCTAATCCCAAGCCTCTCTCTCCTACCCTGCCTGACTGTCGTCAAAAGCCTCCCTATCCTATCCTGATTAACCCTCTGGTCAAGTATCTCTCTCCTGTCCTGCCTGACTCTCGCCCGAAGCCTCTCTAGCCTTTCCTGTCTGACTCTCATCCCATGCCTCTCTCTCCTGTTCTGCCTGACTCTCCTCCCAAGCCTCTCTCTCTCCTGTCCTGCCTGACTTTCGTCCCAATTCTCTCTCACTCCTGTCCTGCCGGACTATCGTCTTAAGCCTCTCTCTCCTGTCGTGGCAAACTCTCGTCCCAAGCCTCTCTCTCCTGTCCAGTCTGACTCTCGTCCCAAGCCCCTCTCTCCTCTCCTGCCTGACTGTCGTCCCAAGCCTCTCTCTCCTGTCCTGACTGACTCTCACCTCAAGAATCTCTCTTCTCCCATGCTTGACTCTCGAACCAACCCTGTCTCTCCTATCCTGCCTGACTCTTGTCCCAGGCCTCTTTCTCCTGTCCTGCATGACTCTCGTCCCAAGCCTCTCTCTCCTATCCAGCCTGACTCTCGTCCCAAAACTCTCCCTCCTGTCCTTCGTGACTCTCGACCGAAGCCCCTCTCTCTCCTACCCTACATGATTCTCGTACCAAGCCTCTCTCTCCTGTCCTGCATGACTCTCGCCCCAACTCCCTCTCTCCTACCCTGACTGACTCTCGTCCGAAGCCTCTCTCCTGTCGAGCCTGACTCTCATCCCTAGCCTCTCTCTCCGGTAATGCCTGACTCTCGTCCCAAGCTTTTCTCCCCTATCCTGCCTGACTCTAGTCCCAAACCTCTCTCTCCTGTCCTTCCTGAGTCTCGTACTAAGCCTCTCTCTTCTGCGCTAATTGACTCTCGTCACAAGACTCTCTCTCCTATCCGGCCTGACTCTCGTCTGAAACCTCTCTCTCTTGTCCTGCATAATTCTCTCAAGCCTCTATCTCCTATCCTGCCTAACTCTCGTCTCAGGTCTCTCTCTTGGGTCCTGCCTGACCCTCTTCCCAAGCCTCTCTCTCCTGCCCTGGCTGACTCTCGTCCCAAGCCTCTCTCTCCTGTCTTGCCTGACTGTCGTCCAAAGCCTCTCTCTACTGCCTTGCCTGGCTCTCGTCCCAAAACCTCCCTCTCTTGACCTGGGTGACTCTCGTCCCAAGCCTCTCTCTCTCCTGTCCTGCCTGACTCTTGACCCAAGCTTCTCTCTCTCCTGTCTTGCCTGACTCTCGTCCCAAGCCTCTCCTGTCCTTCCTGACTCTTGTCCCAAGCCTCTCTCTTCTGCCATCCCTGACTCTAATCCCAAGCCTCTCTCTACTACCCGGCCTGACTGTCGTCAAAAGCCTCCCTCTCCTATCCTGATTAACTCTCTAGTCAAGCCTCTCTCTCCTGTCCTGCCTGACTCTCGTCCGAAGCCTCTCTAGCCTGTCCTGCCTGACTCTCGTCCCATGCCTCTGTCTCCTGTTCTGCCTGACTCTCCTCCCAAGGCTCTCTCTCTTGTCCTGCCTGACTCTCGGCCCAAGCCTCTCTCTCTCCTGTCCCGGCCTGACTTCGTCCCAAGTCTCTCTCACTCCTGTCCTGCCTGACTATCGTTTTAAGCCTGTCTCTCCAATCGTGCCAAACTCTCGTCCCAAGCCTCTCTCTCCTGTCCAGTCTGACTCTCGTCCCAAGCCACTCTCTCCTCTCCTGCCTGACTGTCGTCCCAAGCCTCTCTCTCCTGTCCTGACCGACTCACCTCAAGCCTCTCTCTTCTCTCATTCCTGACTCTCGTACCAACCCTGTTTCTCCTGTCCTGCCTGACTCTCGTCCCAGGCCTCTTTCTCCTGTCCTGCATAACTCTCGTCCCAATCGTCTCTCTCCTGTCCAGCCTGACTCTCGTCCCAAAACTCTCCCTCCTGTCCTTCCTGACTCTCGACCGAAGCCCCTCTCTCCTACCCTGCATGATTCTCGTACGAAGCCTCCCTCTCCTGTCCTGCATGACTCTCGTCCCAACTCCCTCTCTCCTACCCTGACTGACTCTCGTCCGAAGCCTCTCTCCTGTCGAGCCTGACTCTCATCCCTAGCCTCTCTCTCCGGTAATGCCTGACTCTCGTCCCAAGCTTTTCTCCCCTGTCATGCCTGACTCTAGTCCCAAACCTCTCTCTCCTGTCCTTCCTGAGTCTCGTCCTAAGCCTTTCTCTTCTGCCCTAATTGACTCTCGTCACAAGACTCTCTCTCCTATCCGGCCTGACTCTCGTCTCAAACCTCTCTCTCTTGTCCTGCCTAATTCTCTCAAGCCTCTCTCTCCTATCCTGCCTAACTCTCGTCTCAGGTCTCTCTCTCAGGTCCTGCCTGACTCTCTTCCCAAGCCTCTCTCTCCTGTCCTGGCTGACTCTCGTCCCAAGCCTCTCTCTCCTGTCTTGCCTGACTGTCGTCCAAAGCCTCTCTCTACTGCCTTGCCTGGCTCTCGTCCCAAAACCTCCCTCTCTTGACCTGGGTGACTCTCGTCCCAAGACTCTCTCTCTCCTGTCCTGCCTGACTCTTGACCCAAGCTTCTCTCTCTCCTGTCTTGCCTGACTCTCGTCCCAAGCCTCTACTGTCCTTCCTGACTCTCGTCCCAAGCCTCTCTCTTCTGCCATCCCTGACTCTAATCCCGAGCCTCTCTCTACTACCCGGCCTGACTGTCGTCAAAAGCCTCCCTCTCCTATCCTGATTAACTCTCTAGTCAAGCCTCTCTCTCCTCTCCTGCCTGACTCTCGTCCGAAGCCTCTCTAGACTGTCCTGCCTGACTCTCGTCCCATGCCTCTGTCTCCTGTTCTGCCCGACTCTCCTCCCAAGGCTCTCTCTCTTGTCCTGCCTGACTCTCGGCCCAAGCCTCTCTCTCTCTCCTGTCCTGCCTGACTTTCGTCCCAAGTCTCTCTCACTCCTGTCCTGCCTGACTATCGTTTTAAGCCTGTCTCTCCAGCCGTGCCAAACTCGCGTCCCAAGCCTCTCCCTCCTGTCCAGTCTGACTCTCGTCCCAAGCCCCTCTCTCCTCTCCTGCCTGACTGTCGTCCCAAGCCTCTCTCTCCTGTCCTGACCGACTCACCTCAAGAATCTCTCTTCTCTCATTCCTGACTCTCGTACCAACCATGTCTCTCCTGTCCTGCATAACTCTCGTCCCAAGCCTCTCTCTCCTGTCCAGCCTGACTCTCCTTCCAAAACTCTCCCTCCTGTCCTTCCTGACTCTCGACCGAAGCCCCTCTCTCCTACCCTGCAAGATTCTCGTACCAAGCCTCTCTCTCCTGTCCTGCATGACTCTCGTCCCAACTCCCTCTCTCCTACCCTGACTGACTCTCGTCCGAAGCCTCTCTCCTGTCGAGCCTGACTCTCATCCCTAGCCTCTCTCTCCGGTAATGCCTGACTCTCGTCCCAAGCTTTTCTCCCCTGTCATGCCTGACTCTAGTCCCAAACCTCTCTCTCCTGTCCTTCCTGAGTCTCGTACTAAGCCTTTCTCTTCTGCCCTAATTGACTCTCGTCACAAGACTCTCTCTCCTATCCGGCCTGACTCTCGTCTCAAACCTCTCTCTCTTGTCCTGCCTAATTCTCTCAAGCCTCTCTCTCCTATCCTGCCTAACTCTCGTCTCAGGTCTCTCTCTCAGGTCCTGCCTGACTCTCTTCCCAAGCCTCTCTCTCCTGTCCTGGCTGACTCTCGTCCCAAGCCTCTCTCTCTTGTCTTGCCTGACTGTCGTCCAAAGCCTCTCTCTACTGTCTTGCCTGGCTCTCGTCCCAAAACCTCCCTCTCTTGACCTGGGTGACTCTCGTCCCAAGACTCTCTCTCTCCTGTCCTGCCTGACTCTTGACCCAAGCTTCTCTCTCTCCTGTCTTGACTGACTCTCGTCCCAAGCCTCTCTCTTCTGCCATCCCTGACTCTAATCCCGAGCCTCTCTCTACTACCCGGCCTGACTGTCGTCAAAAGCCTCCCTCTCCTATCCTGATTAACTCTCTAGTCAAGCCTCTCTCTCCTCTCCTGCCTGACTCTCGTCCGAAGCCTCTCTAGCCTGTCCTGCCTGACTCTCGTCCCATGCCTCTGTCTCCTGTTCTGCCCGACTCTCCTCCCAAGGCTCTCTCTCTTGTCCTGCCTGACTCTCGGCCCAAGCCTCTCTCTCTCTCCTGTCCTGCCTGACTTTCGTCCCAAGTCTCTCTCACTCCTGTCCTGCCTGACTATCGTTTTAAGCCTGTCTCTCCAGCCGTGCCAAACTCGCGTCCCAAGCCTCTCTCTCCTGTCCAGTCTGACTCTCGTCCCAAGCCCCTCTCTCCTCTCCTGCCTGACTGTCGTCCCAAGCCTCTCTCTCCTGTCCTGACCGACTCACCTCAAGAATCTCTCTTCTCTCATTCCTGACTCTCGTACCAACCATGTCTCTCCTGTCCTGCCTGACTCTCGTCCCAGGCCTCTTTCTCCTGTCCTGCATAACTCTCGTCCCAAGCCTCTCTCTCCTGTCCAGCCTGACTCTCCTTCCAAAACTCTCCCTCCTGTCCTTCCTGACTCTCGACCGAAGCCCCTCTCTCCTACCCTGCAAGATTCTCGTACCAAGCCTCTCTCTCCTGTCCTGCATGACTCTCGTCCCAACTCCCTCTCTCCTACCCTGACTGACTCTCGTCCGAAGCCTCTCTCCTGTCGAGCCTGACTCTTATCCCTAGCCTCTCTCTCCGGTAATGCCTGACTCTCGTCCCAAGCTTTTCTCCCCTGTCATGCCTGACTCTAGTCCCAACCTCTCTCCTGTCCTTCCTGAGTCTCGTACTAAGCCTTTCTCTCTGCCTAATTGACTCTCGTCACAAGACTCTCTCCTATCCGGCCTGACTCTCGTCTCAAACCTCTCTCTCTGTCCTGCCTAATTCTCTCAAGCCTCTCTCTCCTATCCTGCCTAACTCTCGTCTCAGGTCTCTCTCAGTCCTGCCTGACTCTCTTCCCAAGCCTCTCTCTCCTGTCCTGGCTGACTCTCGTCCCAAGCCTCTCTCTTCTCTCCTGTCCTGCCTGAATATCGCCCCAATCCCTTCTCTCCTACACTGTATGATTCTAGTCCCAAGCCTCTCTCACCTGTCCTGCCTGATTCTCCTCCCAAGCCCCTCTCTCCTACCCTGCCTGTCTCTCGTCCAAAGGCTCTCTCCTATCGAGTCTGACTTTCGTCCCAAGCCTCTCTCTCCTGTCCTGCCTGACTCTCGTACCAAGCCTCTCTCTCCTGTCCTGCCTGACTTTCGTCCCAAGCCTCTTTCTCCTATTTGCCTGACTCTCGTTCCAAGCCCTTCTCTCCTACCCTTCCTGACTCTCGTCCCTAGCCTCTCTCTCCTGTCCCTCCTGAAGGTTGTACTAGTACTCTCTCTCCTGTCCTTCCTGACTCTCGTCTCAAGCCTCTCTCTCCTGTCCTGCCTGAGTCTCGTCCTGGGCCTCTCTCCCCTGTCCTGTATGACTCTCGTCCCAAACCTCTCTCTCCTGTCATGAATGACTCTCGTCCCAAGCCTTTCTCTTCTATTCTGTCTGATTCTCATCCCAAGCTTCTCTCTCTTGTCCTGCCCGACTCTCGTCCTAGGGCTCTGTCCCCTGTCCAGCGTGACTGTCGTCAAATACCTCTCTCTCCTGTCCTGTCTGACTCTCCTCCCAAGCCTTTCTCTACTGTCCTGCCTGACTCTCGTCCTTATCCTCTCTCTCCTGTCCTGCCTGACTGTCGTCCCAAGCCTCTCTCTCATGTCTTGCCTTACTTTCGTCCGAAACCTCCCTCTCCTGTCCTGGCTGGCTCTCGTCCTAAGGCTATCTCTCCTGTCCCGCCTGACTCTCGTCCCAAGCCTCTCTCTCTCCTCTCCTGCTTGACTCTCGTCCCAGGCCTCTCTCTCCTGTCCTGCCTGGCTCTCTCGTCATGCCTCTCTCTCCTATCCTGCCTGACTCTCGTCCTAGGGCTCTGTCCCCTATCCCTCGTGACTGTCGCCAAATATCTCTCTCTCCTGTCCTATCTGATTCTTGTCCCAAGCCTCTCTCTCCTGTCCTGCCTGAATCTCGTCCCAAGCCTCTATCTCCTGTCCTGCCTGACTCTCGTCCCAACCCTCTCTCTCCTGTCCTGCCTGACTCTCGTCCCAAGCCTTTCTCTCCTGTCTTGCCTTACTTTCGTCCGAAACCTCCCTCTCCTGTCCTGGCTGGCTCTTGTCCTAAGGCTCTCTCTCCTGTCCCGCCTGACTCTCGTCCCACGCCTCTCTCTCTCCTCTCCTACTTGACTCTATTCCCAAGACTCTCTCTCCTGTCCTGCCTGAATATCGACCCAATCCCTTCTCTCCTACCCTGTATGATTCTCGTCCCAACCCTCTGTCACCTGTCCTGCCTGACCCTCGTCCGAAGCCCCTCTCTCCTACCCTGCCTGTCTCTCGTCCAAAGGCTATCTCCTATCAAGTCTGATTTTCTTACCAAGACACTCTCCTCTCCTGCCTGACTCTCGTAACAAGCCTCTGTCTCCTGTCCTGCCTGACTCTCGTCCCAAGCCTCTTTCTCCAAATTGCCTGACTCTCGTTCCAAGCCCTTCTCTCCTACCCTTCCTGAATCTCGTCCCTAGCCTCTCTCTCCTGTCCTTCTTGACGGTCGTACTAACACTCTCTCTCCTGTCCTTCCTGACTCTCGTCCAAAGCCTATATCTCCGGTCCTGCCTGACTCTCGTCCTAAGTCTCTCTCTTCGGTCCTGCCTGACTCTCGTCCCAGGTCTCTCTCTCCTGTCCTCCTGACTCTCGTCCCAAGCCTCTCTCTCCAGTCATTCCTGACTGTCGTCCCAAGCCTTTCTCTCCTGTCCTGCTTGAGTCTCGTCCCAAACCTAAATCGCCTTTCCTGCCTGACTCGTCCCAAGCCGTTCTCTCCTGTCCTGCCTGACTCTCTCGTCAAGCCTCTCTCTCCTGTCCTGCCTGACTTTCGTCCGAAGCCTCTCTCTCTCCTGTTCTACCTGACTGTCGTCCGAAGACTCTCTCTCCTATCGTGCATGATTCTAGTCCCAAGCCTCTCTCTTCTGTCCTGCCGGAATATCGCTCCAATCCCTTCTCTCCTACCCTGTATTATTCTCATCCCAAGCCTCTCTCACCTGTCTTGCCTGACTCTCGTTACAAGCCCCTCTCTCCTACCCTGCCTGTCTCTCGTCCAAAGGCTCTCTCCTATCGAGTCTGACTTTCATCCCAAGCCTCTCTCTCCTGTCCTGCCTGACTCTCGTACCAAGCCTCTCTCTCCTGTTCTGCCTGACTCTCGTCCCAAGCCTCTTTCTCCTAATTGCCTGACTCGTTCCAAGCCCTTCTCTCCTACCCTTCCTGATTCTCGTCCCTAGCCACTCTCTCCTGTCCTTCCTGAAGGTTGTACTAATACTCTCTCCCCTGTCCTTCCTGACTCTCGTCTCAAGCCTCTTTCTCCTGTCCTGCCTGAGTCTCGTCCTAGGCCTCTCACCCCTGTCCTGTATGACTCTCTTCCCAAGCCTCTCTCTCCTGTCATAAATGACTATCGTCCCAAGCCTTTCTCTTCTGTTCTGTCTGATTCTCGTCCCAAACTTCTCTCTCTTGTCCTGCCCGACTCTCGTCCTAGGGCTCTGTCCACTGTCCTGCGTGACTGTCGTCAAATACCTCTCTCTCCTGTCCTGTCTGACTCTCCTCCTAAGCCTCTCTCTCATGTCTTGCCTTACTTTCGTCCGAAACCTCCCTCTCCTGTCCTGGCTGGCTCTCGTCCTAAGGGTATCTCTCCTGTCCCGCCTGACTCTCGTCCCAAGACTCTCTCTCTCCTCTCCTGCTTGACTCTTGTCCCAGGCCGCTCTCTCCTGTCCTGCCTGACCCTCGTATCAAGCCTGTCTCTCCTGTCCTGCCTGGCTCTCTCGTCAATCCTCTCTCTCCTATCCTGCCTGACTCTCGTCCTAGGGCTCTGTCCCCTGTCCCTCGTGACTGTCGACAAATACCTCTCTCTCCTGTCCTATCTGACTCTCGTCCTAAGCCTCTCTCTCCTGTCCTGCCTGAATCTCGTCCTAAGCCTCTATCCCTGTCCTGCCTTACTCTCGTCCCAACCCTCTCTCTCCCGTCCTGCCTGACTCTCGTCCCAAGCCTCTCTCTCCTGTCTTGCCTTACTTTCGTCCGAAACCTCCCTCTCCTGTCCTGGCTGGCTCTGGTCCTAAGGCTCTCTCTCCTGTCCCGCCTGACTCTCGTCCCATGCCTCTCTCTCTCCTCTCCTGCTTGCCTCTCTTCCCAAGACTCTCTCTCCTGTCCTGCCTGAATATCGCCCCAATCCCTTCTCTCCTACCCTGTATGATTATCGTCCCAAACCTCTCTCACCTGTCCTCCCTGACTCTCGTCCGAAGCCCCTCTCTCCTACCCTGCCTGTCTCTCGTCCAAAGGCTCTCTCCTATCGAGTCTGATTTTCGTCCCAAGACACTGTCCTCTCCTGCCTGACTCTCGTAACAAGCCTCTCTCTCCTGTCCTGCCTTACTTTCGTCCCAAGCCTCTTTCTCCAAATTGCCTGACTCTCGTTCCAAGCCCTTCTCTCCTACCCTTCCTGACTCTCGTCCCTAGCCTCTCTCTCCTGTCCTTCTTGACGGTCGTATTAACACTCTCTCTCCTGTCCTTCGTGACTCTCGTCCCAAGCCTATATCTTCGGTCCTGCCTGACTCTCGTCCCAGGTCTCTCTCTCCTGTCCTCCTGACTCTCGTCCCAAGCCTCTCTCTCTTGTCATTCCTGATTGTCGTCCCAAGCCTTTCTCTCCTGTCCTGCCTGACTCTCGTCCCAAACCTAAATCGCCTTTCCTTCCTGACTCGTCCCAAGCCGTTCTATCCTGTCCTTCCTGACTCTCTCGGCAAGCCTCTCTCTCCTGTCCTGCCTGACTTTCGTCCGAATCATCTCTCTCTCCTGTTCTACCTGACTGTCGTCCGAACACTCTCTCTCCTGTCGTGCATGATTCTCGTCCGAGGCCTCTCTCTCCTGTCCTGCCTGAATATCGCTCCAATCCCTTCTCTCCTACCCTGTATGATTCTCGTCCAAAGCCTCTCTCACATGTCCTGCCTGACTCTCGTTCCAAACCCCTCTCTCCTACCCTGCCTGTCTCTCGTCCAAAGGCTCTCTCCTATTGAGTCTGACTTTCGTCCCAAGCTTCTCTCTCCTGTCCTGCCCGACTCTCGTATAAGGCCTCTCTCTCCTGTCCTGCCTGACTCTCGCCCCAAGCCTCTTTGTCCTAATTGCCTGACTCTCGTTCCAAGCCCTTCTCTCCTACCCTTCCTGACTCTCCTCCCTAGCCTCTCTCTCCTGTCCTTCCTGAAGGTTGTACTAATACTCTCTCTCCTGTCCTTCCTGACTCTCGTCTCAAGCCTCTCTCTCCTGTCCTGCCTGAGTCTCGTCCTAGGCCTCTCAACCCTGTCCTGTATGACTCTCGTCCCAAACCTCTCTCTCCTGTCATAAATGACTCTCGTCCCAAGCCTTTCTCTTCTGTTCTGTCTGATTCTCGTCCCAAACTTCTCTCTCTTGTCCTGCCCGACTCTCGTCCTATAGGTCTGTCCACTGTCCTGCGTGACTGCCGTCAAATACCTCTCTCTCCTGTCCTGTCTGACTCTCCTCCCAAGCCTCTCTCTACTGTCCTGCCTGACTCTCGTCCTAATCCTCTCTCTCCTGTCCTGCCTGACTGTCGTCCCAAGCCTCTCTCTCATGTCTTGCCTTACTTTCGTCCGAAACCTCCCTCTCCTGTCCTGGCTGGCTCTCGTCCTAAGGTTATCTCTCCTGTCCTGCCTGACTCTCGTCCCAAGCCTCTCTCTCTCCTCTCCTGCTTGACTCTCGTCCCAGGCCTCTCTCTCCTGTCCTGCCTGACTCTCGTCCCAAGCCTGTCTCTCCTGTCCTGCCTGGCTCTCTCGTCAAGCCTCTCTCTCCTATCCTGCCTGACTCTCGTCCTAGGGCTCTGTCCCCTTTCCCTCGTGACTGTCGACAAATACCTCTATCTCCTGTCCTATCTGACTCTCGTCCCAAGCCTCTCTCTCCTGTCCTCCGTGAATCTCGTCCTAAACCTCTATCCCTGTCCTGCCTGACTCTCGTCCCAACCCTCTTTCTCCCGTCCTGCCTGACTGTCGTCCAAAGCCTCTCTCTCCTGTCTTGCCTTACTTTCGTCCGAAACGTCCATCTCCTGTCCTGGCTGGCTCTCGTCCTAAGGCTCTCTCTCCTGTCCCGCCTGACTCTCGTTCCATACCTCTCTCTCTCCTCTCCTGCTTGACTCTCTTCCCAAGACTCTCTCTCCTGTCCTGCCTGAATATCGCCCCAATCCCTTCTCTCCTACCCTGTATGATTCTCGTCCCAAACCTCTCTCACCTGTCCTCTCTGACTCTCGTCCGAAACCCCTCTCTCCTACCCTGCCTGTCACTCCTCCAAAGGCTCTCTCCAATCGAGTCTGATTTTCGTCCCAAGACACTCTCATCTCCTGCCTGACTCTCGTAACAAACCTCTCTATCCTGTCCTGCCTGACTCTCGTTCCAAGCCCTTCTCTCCTAAACTTCCTGACTCTCGTCCCTAGCCTCTCTTTCCTGTCCTTCTTGACAGTCGTACTAACACTCTCTCTCCTGTCCTTCCTGACTCTCGTCCCAAGCCTATATCTCCTGTCCTTCGTGACTCTCGTCCTAAGTCTCTCTCTTCGGTCCTCCCTGACTCTCGTCCTAGGTCTCTCTCTCCTGTCCTCCTGACTCTCGTCCCAAGCCTCTCTCTCCTGTCCTTCCTGACTGTTGTCCCAAGCCTTTCTCTATTGTCCTGCCTGATTCTCGTCCCAAACCTAAATCTCATTTCCTGCCTGACTCTCGTCCCAAGCCGTTCTCTCCTGTCCTTCCTGATTCTCTCGTCAAGCCTCTCCCTCCTGTCCTGCCTGACTTTCGTCAGAAGCCTCTCTCTCTCCTGTTCTACCTGACTGTCGTCCAAAGACTCTCTCTCCTGTCGTGCATGATTCTCGTCCGAAGCCTCTCTCTCCTGCCCTGCCTGAATATCGCTCCAATCCCTTCTCTCCTACCCTGTATGATTCTCGTCCCAAGCCTCTCTCACCTGTACTGCCTGACTCTCGTCCCAAGCCCCTCTCTCCTACCCTGCCTGTCTCTCGTCCAAAGGCTCTCTCCTATCGAGTCTGATTTTCGTCCCAAGACACTCTCCTCTCCTGCCTGACTCTCGTAACAAACATCTCTCTCCTGTCCTGCCTGACTCTCGTCCCAAGCCTCTTTCTCCAAATTGCCTGACTCTCGTTCCAAGTCCTTCTCTCCTACCCTTACTGACTCTCGTCCCTAGCCTCTCTCTCCTGTCCTTCTTGACGGTCGTACTAACACTCTCTCTCCTGTCCTTCCTGACTCTCGTCCCAAGCCTATATCTCCGGTCCTGCCTGACTCTCGTCCTAAGTCTCTCTCTTCGGTCCTCCCTGACTCTCGTACCAGGTCTCTCTTTCCTGTCCTCCTGACTCTCGTCCCAAGCCTCTCTCTCCTGTCCTTCCTGACTGTCGTCCCAAGCCTTTCTCTCCTGTCCTGCCTGACTCTCGTCCCAAACCTAAATCTCCTTTCCTGCCTGACTCTCGTCCCAAGCCGTTCTCTACTGTCCTTCCTGACTCTCTCGTCAAGCCACTCCAATCCTGCCTGACTTTCGTCCGAAGCCTCTCTCTCTCCTGTTCTACCTGACTGTCGTCCGAAGACTCTCTCTCATGTCGTGCATAATTCTCGTCCGAAGCCTCTCTGTCCTGTCGTGCCTGAATATCGCCCCAATCCCTTCTCTCCTACACTGTATGATTCTAGTCCCAAGCCTCTCTCACCTGTCCTGCCTGATTCTCGTCCCAAGCCCTTCTCTCCTACCCTTCCTGATTCTCGTCCCTAGCCTCTCTCTCCTGTCCTTCCTGAAGGTTGTACTAATACTCTCTCTACTGTCCTTCCTGACTCTCGTCTCAAGCCTCTCTCTCCTGTCCTTCCTGAGTCTTGTCCTAGGCCTCTCACCCATGTCCTGTATGACTTTCGTCCCAAGCCTCTCTCTCCTGTCATTAATGACTCTCGTCCCAAGCCTTTCTCTTCTGTTTTGTATGATTCTCGTCCCAAACTTCTCTCTCTTGTCCTGGCCGACTCTCGTCCTAGGGCTCTGTCCACTGTCCTGCGTGACTGTCGTCAAATACCTCTCTCTCCTGTCCTGTCTGACTCTCCTCCCAAGCCTCTCTCTCCTGTCCTGCCTGACTCTCGTCCTAATCCTCTCTCTCCTGTCCTGCCTGACTGTCGTCCCAAGCCTCTCTCTCATGTTTTGCCTTACTTTCGTCCGAAACCTCCCTCTCCTGTCCTGGCTGGCTCTCGTCCTAAGGCTATCTCTCCTGTCCCGCCTGACTCTCGTCTCAAGCCACTCTCTCTCCTCTCCTGCTTGACTCTCGTCCCAGGCCTCTCTCTCTTGTCCTGCCTGACTCTCGTCCCAAGCCTGTCTCTCCTGTCCTGCCTGGCTTTCTCGTCAAGCCTCTCTCTCCTATCCTGCCTGACTCTCGTCCTAGGGCTCTGTCCCCTGCCCCTCGTGACTGTCGACAAATACCTCTCTCTCCTGTCCTATCTGACTCTCGTCTCAAGCCTCTCTCTACTGTCCCACCTGAATCTCGTCCTAAGCCTCTATCTCCTGTCCTGCCTGACTCTAGTCCCAACCCTCTCTCTCCCGTTCTGCCTGACTGTCGTCCCAAGCCTCTCTCTCCTGTATTGCCTTACTTTCGTCAGAAACCTCCCTCTCTTGTCCTGGCTGGCTCTCGTCCGAAGGCTCTCTCTCCTGTCCCGCCTGACTCTCGTCCCATGCCTCTCTCTCCTGTCCTGCCTGACTCTCATCCCAAACCTGTCTCTCCTGTCATGCCTGACTCTCTCGTCAAGCAACTCTCTCCTGCCCTGCCTGACTCTCGTCCCAAGCCTCTCTCTCTCCTGTTCTACCTAAATGTCGTCCGAAGACTCTCTCTCCTGTCCTGCATGATTCTCGTCTCAAGATTCTCTCTCCTGTCCTGCCTGAATATCTCCCCAATCCCTTCTCTCCTACACTGTATGATTCTAGTCCCAAGCTTCTCTCACCTGTCCTGCCTGATTCTCGTCCCAAGCCCATCTCTCCTACCCTGCCTGTCTCTCGTCCAAATGCTCTCTCCTATCGAGTCTGACTTTCGTACCAAGCCTCTCTCTCCTTTCCTGCCTGACTCTCGTCCTAAACCTCTATCCCTGTCCTGCCTGACTCTCGTCCCAACCCTCTCTCTCCCGTCCTGCCTGACTGTCGTCCCAAGCTTCTCTCTCCTATATTGCCTTACTTTCGTCCGAAACCTCCCTCTCCTGTCCTGGCTGGCTCTCATCCTAAGGCTCTCTCTCCTGTCCCGCCTGACTCTCGTCCCATGCCTCTCTCTCTCCTCTCCTGCTTGACTCTCTTCCCAAGACTCTCTCTACTGTCCTTCCTGAATATCGCCCCAATCCCTTCTCTCCTACACTGTATGATTCTAGTCCCAAGCCTCTCTCACCTGTCCTGCCTGATTCTCGTCCCAGGCACCTCTCTCCTACCCTACCTGTCTCTCGTCCAAAGGCTCTCTCCTATCGAGTCTGACTTTCGTCCCAAGCCTCTCTCTCCTGTCCTGCCTGACTCTCGTACCAAGCCTCTATCTCCGGTCCTGCCTGACTCTAGTCCCAACACTCTTTCTCCTAATTGCCTGACTCTCGTTCCAAGCCCTTCTCGCCTACCCTTCCTGATTCTCGTCCCTAGCCTCTCTCTCCTGTCCTTCCTGAGTCTCGTCCTAGACCTCTCACCCCTGTCCTGTATGACTCTCGTCCCAAGCCTCTCTCTTCTGTCATGAATGACTCTCGTCCCAAGCCTTTCTCTTCTGTTTTGTCTGATTCTCGTCAAAAACTTCTCTCTCTTGTCCTGCCCGACTCTCGTCCTAGGGCTCTGTCCACTGTCCTGCGTGACTGTCGTCAAATACCTCTCTCTCCTGTCCTGTCTGACTCTCCTCCCAAGCCTCTCTCTACTGTCCTGCCTGACTCTCGTCCCAAGCCTCTCTCTCTCCTCTCCTGCTTGACTCTCGTCCCAGGCCTCTCTCTCCTGTCCTGCCTGACTCTCGTCCCAAGCCTGTCTCTCCTGTCCTGCCTGGCTCTCTCGTCAAGCCTCTCTCTCCTATCCTGCCAGACTCTCGTCCTAGGGCTTTGTCCCCTGTCCCTCGTGACTGTCGACAAATACCTCTCTCTCCTGTCCTATCTGACTCTCGTCCCAAGCCTCTCTCTCCTGTCCTCCGTGAATCTCGTCCTAAGCCTCTATCCCTGTCCTGCCTGACTCTAGTCCCAACCCTCTCTCTCCCGTCCTGCCTGACTCTCGTCCCAAGCCTCTCTCTCCTGTATTGCCTTACTTTCGTCCGAAACCTCCCTCTCTTGTCCTGGCTGGCTCTCGTCCTAAGGCTCTCTCTCCTGTCCCGCCTGACTCTCGTCCCTTGCCTCTCTCTCTCCTCTCCTGCTTGACTTTCTTCCCAAGACTCTCTCTCCTGTCCTTCCTGAATATCGCCCCAATCCCTTCTCTCCTACCCTGTATGATTCTCGTTCCAAAACTCTCTCACCTGTCCTCCCTGACTCTCGTCCGAAGCCCCTCTCTCCTACCCTGCCTGTCTCTCGTCCAAAGGCCTTCTCCTATCGAGTCTGATTTTCGTCCCAAGACACTCTCCTCTCCGGCCTGACTCTCGTAACAAACCTCTCTCTCCTGTCCTGCCCGACTCTCGTTCCAAGCCCTTCTCTCCTACCCTTCCTGACTCTCGTCCCTAGCCTCTCTCTCCTGTCCTTCTTGACGGTCGTACTAAAAATCTCTCTCCTGTCCTTCCTGACTCTCGTCATAAGCTTATATCTCCGGTCCTGCCTGACTCTCGTCCTAATTCTCTCTCTTCGGTCCTGCCTGACTCTCGTCCCAGGACTCTCTCTCCTGTCCTCTTGACTCTCGTCCCAAGCCTCTCTCTCCTGTCCTTCCTGACTGTCTTCTCAAGCCTTTCTCTCCTGTCCTACCTGACTCTCGTCCCAAACCTAAATCTCCTTTCCTGCCTGACTCTCGTCCCAAGCCGTTCTCTCCTGGTCTTCCTGACTCTCTCGTCAAGCCTCTCCCTCCTGTCCTGCCTGACTTTCGTCCGAAGCCTCTCTCTCTCCTGTTCTACCTGACTGTCGTCCGAAGACTCTCTCTCCTGTCGTGCATGATTCTCGTCCGAAGCCTCTCTCTCCTGTCCTGCCTGAATATCGCTCCAATCCCTTCTCTCCTACCCTGTATGATTCTCGTCCCAAGCCTCTCTCACCTGTACCGCCTGACTCTCGTCCCAAGCCCCTCTCTCCTGTCCCGCCTGACTCTCGTCCCATGCCTCTCTCTCTCCTCTCCTGCTTGACTCTCTTCCCAAGACTCTATCTCCTGTCCTGCCTGAATATCGCCCCAATCCCTTCTCTCCTACCCTGTATGATTCTCGTCCCAAACCTCTCTCACTTGTCCTGCCTGACTCTCGTCCGAAGCCCCTCTCTCCTACCCTGCCTGTCTCTCGTCCAAAGGCTCTCTCCTATCGAGTCTGATTTTCGTCCCAAGACACTCTCCTCTCCTGCCTGACTATCGTAACAAGCCTCTCTCTCCTGTCCGGCCTTACTTTCGTCCCAAGTCTCTTTCTCCAAATTGCCTGACTCTCGTTCCAAGCCCTTCTCTACTACCCTTCCTGACTCTCGTCCCTAGCCTCTCTCTCCTGTCCTTCTTGACGGTCGTATTAACACTCTCTCTCCTGTCCTTCGTGACTCTCGTCCCAAGCCTATATCTTCGGTCCTGCCTGACTCTCGTCCTAAGTCTCTCTCTTCGGTCCTGCCTGACTCTCGTCCCAGGTCTCTCTCTCCTGTCCTCCTGACTCTCATCCCAAGCCTCTCTCTCCTGTCATTCCTGATTGTCGTCCCAAGCCTTTCTCTCCTGTCCTGTCTGACTCTCCTCCCAAACCTAAATCGCCTCTCCTGCCTGACTCGTCCCAAGCCGTTCTCTCCTGTCCCTCCTGAATCTCTCGTCAAGCCTCTCTCTCCTGTCCTGCCTGACTTTCGTCCGAAGCCTCTCTCTCTCCTGTTCTACCTAACTGTCGTCCGAAGACTCTCTCTCCTGTCGTTCATGATTCTCGTCCGAGGCCTCTCTCTCCTGTCCTGCCTGAATATCGCTCCAATCCCTTCTCTCCTACCCTGTGTGATTCTCGTACCAAGCCTCTATCACCTGTCCTGCCTGACTCTCGTTCCAAGCCCATCTCTCCTACCCTGCCTGTCTCTCGTCCAAATGCTCTCTCCTATGGAGTCTGACTTTCGTACCAAGCCTCTCTCTCCTTTCCTGCCTGACTCTCGTCCTAAACCTCTATCCCTGTCCTGCCTGACTCTCGTCCCAACCCTCTCTCTCCCGTCCTGCCTGACTGTCGTCCAAAGACTCTCTCTCCTGTCTTGCCTTACTTTCGTCCGAAACCTCCCTCTCCTGTCCTGGCTGGCTCTCGTCCTAAGGCTCTTATTCCTGTCCCGCCTGACTCTCGTCCCATGCCTCTCTCTCTCCTCTCCTGCTTGACTCTCTTCCCAAGACTCTCTTTCCTGTCCTGCCTGAATATCGCCCCAATCCCTTCTCTTCTACCCTGTATGATTCTCGTCCCAAACCTCTCTCACCTGTCCTCCCTGACTCTCGTCCGAAGCCCCTCTCTATTACCCTGCCTGTCTCTAGTCCAAAGACTCTCTCCTATCGAGTCTGACTTTCGTCCCAAGCCTCTCTCTCCTGTCCTGCCTGACTCTCGTACCAAGCCTCTCTCTCCTGTCCTGCCTGACTCTCGCCCCAAGCCTCTTTCTCCTAATTGCCTGACTCTCGTTCCAAGCCCTTTTCTCCTACCCTCCCTGACTCTCCTCCCTAGCCTCTCTCTGATGTCCTTCCTGAAGTTTGTACTAATACTCTCTCTCCTGTCCTTCCTGACTCTCGTCTCAAGCCTCTCTCTCCTGTCCTGCCTGAGTCTCGTCCTAGGCCTCTCTCCCCTGTCCTGTATGACTCTCGTCCCAAGCCTCTCTCTCCTGTCACGAATGACTCTCGTCCCAAGCCTTTCTCTTCTGTTCTGTCTGATTCTCGTCAAAAACTTCTCTCTCTTGTCCTGCCCGACTCTCGTCCTAGGGCTCTGTCCACTGTCCAGCGTGACTGTCGTCAAATACCTCTCTCTCATGTCCTATCTGACTCTCCTACCAAGCCTCTCTCTACTGTCCTGCCTGACTCTCGTCCTAATCGTCTCTCTCCTGTCCTGCCTGACTGTCGTCCCAAGCCTCTCTCTCATGTCTTGCCTTACTTTCGTCCGAAACCTCCCTCTCCTGTCCTGGCTAGCTCTCGTCCTAAGGCTATCTCTCCTGTCCTGCCTGACTCTCGTCCCAAGCGAGTCTCTCTCTTCTCCTGCTTGATTCTCGTCCCAGGCCTCTCTCCTGTCCTGCCTGCCTCTCGTTCCAAGCCTGTCTCTCCTGTCCTCCCTAGCTCTCTCGTCAAGCCTCTTTCTCCTATCCTGCCTGACTCTCGTCCTAGGGCTCTGTCCCCTGTCCCTCGTGACTGTCGACAAATACCTTTCTCTCCTGTCCTATCTGACTCTCGTCCCAAGCCTCTCTCTCCTGTCCTGCCTGAATCTCGTCCTAAACCTCTATCCCTGTCCTGCCTGACTCTCGTCCCAACCCTCTCTCTCCCGTCCTGCCTGACTGTCGTCCAAAGCCTCTCTCTCCTGTCTTGCGTTACTTTCGTCCGAAACGCCCATCTCCTGTCCTGGCTGGCTCTCGTCCTAAGGCTCTCTCTCCTGTCCCGCCTGACTCTCGTCCCATGCCTCTCTCTCTCCTCTCCTGCTTGACTCTCTTCCCAAGACTCTCTCTCCTGTCCTGCCTGAATAACGCCCCAATCCATTCTCTCCTACCCTATATGATTCTCGTCCCAAACCTCTCTCACCTGTCCTCCCTGACTCTCGTTCGAAGCCCCTCTCTCCTACCTTGCCTGTCTCTAGTCCAAAGACTCTCTCCTATCGAGTCTGATTTTCGTCCCAAGACACTCTCCTCTCCTGCCTGACTCTCGTAACAAACCTCTCTCTCCTGTCCTGCCTGATTCTCGTTCCAAGCCCTTCTCTCCTATACTTCCTGACTCTCGTCCCTAGCCTCTCTCGCCTGTCCTTCTTGACGGTCGTAATAACACTCTCTCTCCTGTCCTTCCTGACTCTCGTCCCAAGCCTATATCTCCGGTCCTGCCTGACTCTCGTCCTAAGTCTCTCTCTTCGGTCGTCCCTGACTCTCGTCCCAGGTCTCTCTCTCCTGTCCTCCTGACTCTCATCCCAAGCCTCTCTCTCTCCTGTCCTTCCTGACTGTCTTCCCAAGCCTTTCTCTCCTTTCCTGCCTGACTCGTCACAAACCTAAATCTCCTTTCCTGCCTGACTCTCGTCCCAAGCCGTTCTCTCCTGTCCTTCCTGACTCTCTCGTCAAGCCTCTCCCTCCTGTCCTGCCTGACTTTCGTCCGAAGCCTCTCTCTCTCCTGTTCTACCTGACTGTCGTCCAAAGACTCTCTCTCCTGTCGTGCATGATTCTCGTCCGAAGCCTCTCTCTCCTGTCCTGCCTGACTATCGCTCCAATCCCTTCTCTCCTACCCTGTATGATTCTCGTCCCAAGCATCACTCACCTCTCCTGCCTGACTCTCGTCCCAAGCCCCTCTCTCCTACCCTGCCTGTCTCTCGTCCCAAGCCATCTTTCTCCTGTCCTGCATAAGTCTCGTCCCAAGACCTCTCTCTCCTGTCCTGCCTGACTCTCTCCAAACCTCTCTCTCCTGTCCTGCTGACTCTCGTCCAAGTCTTTCTCCTTTGCCTGACTTCGTCCCCCTCTTCTCCTGTCTGCTGACCTCGTCCCAAGCCTCTCTCTCCTGTCCCTTCTCGTCCCAACCTCTCTCTCTCTCCAATCTCGTCCAAGCCTCTCTCTCCTGCCTTTGATTCGCCCAAGCCTCCCTCCTACTTGACTCTCGTCCCAAGCCTCTTCTCCTTCCTGCTGACTCTCGTCCCAAGCCCTCTCTCCTGCCCCTGACTCTCTCCAAGCCTCTCTCTCCTATCTCCTACTTCTCCCCCTCCTTCTGCCTTTCTGTCCAAGCCTTCTCTCTCCTGTCTGATGACTCTCTCCAAGCTTCTCTCCTATCCTGCTCCTAACTCTCTCTTTTTTTTTTTTTTCCTCCTGTTCTGACTCTCTCCAAGCCTTTCTCTCTCCTGTCTTGTGATCTCGCCAAGCCTCTCTCCCTGTCTTGTTGACTTCGTCCAAGCCTCTCTCCCTGTCTGCTGACTCTCGTCCCAACCTCTCCTCTCTTGCTGATTCTCGTAACAACCTTCTCTCCTGTCCTGCCTGACCTCGTCCTAGCTCTTCCACTGTCCTGCTGACGTTCGTCAAAACTCCTCTCCTGTCCTGTGACTCTCTCTCGTCCCAAACCTCTCTCACCTGTCCTCCCTGACTCTCGTCCGAAACCCCTCTCTCCTACCCTGCCTGTCTCTCGCCCAAAAGCTCTCTCCTATCGAGTCTGATTTTCGTCCCAAGACACTCTCCTCTCCGGCCTGACTCTCGTAACAAACCTCTCTCTCCTGTCCTGCCCGACTCTCGTTCCAAGCCCTTCTCTCCTACCCTTCCTGACTCTCGTCCCTAGCCTCTCTCTCCTGTCCTTCTTGACGGTCGTACTAACACTCTCTCTCCTGTCCTTCCTGACTCTCGTCACAAGCTTATATCTCCGGTCCTGCCTGATTCTCGTCCTAATTCTCTCTCTTCGGTCCTCCCTGACAATCGTCCTAGGTCTCTCTCTCCTGTCCTCCTGACTCTCGTCCCAAGCCTCTCTCTCCTTCCCTGGTGACTTTCGTCCCAAGCCTCTCTCTCCTGTCCTGCCTGACTCTCGTCCTAAGCCTCTCTCTCCTTTCCTGCCTGACTCTTCTCCCAAACCTCTCTCTCTTCTGCCCTGCCTGAGTCTCGTCCCAAGCCTCTCTCTCCTGCCCTAATTGACTCTTTTCCCAAGACTATCTCTCCTATCCTGCCTGACTCTCACTTCAAATCTCTCTCTCCTGTCCTGCCTGATTCTCTCCTTAAGCCTCTCTCTCCTATCCTGCCTAACTCTCGTCTCAGGTCTGTCTCTCGGGTCCTGCCTGACTCTCTTCCCAAGCCTCTCTCTCCTGTCCTGGTTGACTCTCGCCGCAAGCCTCTGTCTCTTGTCTTGTCTGACTGTCGTCCGAAGCCTCTCTCTCCGGTCCTGCCTGACTCTCGTCCCAAGCCTCTCCCTCCTCTCATACCTGACTCTCGTACCAAACCTTTCTCTCCTGTCCTGCCTGACTCTCGTCCCAGACATCTTTCTCCTGTCCTGCATAAGTCTCGTCCCATCCCTCTCTCTCCTGTCCTGCCTGACTCTCCTCCAAAGCCTCTCTCTCCTGTCCTGCGTGACTGTCGTCCCAAGCCTCTCTCTCCTGTTCTGTCTGACTTTCGTCCCCAACCTCTTTCTCCTCCCCTGGTTGACCCTCTTCCCAAGCCTCTCTCTCCTGTCCTGCATGACTTTCGCCCTCTCTCTCTCCTCTCCTGCCAGACTCTCGTCCCAAGCCTCTCTCTCCTGCCCTTCCTGAGTCTCGTCCCAAGCCTCCCTCCTGCTCTAATTGACTCTCGTCCCAAGACTCTCTCTCCTATCCTGCGTGAATCTCGTCTTAAGCCTCTCTCTCCTGTCCTGCCTGACTCTCCTCAAGCCTCTCTCTCCTATCCTTCCTAACTCTCGTCTCCGGTCCTGCCTGACTTTCCCAAGCCTTTCTCTCTCCTGTTTTGGCTGACTCTCGCCCCAAGCCTCTCTATCTCCTGTGCTGCCTGACTCTCGTCCCAACCTTTTCTCACCTGTCCTGCCTGACTCTAGTCCCAAGCCTCTCTCTTCTGTCCTGCCTGACTCTCGTCCCATGCCTCTCTCTTCTGTCCTGCCTAACTCTCGTCCCAAGCCTCTCTCTCTTGTCTTGCCTGACTGTCGTCACAAGCCTCCCTCTCCTGTCTTGCCTGGCACTCGTCCCAAACCTCCCTCTCTTGACCTGGCTGACTCTCGTCCCAAGCCTCTCTCTCTCCTGTCCTGCCTGACTCTCGTCCCAAGCTTCTCTCTCCTTTCCTGCTTGATTCTTGTCCCAGGCCTCTTTCTCCTGTCTTGCCTGACTCTCGTCCCAAGCCTCTCTCTCCTGTCCCTCCTGACTCTCGTCCCAAGCCTCTCTCTTCTGCTTTCCCTGAATCACATCCCAAGCCTCTCTCTCCTACCCTGCCTGACTGTCGGTAAAAGCCTCCCTCTCCTATCCTGCCTAACTCTCTAGTCAAGCCGCTCTCTCCTGTCCTGCCTGACTCTTATCCCATCCCTCTCTCTCCTATTCTGAATCTCCTCCCAAGCCTCTCTCTTTTGTCCTGCCTGACTCTCGTCCTAAGCCTCTCTCTCCTGTCGTGCCAGACTCTCGTCCCAAGCCTCTCCCTCCTGTCCAGTCTGACTCTCGTCCCACGCCCCTCTCTCCTCTCCTGCCTGACTGTCGTCCCAAGACTCTCTCTCCTGTTTTGACTGACTCTCACCGCAAGCCAATCTCTCCTCTCATGCCTGACTCTCGTACCAACCCTCTCTCTCCTGTCTTTCCTGACTCTCATCCCAAGCTTCTCTCTCCTGTCCTGCCTGACTCTAGTCCCAGTCCTCTCTCTCCTGTCCTGCATGACTCTCGTTCCAGGTTTCTCTCTCCTGTTCTGTCTGACTCTCGTCCCAAGCCTCTCTCTCCAGTCCTGCCTGACTCTCGTTCCAAGCTTTTTTCTCCTACTTACCTGACTTTAGTCCCAAGCCCTTCTCTCCTACCCTGCTTGACTCTCGTCCCAAGCCTCTCTCAACTGTCCAGCCTGACTCTCGTCACAAGCCTTTTTCTCCTACCCTGCCTGACTCTCGTCTCAAGCCTCTCTCTCCTGTCGTGCTGATTCTCTCCTCAAGCCTCTCTCTCCTATCCTGCCTGACTCTCCTCCCAAGGCTCTCTCTCCTCTCCTGCCTAACTCTCCTCCCAAGCCTCTCTCTACTGTCCTGACTGACTCTCACCTCAAGCCTCTCTCCTTCTCATACCTGACTCTCGTACGAACACTCTCTCTCCTGTCCTGCCTGCCTCTAGTCCCAAGCCCTTCTCTCCTATCCTGCCTGACTCTCGTCCCCAGCCTCTTTCTCCTCTCCTGGTTGACTCTCGCCCCAAGCCTATCTCTCCTGTCCTGACTGACTCGTCCTAAGCCTCTCTCTCCTCTCCTGCCTGACTCTCGTCCCAAGCCTCTGTCTCCTGTCCTTCCTGAGTCTTGTCCCAAATCTCTCTCTCCTGCCCTAATTGACTCTCGTCACAAGACTCTCTCTCCTATCCTGCCTGACTCTCGTCTGAAACCCCTCTCTCATATCCTGCCTGACTCTCTCCTGAAGCCTCTTTCTCCCATCCTGCCTAACTCTCATCCCAGGTCTCTGTCTCGGGTCCTGGCTGACACTCTTCCCAAGCCTCTCTCTCCTATCCTGGCTGACTCTAGTCCCAAGCCTCTCTCACCTGTCTTGCCTGACTGTCTTCCTAAGCTTCTCTCTCCTGCCTTGCCTGACCTGTGTCCCAAACCTCCCTTTCTTGTCGTGGCTGACTCTCGTCCCAAGTCTGTCCCTCCTGTCCTACCTGACTCTCTCGTCAAGCCTCTATCTCCTGTCCTGCCTGACTCTCGTACCAAGATTTTTTCCCCTGTCCTGCCTGTCTCTAGTCCCAAGCCTCTCTCACCTGTCCTGCCTGACTCTCGTCCCACGCCTCTCTCTCCTGTCCTGCCTGACTCTCGTCCCAAGCCCCTCTCTCCTACCCAGCCTGACTCTTGTCCCAAACTCTCTTTCCAGGCCTGCCTTACTCTCGTTCCATGACTCTCTCTCCTGTCATGCCTGACTCTCGTCCCAAGGTTCCCTCTCCTATCCTACATGACTCTAGTCCCAGTCCTCTCTCTCCTGTCCTGCATGACTCTCGTTCCAGGTCTCTCTCTCCTGTCCCAAGCCTCCCTCCCGTCATGCCTGACTCTCGTCCCAAGCCAATCTCTCCTGTACTGCCTGAATATCGTCCGAGGCCCCTCTCTTCTACTCTGCATGATTCTCGTCCTAAGCTCCTCTTTTCTGTCCTGCCCTCCTCTACTCCCAATCATCTCTCTCTCCTGTCCTGCCTGATTCTAGTCGCAAGTGTCTCTCTCCTGTACTGCCTGACTCTCGTCCCATGCCTCTCTCTTCTGTCCTGCCTGACTCTCGTCGCATGCCTCTCTCTCCTGTCCTGCCTGACTCTAGTCCCAAGGCTCTCTCACCTGTCCTGCCTGACTCTCGTCCCATGCCTCTCTCTCCTGTCCTGCCTGACTCTCGTCCCAAGCCCCTCTCTCCTACCCAGCCTGACTCTTGTCCCAAACTCTCTTTCCAGGCCTGCCTTACTCTCGTTCCATGACTCTCTCTCCTGTCATGCCTGACTCTCGTCCCAAGGTTCCCTCTCCTATCCTGCATGACTCTAGTCCCAGTCCTCTCTCTCCTGTCCTGCACGACTCTCGTTCCAGGTCTCTCTCTCCTGTCCCAAGCCTCCCTCTCCCGTCATGCCTGACTCTCGTCCCAAGCCAATCTCTCCTGTACTGCCTGAATATCGTCCGAAGCCCCTCTCTTCTACTCTGCATGATTCTCGTCCTAAGCTCCTCTTTTCTGTCCTGCCCTCCTCTACTCCCAATCCTCTCTCTCTCCTGTCCTGCCTGATTCTAGTCGCAAGTGTCTCTCTCCTGTCCTGCCTGACTCTCGTCCCATGCCTCTCTCTTCTGTCCTGCCTGACTCTCGTCGCATGCCTCTCTCTCCTGTCCTGCCTGACTCTCGTCACAAGCCTCTCTCTCCTGTCCTGCCTGACTGTCGTCCCAAACTTATCTCTCTTGTCCTGCTTGACTCTCGTCCCAAGCCCCTCTCTCCTACCCAGCCTGACTCTCGTCCCAAGGTCTCTTTCCAGGCCTGCGTGACTGTCGTCCCAAGCCTCTCACTCCTGTCTTGCCTGACTCTCGTCCGAAGCTTCTCTCTCCTGTCCTGCCTGACTCTAGTCGAAGTCCTCTCTCTCCTGCCCAGCATGACTCTCGTTCCAAGTTTCTCTCTCCTGTCCTGTTTGACTCTGGTCCAAATCCTCTCTCTCCTGTCCTGCCTGAATTTTTCGTCAAGCCTCTCTCTCCTGTCCTTCCTGAGTCTCCTCCCAAGACTCTCTCTCCTGCCCCCCTTGAATCTCGTCGCAAGCCTCTCTCTCCTGCCCTGCCTGACTCTCGTCTCAATAATCTCTCTCCAGTCCTGCCTGAGTCTCTCCTCAAACCTTTATCTCCTGTCTTCCCTGACTCTCGTCCCAAGCCTCTCTCTCCTATCCTGCCTGACTCTCGTCCCAAGCCTCTCTCTCCTGTCGTGCCTGACTCTCTCATCAAGCCTCTCTCTCCTATCCTGCCTAACTCTCGTCCCAAGTTTATCTCTCGTCTCCTGCCTGACTCTCGACCCAAGCCTCTCTTTCCTGTCCTGACTGACTCTCACTTCAAGCCTCTCCCTCGGCTCATACCTGACTCTCGTACCAACCCTCTCTCTCCTGTCCTGCCTGAATCTCGTCCCAGGCCTCTTTTTCCTGTCCTCCATAACTCTCGTCCCAAGGATCTCTCTCCTGTCTTGCCTGACTCTCGTCCCAAGCCTCTTTCTAGTTAGGATGTAGAGAGTCTATTTTGCTGTATCAGAATCGAGAGCGGTGTGTTGTGAGATCAAAACCGAGGTGGGTTCCACCTCGTCAAGACTGTCCTGCCTGACTGTCGTCCAAAGCCTCTCTCTCCTGTCCTGCGGGACTCTCGCCCCCAAACCTCTTTCTCCTCTCCTGGTTGACTCTCATCCCAGGCCTCTCTCTCTTGTCCTGCCTGACTCTCGTCCTAAGCCTCTATCTCCTTTCCTGCCTGACTCTCGTCCCAGGCCACTATCTCTCCTGTCCTGCCTGACTCTCTCCTCAAGCCTCTCTCTCATATCCTGCCTAACTCTCTTCCCAAGTCTCTCTGTCCGGTCCTGCCTGACTCTCTTCCCAAGCAACTCTCTCCTGTCCTGGAAGACTCTCGTCCCAAGCCTCTCACTCCTGTCTTGCCTGATTGTCGTCACAAGCCTCTCCCTCCTGTCTTGCCTGACTCTCGTCCCAAACTTCCCTCTCTTGACCTGGCTGACTCGCCTCTCAAGCATCTCTCTCCTGTCCTGCCTGGCTCTCGTACCAAGCCTCTCTTTCTCCTGTCATGCTTGACTCTCGTCCCAGGCTTCTCTCTCCTGTCCTGTCTGACTCTCGTCCCAAGCCTCTCTCTCCTGTCCTTCCTGACTCTCGTCCCAAGCCTCTCTCTTCTGCCCTCCCTGACTCTCGTCCAAAGCCTCTCTCTCCTACCCTGCCTGACTGTCGTCAAAACTCTCACTCTCCTATACTGCCTAACTCTCTAGTCAAGCCTCTCTCTCCTGTTCTGCCTGACTCTCGTCCCAAGCCTCGCTCTCCTGTCCTTCCTGACTCTCGTCCCAAGCCTCTCTCTCCTGTCTGGCATGACTGTCGCCCCAAGTCTCTCTCTCCTGTCCTGCCTGACTATCGTCCTAAGCCTCTTTCTCCTTTCGTGCCAGACTCTCGTCCCAAGCCTCTCTCTCCCATCCAGTCTGACTCTCGTCCGAAGCCCCTCTCTCCTCTCCTGCCTGACTGTCGTCTCAAGCCTCTCTCTTCTGTCCTGACTGACTCTCACCTCAAACCTCTCTCCCTCTCATACCTGACCCTCGTACCAACCCTTTCTCTCTCCTGTCCTGCCTGACTCTCGTCCAAAGCCCTTCTCCCCTATCCTGCCTGACTCTAGTCCCAGTTCCTATCTCTCCTGTCCTGCATGACTCTCGTTCCAAGTTTCCTCTCTCCTGTGCCTGTCTGACTCTCGTTCCAAGCCTCTCTCTCCTGTCCTGCCTGACTCTCGTCACAAGCCTCTTTCTCCTACTTGCCTGACTCTCGTCCCAAGGCCCTTCTCTCGTACCCTGCCTGACTCTCGTTCCCAAGCCCTCTCTCACCACTCCTGCATAACTCTCGTCCCAAGCCTTTTTCTCCTACCGTGCCTGACTCTTGTCTCAAGCCTCTCTCCTGTCGTACCTGACTCTCTCTTCAATCCTCTCTCTCCTATCCTGCCTGACTCTCGTCCCAGCTCTCACTCTCCTTTCCTGCCTGAGTCTCCTCCCAAGCCTCCCTCTCCTGTCCTGACTGACTCTCACCTCAAGCCTCTCTCCCTCTCATACCTGACTCTCGTACGGACCCTCTCTCTCCTGTCCTGCCTGACACTCGTCCCAAGCCCTTCTCTCGTATCCTGCCTGACTCTCGTCCCCAGCCTCTCACTCCAGTCCTGCCTGACTCTCGTCCCTAGCCTCTCTCTCCTGTCGTGCATGACTCTCGTCCATAACCTCTTTCTCCTCTCCTGGTTGACTCTCGTTCCAAGCCTCTCTCTCCTGTCCTGCCTGACTCTCGTCTTAAGTCTCTCTCTCCTCTCCTTCCTGACGCTCGTCCCGAGCCTCTCTCTCCTGTCCTTCCTGAGTCTTGTCCTAAGTCTCTCTCTCCTGCACTAATTGACTCTCGTCACAAGACTCTTTCTCCTATCCTGCCTGACTCTCGTCTCAAACCTCTCTCTCCTCTCCTGCCTGACTCTCTCCTCAAGCCTCTCTCTCCTATCCTGCCTAACTCTCATCCCAGGTCTCTCTATCGGGTCCTACCTGACTCTCGTCCCAAGCCTCCTTCTGTCCTGTCTGACTCTCGTCCAAAGCCTCTCTCTCCTGTCTTGCCTGACTGTCGGCCCAAGCTTCTCTCTCCTGTCTTGCCTGACTCTCGTCCCACACCTCCCTCTCTTGTCCTGGCTGACTCTCGTCCCAAGCCTATCTCTCCTGTTCTGAATGACTCTCTCGTCAAGCCTCTCTCTCCTGTCCTACATGACTCTCGTCCCAAGATTTTCTCCCCTGTCGTGCCTGACTCTATTCCCAAGCCTCTCTCTCATGTCCAACCTGACTCTCGTCCCATGCCTCTCTCTTCTGTCCTGCCTGACTCTCGTCCCATGCCTCTCTCTCATGTCCTGCCTTACTCTCGTCCCATGACTCTCTCTCCTGTCCTGCCTGACTGTCGTCGCAATCTTATCTCTCTTGTCCTGCTTGACTCTCGTCCCAAGCCCCTCTCTCCTACCCAGCCTGGCTCTTGTCCCAAGCTCTCTTTCCAGGCCTGCCTTATTCTCGTCCCATGACCCTTTCTCCTGTCATGCGTGACTCTCGTCAAAGCTTCCCTCTCCTGTCCTGCCTGACTCTAGTCCCAGTCCTCTCTCTCCTGTCCTGCATGACTCTCGTTCGAAGTCTCTCCCTCCTGTCCTTTCTGATTCTCTTCCCAAGCCTCTCTCTCCTTTCCTGGCAAACTCCTGTCGAAAGCCTCCCTCTCCTGTCCTGCCTGACTCTCGTCCCAAGCCAATCTCTCCTGTACCGCCTGAATATCGTCGGAAGCCCCTCTCTCCTACCCTGAATGATTCTCGTCCCAAGCCTCTTTTATGTCCTGCCTTACTCTCGTACCAAGCCCCATTCTCCTTCACTGCCTGACTCTCGTCCCAAGCCTCTCTCTCCTGTCCTGCCTGACTCTTTCGTCAAGTCTCTCTCTCTTGTCCTGTCTGACTCTCGTCCCAAGCTTTTCCCACCTGTTCTGCCTGACTCTCGTCCCATGCCTCTCTATTGTGTCTTGCCTGACTCTCGTCCCATGTCTCTCTCCTGTCCTGCCTAACTCTCGTCCGAAGATTTTCTCACCTGTCCTGTCTGAGTCTTGTCCCAAGCCTCTCTCTCCTGTCCTGCCTGACTCTCGTCCCATGCCTCTCTCTTCTGTCCTGCCTGACTCTCGTCCCAAGCTTCTCTCTCCTGTCCTGCATTACTCTAGTCCCAGTACTCTCCCTCCTGTCCTGCATGATTCTCTTTCCAAGTCTCTCTCTCTCCTGTCCCGTCTGACTCTCGTTCCAAGCCTCTCTCACCTGTCCTGCCTGACTCGTCCAAAGCCTTTTTCTCCAATCCTGCCTGACTCTCGTCTCAAGCCTCTCTCTCCTGTCGTGCTTGACTTTCTCTTCAAGCCTCTCTCTCTTATCCTGTCTGACTCTAGTCCCAAGTCTCTCTCTCCTCTCCTGCCTGACTCTCCTTCCAAGACTCTCTCTCCTGTCCTGCCTGAATCTTTCGTCAGGCCTCTTTCTCCCGTCCAGCCTGAATCTCGTCCCAAGCTTTTCTCACCGTTCCCGCCTGATTCTACTCCCAAGCCTCTCTCTCCTGTCATGCCTTACTCCAATGCCTCTCTCTTATGTCCTGAGTGACTCTCGTCTCATGCCTCTCTCTCCTGTCCTGCCTGACTCTCGTACCGTTACAAGCCTCTCACTCCTGTCTTGCCTGCCACTCGTACCAAACTTCTCTCTCCTGTCCTGCCTGACTCTAGTCCCAGTCCTCTCTCTCCTGTCCTGCATGACTCTCTTTCCAAGTTTCTCTCTCCTGTCCTGTCTGACTCTCGTCCGAAGCCTCTCTCTTCTGTCCAGCCTGACTCTATCATTAAGCCTCTCTCTCCTGTCTTGCCTGAATCTCGTCCCAAGCTTTTCTCCCCTGTCCTGCCTGACTCTAGTCCCAAGCCTCTCTCTTCTGTCCTGCCTGGCTCTCGTTCCATGCCTCTCTCTCCTGTCCTGCCTAACTCTCGTCCCAAGCCTCTCTCTCTTGTCTTGTATGACTGTCGTCACAAGCCTCTCTCTCCTGTCTTGCCTGAATCTGTCCTGTCTAAATCTCGTCCCAAAATTTTCTCCCCTATCCTGCTTGACTCTAGTCCCAAGCCTCTCTCTTCTGTCCTGCCTGACTCTAGTCCAATGCCTCTCTCTTCTGTCCTGCTTGACTCTCGTCCCAAGCCCCTCTCTCCTACCAAGCCTGACTATCGTCCCAAGCTCTCTTTCCAGGCCTCCCTCACTTTCGTCCAATGACTCTCTCCTGTCATGTCTGTCTATCGTCCCAAGCTTATCTCTCCTGACCTGTCTGACTCTAGTCCTAGTCCTCTCTCTCCTGTCCTGCCTGACTCTCGTCCCAAGATTTTCTCCCATGTCCTGCCTGATTCTAGTCCTAAGCCTCTCTCTCATGTCCTGCCTAACTTTCGTCCCATGGCTCTATCTTCTGTCCTGCCTGACACTCGTCCCATGCCTCTCTCTCCTGTCCTGCCTGACTCTCGTCCCAAGCTTATCTCTCTTGTCCTGCTTGACTCTCGTCCCAAGCCTCTCTCTTATACCCAGGCTGACTCTCGTCCCAAGCTCTCTTTCCAGGCCTGCCTTACTCTCGTCCTATGACTCTCTCTCCTGTCATGTCTGATTCTCGTCCCAAGCTTCTTTCTCCTGTCCTGCATGACTCTAGTCCCAGTCCTCTCTCTCCTCTCCTCCATGACTCTCGTTCCAAGTCTCTCTCTCCTGTAATGTCTGACTCTCGTCCCAAGCCTCTCTGTCCTGTGCTGCCTGACTCCTGTCCCAAGCCCTCCTCTCCTGTCCTGCCTGACTCTCGTCCCAAGCCAATCTCTCTTGTACTGACTGAATATCGTCCGAAGCCCCTCTCTCCTATCCTGCATGATTCTCGTCCCAAGCCTCTCTTTTCTGTCCTGGCTTCCTCTCGCCCCAGGCCTCTTTCTCCTACCGTGCCTGACTCTCGTCCCAAGAATCTCTTTCCTGTCCTGCCTGACTCTATCGTTAAACCTCTCTCTCCTCTCCTGCCTGACTCTATCGTTAAACCTCTCTCTCCTGTCCTGCCTGACTCTCGTCCCAAGCTTTTCTCCCCTGTCCTGCCTGAATCTAGTCCCAAGCCTCTCTTTCCTGTCCTGCCTGACTCTTGTCCCATGTCTCTCTCTTCTGTCCTGCCTGACTCTCGTCCCATGCCTCTCTCTCCTGTCCTGTCTAACTCTTGTTCAAAGCCTCTCTCTCTTGTCCAGCTTGACTGTCGTCCCAACATTATCTCTCTTGTCCTGCTTAACTCTCTTCCCAAGCCCCTTTCTCCTACCCAGCCAGACTCTCGTCCCAAGCTCTGTTTCTAGGCCTGCCTGACTGGCGTCACAAGCCTCTCACTACTGTCTTGCCTGACACTCGTACCAAACTTCTCTCTCATGTCCTGCCTGACTCTAGTCCCAGTCCTCTCTCTCCTGTCCTGTATGACTCTCCTTCCAAGTTTCTCTCTCCTTTCCTGTCTGACTCTCGTCCCAAGCCTCTCTCTTCTGTCCAGCCTGACTCTATCATTAAGCCTCTCTCTCCTGTCCTGCCTGAATCTCGTCCTAGGTTTTTCTCCCCTGTCCTGCCTGACTCTAATCCCAAGACTCTCTCTTCTGTCCTGCCTGGCTCTCGTTCCATGCCTCTCTCTCCTGTCCTGCCTAACTCTCGTCCCAAGCCTCTCTCTCTTGTCTTTGCATGACTGTCGTCACAAACCTCTCTCTCCTGCCTTGCTTGGCTCTCGTCCAAAACCACCCTTTCTTGACCTGGCTGACTCTCGTCCCAAGCCTCTCTCTCTCCTGTCCTCCCTGAATCTTTCGTCAGGCCTCTCTCTCCCGTCCTGCCTGAATCTCGTCCCAAGCTTTTCTCACCTTTCCTGCCTGATTCTAGTCCCAAGCCTCTCTCTCCTGTCATGCCTGACTCCCATGCCTCTCTCTTCTGTCCTGAGTAACTCTCGTCTCATGCCTCTCTCTCCTGTCCTGCCTGACTCTCGTACCGTATAAGCCTCTCACTCCTGCCTTGCCTGACAATAGTACCAAACTTCTCTCTCCTGTCCTGCCTGACTCTAGTCCCAGTCCTCTCTCTCCTGTCCTGCATGACTCTCGTTCCAAGTTTCTCTCTCCTGTCCTGTCTGACTCTCGTCCCAAGCCTCTCTCTTCTGTCCAGCCTGACTCTATCATTAAGATTCTCTCTCCTGTCCTGCCTGAATCTCGTCCCAAGCTTTTCTCCCGTGTCCTGCCTGACTCTAGTCCCAAGCCTCTCTCTTCTGTCCTGCCTGGCTCTCGTTCCATGCCTCTCTCTCCTGTCCTGCCTAACTCTCGTCCCAAGCCTCTCTTTCTTATCTTGCATGACTGTCGTCACAAGCCTCTCTCTCCTGTCTTGCCTGAATCTGTCCTGTCTGAATCTTGTCCCAAGATTTTCTCCCCTCTCCTGCTTGACTCTAGTCCCAAGCCTCTCTCTTCTGTCCTGCCTGACTATAGTCCAATGCCTCTCTCTTCTATCCTGCTTGACTCTCGTCCCAAGACCCTCTCTCCTACCAAGCCTGACTCTCGTCCCAAGCTCTCTTTCCAGGCCTCCCTCACTCTCGTCCCATGACTCTCTCTCCTGTCATGTCTGTCTCTCGTCCCAAGATTATCTCTCCTGAAATGTCTGACTCTAGTCCCAGTCCTCTCTCTCCTGTCCTGCCTGACTCTCGTCCCAAGATTTTCTAACATATCCTGCCTGATTCTAGTCCTAAGCCTCTCTCTCATGTCCTGCCTGACTTTCGTCCCATGGCTCTCTCTTCTGTCCTGCCTGACACTCGTGCCATGCCTCTCTCTCCTGTCCTGCCTGCCTCTCGTCCCAAGCTTATCTATCTTGTCCTGCTTGACTCTCGTCCCAAGCCCCTATCTTATACCCAGGCTGACTCTCGTCCCAAGCTCTCTTTCCAGGCCTGCCTTACTCTCGTCCTATGACTCTCTCTCCTGTCATGCCTGATTCTCGTCCCAAGCTTCTTTCTCCTGTCCTGCCTGACTCTAGTCCCAGTCCTCTCTCTCCTCTCCTCCATGACTCTCGTTCCAAGTCTCTCTCTCCTGTAATGTCTGACTCTCGTCCCAAGCCTCTCTGTCCTGTGCTGCCTGACTCCTGTCCCAAGCCCTCCTCTCCTGTCCTGCCTGACTCTCGTCCCAAGCCAATCTCTCTTGTACTGACTGAATATCGTCCGAAGCCCCTCTCTCCTACCCTGCATGATTCTCGTCCCAAGACTCTCTTTTCTGTCCTGCCTTCCTCTCGCCCCAGGCCCCTTTCTCCTACCCTGCCTGACTCTCGTCCCAAGAATCTCTTTCCTGTCCTGCCTGACTCTATCGTTAAACCTCTCTCTCCTGTCCTGCCTGACTCTACTGTTAAACCTCTCTCTCCTGTCCTGCCTGACTCTATCGTTAAACCTCTCTCTCCTGTCCTGCCTGACTCTCGTCCCAAGCTTTTCTCCCCTGTCCTGCCTGACTCTAGTCCTAAGCCTCTCTTTCCTGTCCTGCCTGACTCTTGTCCCATGTCTCTCTCTTCTGTCCTGCCTGACTCTCGTCCATTGCCTCTCTCTCCTGTCCTGTCTAACTCTTGTGCAAAGCCTCTCTCTCTTGTCCAGCTTGACTGTCGTCCCAACCCTATCTCCCTTGTCCTGCTTAACTCTCTTCCCAAGCCCCTTTCTCCTACCCAGCCAGACTCTCGTCCCAAGCTCTGTTTCTAGGCCTGCCTGACTGGCGTCACAAGCCTCTCACTACTGTCTTGCCTGACACTCGTACCAAACTTCTCTCTCATGTCCTGCCTGACTCTAGTCCCAGTCCTCTCTCTCCTGTCATGCATGACTCTCCTTCCAAGTTTCTCTCTCCTTTCCTGTCTGATTCTCGTCCCAAGCCTCTCTCTTCTGTCCAGCCTGACTCTATCAGTAAGCCTCTCTCTCCTGTCCTGCCTGAATCTCGTCCTAGGTTTTTCTCCCCTGTCCTGCCTGACTAATCCCAAGACTCTCTCTTCTGTCCTGCCTGGCTCTCCTTCCATGCCTCTCTCTCCTGTCCTGCCTAACTCTCGTCCCAAGCCTCTCTCTCTTGTCTTTGCATGACTGTCGTCACAAGCCTCTCTCTCCTGCCTTGCTTGGCTCTCGTCCAAAACCACCCTTTCTTGACCTGGCTGACTCTCGTCCCAAGCCTCTCTCTCTCCTGTCCTCCCTGAATCTTTCGTCAGGCCTCTCTCTCCCGTCCTGCCTGAATCTCGTCCCAAGCTTTTCTCACCTTCCCTGCCTGATTCTAGTCCCAAGCCTCTCTCTCCTGTCATGCCTGACTCCCATGCCTCTCTCTTCTGTCCTGAGTGACTCTCGTCTCATGCCTCTCTCTCCTGTCCTGCCTGACTCTCGTACCGTATAAGCCTCTCACTCCTGCCTTGCCTGACAATAGTACCAAACTTCTCTCTCCTGTCCTGCCTGACTCTAGTCCCAGTCCTCTCTCTCCTGTCCTGCATGACTCTCGTTCCAAGTTTCTCTCTCCTGTCCTGTCTGACTCTCGTCCCAAGCCTCTCTCTTCTGTCCAGCCTGACTCTATCATTAAGATTCTCTCTCCTGTCCTGCCTGAATCTCGTCCCAAGCTTTTCTCCCGTGTCCTGCCTGACTCTAGTCCCAAGCCTCTCTCTTCTGTCCTGCCTGGCTATCGTTCCATGCCTCTCTCTCCTGTCCTGCCTAACTCTCGTCCCAAGCCTCTCTTTCTTGTCTTGCATGACTGTCGTCACAAGCCTCTCTCTCCTGTCTTGCCTGAATCTGTCCTGTCTGAATCTTGTCCCAAGATTTTCTCCCCTGTCCTGCTTGACTCTAGTCCCAAGCCTCTCTCTTCTGTCCTGCCTGACTATAGTCCAATGCCTCTCTCTTCTATCCTGCTTGACTCTCGTCCCAAGACCCTCTCTCCTACCAAGCCTGACTCTCGTCCCAAGCTCTCTTTCCAGGCCTCCCTCACTCTCGTCCCATGACTCTCTCTCCTGTCATGTCTGTCTCTCGTCCCAAGATTATCTCTCCTGAAATGTCTGACTCTAGTCCCAGTCCTCTCTCTCCTGTCCTGCCTGACTCTCGTCCCAAGATTTTCTAACATATCCTGCCTGATTCTAGTCCTAAGCCTCTCTCTCATGTCCTGCCTGACTTTCGTCCCATGGCTCTCTCTTCTGTCCTGCCTGACACTCGTCCCATGCCTCTCTCTCCTGTCCTGCCTGCCTCTCGTCCCAAGCTTATCTATCTTGTCCTGCTTGACTCTCGTCCCAAGCCTCTATCTTATACCCAGGCTGACTCTCGTCCCAAGCTCTCTTTCCAGGCCTGCCTTACTCTCGTCCTATGACTCTCTCTCCTGTCATGCCTGATTCTCGTCCCAAGCTTCTTTCTCCTGTCCTGCCTGACTCTAGTCCCAGTCCTCTCTCTCCTCTCCTCCATGACTCTCGTTCCAAGTCTCTCTCTCCTGTAATGTCTGACTCTCGTCCCAAGCCTCTCTGTCCTGTGCTGCCTGACTCCTGTCCCAAGCCCTCCTCTCCTGTCCTGCCTGACTCTCGTCCCAAGCCAATCTCTCTTGTACTGACTGAATATCGTCCGAAGCCCCTCTCTCCTACCCTGCATGATTCTCGTCCCAAGACTCTCTTTTCTGTCCTGCCTTCCTCTCGCCCCAGGCCTCTTTCTCCTACCCTGCCTGACACTCGTCCCAAGAATCTCTTTCCTGTCCTGCCTGACTCTATCGTTAAACCTCTCTCTCCTGTCCTGCCTGACTCTATCGTTAAACCTCTCTCTCCTGTCCTGCCTGACTCTCGTCCCAAGCTTTTCTCCCCTGTCCTGCATGACTCTACTCCTAAGCCTCTCTTTCCTGTCCTGCCTGACTCTTGTCCCATGTCTCTCTCTTCTGTCCTGCCTGACTCTCGTCCATTGCCTCTCTCTCCTGTCCTGTCTAACTATTGTGCAAAGCCTCTCTCTCTTGTCCAGCTTGACTGTCGTCCCAACCCTATCTCCCTTGTCCAGCTTAACTCTCTTCCCTGCCTGACTCTCGTCCCAAGTTTTTTTTTTTTTTTTTTTTTTTTTTTTTTTTTTTTTTTTTTTTTTTTTTTTTTTTTTTTTTTTTTTTTTTTTTTTTTTTTTTTTTTTTTTTTTTTTTTTTTTTTTTTTTTTTTTTTTTTTTTTTTTTTTTTTTTTTTTTTTTTTTTTTTTTTTTTTTTTTTTCTAGTCCAAGCCTCTCTCTTCTGTCCTGCTTGACTCTCGTCCCAAGCCCCTCTCTCCTACCAAGCCTGACTCTCGTCCCAAGCTCTCTTTCCACCTCCTCACTCTCGTCCCATACTCTCTCTCCTGTCATGTCTGCTCTCGTCCCAAGCTTATCTCTCCTACCTGTCTGACTCTAGTCCATCTTCTCTCTCCTGTCCTGCCTGACTCTCGTCCCAAGATTTTCTCCCATATCCTGCCTGATTCTAGTCCTAAGCCTCTCCTCCATTCCTGCCTGACTTTCGTCCCATGGCTCTCTCTCTGTCCTGCCTGACACTCGTGCCATGCCTCTCTCTCCTGTCCTGGCCTGCCTCTCGTCCCAAGCTATCTCTCTGTCCTGCTTGACTCTCGTCCCAAGCCCCCTATTATACCCAGGCTGACTCTCGTCCCAAGCTCTCTTTCCAGGCCTGCCTTACTCTCGTCCTATGACTCTCTCTCCTGTCATGCCTTATTCTCGTCCCAAGCTTTTTTCTCCTGTCCTGCCTGACTCTAGTTCCAGTCCTCTCTCTCCTCTCCTCTATGACTCTCGTTCCAAATCTCTCTCTCCTGTAATGTCTGACTCTCGTCCCAAGCCTCTCTGTCCTGTGCTGCCTGACTCCTGTCCCAAGCCCTCCTCTCCTGTCCTGCCTGACTCTCGTCCTAAGCCAATCTCTCTTGTACTGACTGAATATCGTCCGAAGCCCCTCTCTCCTACCCTGCATGATTCTCGTCCCAAGCCTCTCTTTTCTGTCCTGCCTTCCTCTCGCCCCAGGCTCCTTTCTCCTACCCTGCCTGACTATCGTCCCAAGAATCTCTTTCCTGTCCTGCCTGACTCTATCGTTAAACCTCTCTCTCCTGCCCTGCCTGACTCTATCGTTAAACCTTTCTCTCCTGTCCTGCCTGACTCTCGTCCCAAGCTTTTCTCCCCTGTCTTGCCTGACTCTAGTCCTAAGCCTCTCTTTCCTGTCCTGCCTGACTCTTGTCCCATGTCTCTCTCTTCTGTCCTGCCTGACTCTCGTCCATTGCCTCTCTCTCCTGTCCTGTCTAACTCTTGTGCAAAGCCTCTCTCTCTTGTCCAGCTTGACTGTCCTCCCAACCCTATCTCTCTTGTCCTGCTTAACTCTCTTCCCAAGCCCCTTTCTCCTACCCAGCCAGATTCTCGTCCGAAGCTCTGTTTCTAGGCCTGCCTGACTGGCGTCACAAGCCTCTCAATACTCTCTTGCCTGACACTCGTACCAAACTTCTCTCTCCTGTCCTGCCTGACTCTAATCCCAGTCCTCTCTCTCCTGTCCTGCATGACTCTCCTTCCAAGTTTCTCTCTCCTTTCCTGTCTGACTCTCGTCCCAAGCCTCTCTCTTCTGTCCAGCCTGACTCTATCAGTAAGCCTCTCTCTCCTGTCCTGCCTGAATCTAGTCCTAGGTTTTTCTCCCCTGTCTTGCCTGACTAATCCCAAGACTCTCTCTTCTGTCCTGCCTGGCACTCCTTCCATGCCTCTGTCTCCTGTCCTGCCTAACTCTCGTCCCAAGCCTCTCTCTCTTGCCTTTGCATGACTGTCGTCATAAGCCTCTCTCTCCTGTCTTGCTTGGCTCCCGTCCCAAACCACCCTTTCTTGACCTGGCTCACTCTCGTCCCAAGCCTCTCTCTCTCCTGTCCTGCCTGAATCTTTCGTCAGGCCTCTCTCTCCCGTCCTGCCTGAATCTCGTCCTAAGCTTTTCTCACCTTTCCTGCCTGATTCTAGTCCCAGGCCTCTTTCTCCTGTCATGCCTGACTCCCATGCCTCTCTCTTCTGTCCTGAGTGACTCTCGTCTCATGCCTCTCTCTCCTGTCCTGCCTGACTCTCGTACCGTTACAAGCCTCTCACTCCTGTCTTGCCTGACACTCGTACCAAACTTCTCTCTCCTGTCCTGCCTGACTCTAGTCCCAGTCCCCTCTCTCCTGTCCTGCATGACTCTCGTTCCAAGTTTCTCTCTCCTGTCCTGTCTGACTCTCGTCCCAAGCCTCTCTCTTCTGTCCAGCCTGACTCTATCATTAAGCTTCTCTCTCCTGCCCTGCCTGAATCTCGTCCAAAGCTTTTCTCCCCTGTCCTGCCTGACTCTAGTCCCAAGCCTCTCTCTTCTGTCCTGCCTGGCTCTCGTTCCATGCCTCTCCCTCCTGTCCTGCCTAACTCTCGTCCCAAGCCTCTCCCTCTTGTCTTGCATGACTGTCGTCACAAGCCTCTCTCTCCTGTCTTGCCTCAATCTGTCCTGTCTCAATCTCGTCCCAAGATTTTCTCCCCTGTCCTGCTTGACTCTAGTCCCAAGCCTCTCTCTTCTGTCCTGCCTGACTCTAGTCCAATGCCTCTCTCTTCTGTCCTGCTTGACTCTCGTCCCAAGCCCCTCTCTCCTACCAAGCCTGACTCTCGTCCCAAGCTCTCTTTCCAGGCCTCCCTCACTCTCGTCCCATTACTCTCTCTCCTGTCATGTCTGTCTCTCGTCCCAAGCTTATCTCTCCTGACCTGTCTGACTCTAGTCCCAGTCTTCTCTCTCCTGTCCTGCCTGACTCTCGTCCCAAGATTTTCTCCCATATCCTGCCTGATTCTAGTCCTAAGCCTCTCTCTCATGTCCTGCCTGACTTTCGTCCCATGGCTCTCTCTTCTGTCCTGCCTGACACTCGTCCCATGCCTCTCTCTCCTGTCCTGCCTGACTCTCGTCCCAAGCTTATCTCTCTTGTCCTGCTTGACTCTCGTCCCAAGCCCCTCTATTATACCCAGGCTGACTCTCGTCCCAAGCTCTCTTTCCAGGCCTGCCTTACTCTCGTCCTATGACTCTCTCTCCTGTCATGCCTTATTCTCGTCCCAAGCTTTTTTCTCCTGTCCTGCCTGACTCTAGTTCCAGTCCTCTCTCTCCTCTCCTCTATGACTCTCGTTCCAAATCTCTCTCTCCTGTAATGTCTGACTCTCGTCCCAAGCCTCTCTGTCCTGTGCTGCCTGACTCCTGTCCCAAGCCCTCCTCTCCTGTCCTGCCTGACTCTCGTCCTAAGCCAATCTCTCTTGTACTGACTGAATATCGTCCGAAGCCCCTCTCTCCTACCCTGCATGATTCTCGTCCCAAGCCTCTCTTTTCTGTCCTGCCTTCCTCTCGCCCCAGGCTCCTTTCTCCTACCCTGCCTGACTATCGTCCCAAGAATCTCTTTCCTGTCCTGCCTGACTCTATCGTTAAACCTCTCTCTCCTGCCCTGCCTGACTCTATCGTTAAACCTTTCTCTCCTGTCCTGCCTGACTCTCGTCCCAAGCTTTTCTCCCCTGTCTTGCCTGACTCTAGTCCTAAGCCTCTCTTTCCTGTCCTGCCTGACTCTTGTCCCATGTCTCTCTCTTCTGTCCTGCCTGACTCTCGTCCATTGCCTCTCTCTCCTGTCCTGTCTAACTCTTGTGCAAAGCCTCTCTCTCTTGTCCAGCTTGACTGTCCTCCCAACCCTATCTCTCTTGTCCTGCTTAACTCTCTTCCCAAGCCCCTTTCTCCTACCCAGCCAGATTCTCGTCCGAAGCTCTGTTTCTAGGCCTGCCTGACTGGCGTCACAAGCCTCTCAATACTCTCTTGCCTGACACTCGTACCAAACTTCTCTCTCCTGTCCTGCCTGACTCTAATCCCAGTCCTCTCTCTCCTGTCCTGCATGACTCTCCTTCCAAGTTTCTCTCTCCTTTCCTGTCTGACTCTCGTCCCAAGCCTCTCTCTTCTGTCCAGCCTGACTCTATCAGTAAGCCTCTCTCTCCTGTCCTGCCTGAATCTAGTCCTAGGTTTTTCTCCCCTGTCTTGCCTGACTAATCCCAAGACTCTCTCTTCTGTCCTGCCTGGCACTCCTTCCATGCCTCTGTCTCCTGTCCTGCCTAACTCTCGTCCCAAGCCTCTCTCTCTTGCCTTTGCATGACTGTCGTCATAAGCCTCTCTCTCCTGTCTTGCTTGGCTCCCGTCCCAAACCACCCTTTCTTGACCTGGCTCACTCTCGTCCCAAGCCTCTCTCTCTCCTGTCCTGCCTGAATCTTTCGTCAGGCCTCTCTCTCCCGTCCTGCCTGAATCTCGTCCTAAGCTTTTCTCACCTTTCCTGCCTGATTCTAGTCCCAGGCCTCTTTCTCCTGTCATGCCTGACTCCCATGCCTCTCTCTTCTGTCCTGAGTGACTCTCGTCTCATGCCTCTCTCTCCTGTCCTGCCTGACTCTCGTACCGTTACAAGCCTCTCACTCCTGTCTTGCCTGACACTCGTACCAAACTTCTCTCTCCTGTCCTGCCTGACTCTAGTCCCAGTCCCCTCTCTCCTGTCCTGCATGACTCTCGTTCCAAGTTTCTCTCTCCTGTCCTGTCTGACTCTCGTCCCAAGCCTCTCTCTTCTGTCCAGCCTGACTCTATCATTAAGCTTCTCTCTCCTGCCCTGCCTGAATCTCGTCCAAAGCTTTTCTCCCCTGTCCTGCCTGACTCTAGTCCCAAGCCTCTCTCTTCTGTCCTGCCTGGCTCTCGTTCCATGCCTCTCCCTCCTGTCCTGCCTAACTCTCGTCCCAAGCCTCTCCCTCTTGTCTTGCATGACTGTCGTCACAAGCCTCTCTCTCCTGTCTTGCCTCAATCTGTCCTGTCTCAATCTCGTCCCAAGATTTTCTCCCCTGTCCTGCTTGACTCTAGTCCCAAGCCTCTCTCTTCTGTCCTTCCTGACTCTAGTCCAATGCCTCTCTCTTTTGTCCTGCTTGACTCTCGTCCCAAGCCCCTCTCTCCTACCAAGCCTGACTCTCGTCCCAAGCTCTCTTTCCAGGCCTCCCTCACTCTCGTCCTATGACTCTCTCTCTTGTCATGTCTGTCTCTCGTCCCAAGCTTATCTCTCCTGACCTGTCTGAGTCTAGTCCCAGTCCTCTCTCTCCTGTCCTGCCTGACTCTCGTCCCAAAATTTTCTCCCATGTCCTGCCTGATTCTAGTCCTAAGCGTCTCTCTCATGTCCTGCCTGACTTTCGTCCCATGGCTCTCTCTTCTGTCCTGCCTGACACTCGTCCCATGCCTCTCTCTCCTGTCCTGCCTGACTCTCGTCCCAAACTTATCTCTCTTGTCCTGCTAGACTCTCGTCCCAAGCTCCTCTCTTATACCCAGGCTGACTCTCGTCCCAAGCTCTCTTTCCAGGCCTGCCTTATTCTCGTCCTATGACTCTCTCTCCTGTCATGCCTGATTCCCGTCCCAAGCTTCTTTCTCCTGTCCTGCCTGACTCTAGTCCCAGTCCTCTCTCTCCTCTCCTCCATGACTCTCGTTCCAAGTCTCTCTCTCCTGTAATGTCTGACTCTCGTCCCAAGCCTCTCTGTCCTGTGCTGCCTGACTCCTGTCCCAAGCCCTCCTCTCCTGTCCTGCCTGACTCTCGTCCCAAGCCAATCTCTCTTGTACTGACTGAATATCGTCCGAAGCCCCTCTCTCCTACCCTGCATGATTCTCGTCCCAAGCCTCTCTTTTCTGTACTGGCTTCCTCTCGCCCCAGGCCCCTTTCTCCTACCCTGCCTGACTCTCGTCCCAAGAATCTCTTTCCTGTCCTGCCTGACTCTATCATTAAACCTCTCTCTCCTCTCCTGCCTGACTCTATCGTTAAACCTCTCTCTCCTGTCCTGCCTGACTCTATCGTTAAACCTCTCTCTCCTGTCATGCCTGACTTTCGTCCCAGGCCTCTCTCACCTGTCTTGTCTGACTCTCGTCCCAAGCCTCTCTCTCCTGTCCTTCCTGACTGTCGTCCCAAGCCTCTCTCTTCTGCCATCCCTGACTCTCGTCCCAAGCCTCTCTCTCCTACCCTGCATGATTGTCGTCAAAAGCCTCCCTCTCCTATCTTGCAACACTCTCTAGTCAAGGCTCTCTCTCCTGTACTGCCTGACTCTCGTCCCAAGCTTCTCTAGCCTCTCCTGCATGACTCTCGTCCCATGCCTCTGTCTCCTGCTCTACCTGACTCTCCTCTCAAGCATCTCTCTCTTGTCCTACCTGACTCTCGTCCCAAACCTCTCTCTCCTGTTCTGCCTGACTGAATCCCAAGTCTCTCTCTCCTGTCCTGCCTGACTATCGTCCTAAGCCTCTCTCTCCTGTCGTGCCAGACTCACGTCCCAAGCCTCTCTCTCCTGACCAGTCTGACTCTCGTCCGAAGCCCCTCTCTCATCTCCTGCCTGACTGTCGTCCAAAGCCTCTCTCTCCTATCCTGACTGACTCTCAACTCAATCGTCTCTCTCCTCTCATGCCTGACTCTCGCACTAACCCTCCCTCTCCTGTCTTTCCTGACTCTCGTCCCAAGCTTCTCTCTCCTGTCCTGCCTGACTCTAGTCCCAGTCCTATCTCTCCTGTCCTGCATGACTCTCGTTCCAAGTTTCTCTCTCCTGTCCTGTCTGACTCTCGTTCCAAGCCTCTCTCTCCAGACCTGCCTGACTCTCGTCCCAAGCCTCTTTCTCCTACTTGCCTGACTCTCGTCCCAAGCCCTTCTCTCGTACCCTGCCGGACTCTCGTCCCAAGCCTCTCTCACCTCTCCTGCCTGACTCTCGTCCCAAGCCTTTTTCTCCTACTGTGCCTGACTCTTGTCTCAAGCCTCTCCTGTCGTACCTGACTTTCTCCTCAATCCTCTCTCTCCTATCCTGCCTGACTCTCGTCCCAGCTCTCACTCTCCTTTCCTGCCTGAGTCTCCTCCCAAGCCTCCCTCTCCTGTCCTGACTGACTCTCACCTCAAGCCTCTCTCCCTCTCATACCTGACTCTCGTACGGACCCTCTCTCTCCTGTCCTGCCTGACACTCGTCCCAAGCCCTTCTCTCGTATCCTGCCTGACTCTCGTCCCCAGCCTCTCACTCCAGTCCTGCCTGACTCTCGTCCCTAGCCTCTCTCTCCTGTCGTGCATGACTCTCGTCCATAACCTCTTTCTCCTCTCCTGGTTGACTCTCGTTCCAAGCCTCTCTCTCCTGTCCTGCCTGACTCTCGTCTTAAGTTTCTATCTCCTCTCCTTCCTGACGCTCGTCCCGAGCCTCTCTCTCCTGTCCTTCCTGAGTCTTGTCCTAAGCCTCTCTCTCCTGCACTAATTGACTCTCGTCACAAGACTCTTTCTCCTATCCTGCCTGACTCTCGTCTCAAACCTCTCTCTCCTCTCCTGCCTGACTCTCTCCTCAAGCCTCTCTCTCCTATCCTGCCTAACTCTCATCCCAGGTCTCTCTATCGGGTCCTACCTGACTCTCGTCCCAAGCCTCCTTCTCCTGTCCTGTCTGACTCTCGTCCAAAGCCTCTCTCTCCTGTCTTGCCTGACTGTCGGCCCAAGCTTCTCTCTCCTGTCTTGCCTGACTCTCGTCCCACACCTCCCTCTCTTGTCCTGGCTGACTCTCGTCCCAAGCCTATCTCTCCTGTTCTGAATGACTCTCTCGTCAAGCCTCTCTCTCCTGTCCTACATGACTCTCGTCCCAAGATTTTCTCGCCTGTCGTGCCTGACTCTATTCCCAAGCCTTTCTCTCATGTCCAACCTGACTCTCGTCCCATGCCTCTCTCTTCTGTCCTGCCTTACTCTCGTCCCATGCCTCTCTCTCATGTCCTGCCTTACTCTCGTCCCATGACTCTCTCTCCTGTCCTGCCTGACTGTCGTCGCAATCTTATCTCTCTTGTCCTTCTTGACTCTCGTCCCAAGCCCCTCTCTCCTACCCAGACTGGCTCTTGTCCCAAGCTCTCTTTCCAGGCCTGCCTTACTCTCGTCCCATGACCCTTTCTCCTATCATGCGTGACTCGCGTCAAAGCTTCCCTCTCCTGTCCTGCCTGACTCTAGTCCCAGTCCTCTCTCTCCTGTCCTGCATGACTCTCGTTCGAAGTCTCTCCCTCCTGTCCTTACTGATTCTCTTCCCAAGCCTCTCTCTCCTTTCCTGGCAAACTCCTGTCGAAAGCCTCCCTCTCCTGTCCTGCCTGACTCTCGTCCCAAGCCAATCTCTCCTGTACTGCCTGAATATCGTCGGAAGCCCCTCTCTCCTACCCTGCATGATTCTCGTCCCAAGCCTCTTTTATGTCCTGCCTTACTCTCGTCCCAAGCCCCTTTCTCCTACACTGCCTGACTCTCGTCCCAAGCCTCTCTCTCCTGTCCAGCCTGACTCTTTCGTCAAGTCTCTCTCTCTTGTCCTGTCTGACTCTCGTCCCAAGCTTTTCTCACCTGTTCTGCCTGACTCTCGTCCCATGCCTCTCTATTGTGTCTTGCCTGACTGTCGTCCCATGTCTCTCTCCTGTCCTGCCTAACTCTCGTCCGAAGATTTTCTCACCTGTCCAGTCTGAGTCTAGTCCCAAGCCTCTCTCTCCTGTCCTGCCTGACTCTCGTCCCAAGCTTCTCTCTCCTGTCCTGCATGACTCTAGTCCCAGTACTCTCCCTCCTGTCCTGCATGATTCTCTTTCCAAGTCTCTCTCTCTCCTGTCCTGTCTGACTCTCGTTCCAAGCCTCTCTCACCTGTCCTGCCTGATTCGTCCAAAGCCTTTTTCTCCAAACCTGCCTGACTCTCGTCTCAAGCCTCTCTCTCCTGTCGTGCCTGACTTTCTCCTCAAGCCTCTCTCTCTTATCCTGCCTGACTCTAGTCCCAAGTCTCTCTCTCCTCTCCTGCCTGACTCTCCTTCCAAGACTCTCTCTCCTGTCATGCCTGAATCTTTCGTCAGGCCTCTCTCTCCCGTCCTGCCTGAATCTCGTCCCAAGCTTTTCTCACCTTTCCTGCCTGATTCTAGTCCCAAGCCTCTCTCTCCTGTCATGCCTGACTCCAATGCCTCTCTCTTCTGTCCTGAGTGACTCTCGTCTCATGCCTCTCTCTCCTGTCCTGCCTGACTCTCGTACCGTTACAAGCCTCTCACTCCTGTCTTGCCTGCCACTCGTACCAAACTTCTCTCTCCTGTCCTGCCTGACTCTAGTCACAGTCCTCTCTCTCCTGTCCTGCATGACTCTCGTTCCAAGTTTCTCTCTCCTGCCCTGTCTGACTCTCGTCCCAAGCCTCTCTCTTCTGTCCAGCCTGACTCTATCATTAAGCCTCTCTCTCCTGTCCTGCCTGAATCTCGTCCCAAGATTTTCTCCCCTGTCCTGCCTGACTCTAGTCCCAAGCCTCTCTCTTCTGTCCTGCCTGGCTCTCGTTCCATGCCTCTCTCCTGTCCTGCCTAACTCTCGTCCCAAGCCTCTCTCTCCTGTCTTGCCTGAATCTGTCCTGTCTAAATCTCGTCCCAAGATTTTCTCCCCTGTCCTGCTTGACTCTAGTCCCAAGCCTCTCTCTTCTGTCCTGCCTGACTCTAGTCCAATGCCTCTCTCTTCTGTCCTGCTTGACTCTCGTCCCAAGCCCCTCTCTCCAACCAAGCCTGACTCTCGTCCCAAGCTCTCTTTCCAGGCCTCCCTCACTTTCGTCCAATGACTCTCTCTCCTGTCATGTCTGTCTATCGTCCCAAGCTTATCTCTCCTGACCTGTCTGACTCTAGTCCCAGTCCTCTCTCTCCTGTTCTTCCCGACTCTCGTCCCAAGATTTTTTCCCATGTCCTGCCTGATTCTAGTCCTAAACCTCTCTCTCTTGTCCTGTATGACTGTCGTCACAAGCCTGTCTCTCCTGTCTTGCCTGAATCTGTCCTGTCTAAATCTCGTCCCAAGATTTTCTCCCCTGTCCTGCTTGACTCTAGTCCCAAGCCTCTCTCTTCTGTCCTGCCTGACTTTAGTCCAATGCCTCTCTCTTCTGTCCTGCTTGACTCTCGTCCCAAGCCCCTCTCTCCTACCAAGCCTGACTCTCGTCCCAAGCTCTCTTTCCAGGCCTCCCTCACTTTCGTCCAATGACTCTCTCTCCTGTCATGTCTGTCTATCGTCCCAAGCTTATCTCTCCTGACCTGTCTGACTCTAGTCCCAGTCCTCTCTCTCCTGTTCTTCCCGACTCTCGTCCCAAGATTTTTCCCATGTCCTGCCTGATTCTAGTCCTAAACCTCTCTCTCATGTCCTGCGTGACTTTCGTCCCATGGCTCTCTCTTCTATCCTGCCTGACAATCGTCCCATGCCTCTCTCTCCTGTCCTGCCTGACTCTCGTCCCAAGCTTATCTCTCTTGTCCTGCTTGACTCTCGTCCTAAGCCCCTCTCTTATACCCAGGCTGACTCTCGTCCCAAGCTCTCTTTCCAGGCCTGCCTTACTCTCGTCCTATGACTCTCTCTCCTGTCATGTCTGATTCTCGTCCCAAGCTTCTTTCTCCTGTCCTGCATGACTCTAGTCCCAGTCCTTTTTCTCCTCTCCTCCATGACTCTCGTTCCAAGTCTCTCTCTTCTGTAATGTCTGACTCTCGTCACAAGCCTCTCTGTCCTGTGATGCCTGACTCCTGTCCCAAGCCCTCCTCTCCTGTCCTGCCTGACTCTCGTCCCAAGCCAATCTCTCTTGTACTGACTGAATATCGTCCGAAGCCCCTCTCTCCTACCCTGCATGATTCTCGTCCCAAGCCTCTCTTTTCTGTACTGGCTTCCTCTCGCCCCAGGCCCCTTTCTCCTACCCTGCCTGACTCTCGTCCCAAGAATCTCTTTCCTGTCCTGCCTGACTCAATCGTTAAACCTCTCTCTCCTGTCCTGCCTGACTCTATCGTTAAACCTCTCTCTCCTATCCTGCCTGACTGTATCGTTAGACCTCTCTCTCCTGTCCTGCATGACTCTCGTCCCAAGCTTTTCTCCCCTGTCCTGCCTGACTCTAGTCCCAAGCCTCTCTTTCCTGTCCTGCCTGACTCTTGTCCCATGTCTCTCTCTTCTGTCCTGCCTGACTCTCGTCCCATGGCTCTCTCTCCTGTCCTGTCTAACTCTTGTGCAAAGCTTCTCTCTCTTGTCCAGCTTGACTGTCGTCCCAACCCTATCTCTCTTGTCCTGCTTAACTCTCTTCCCAAGCCCCTTTCTCCTACCCAGCCAGACTCTCGTCCCAAGCTCTGTTTCTAGACCTGCCTGACTGGCGTCACAAGCCTCTCACTACTGTCTTGCCTGACACTCGTACCAAACTTCTCTCTCCTGTCCTGCCTGACTCTAGTCCCAGTCCTCTCTCTCCTCTCCTGCATGACTCTCCTTCCAAGTTTCTCTCTCCTTTCCTGTCTGACTTTCGTCCCAAGCCTCTCTCTTCTGTCCTGCCTGACTCTATCATTAAGCCTCTCTCTCCTGTCCTGCCTGAATCTCGAACTAGGTTTTTCACACCTGTCCTGCCTGACTAATCCCAAGACTCTCCCTTCTGTCCTGCCCGGCTCTCGTTCCATGCCTCTCTCTCCTGTCCTGCCTAACTCTCGTCCCAAGCCTCTCTCTCTTGTCTTTGCATGACTGTCGTCACAAGCCTCTCTCTCCTGTCTTGCTTGGCTCCCGTCCCAAAACACCCTTTCTTGACCTGGCTCACTCTCGTCCCAAGCCTCTCTCTCTCCTGTCCTCCCTGAATCTTTCGTCAGGCCTCTCTCTCCCGTCCTGCCTGAATCTCGTCCCAAGCTTTTCTCACCTTTCCTGCCTGATTCTAGTCCCAAGCCTCTCTCTCCTGTCATGCCTGACTCCAATGCCTCTCTCTTCTGTCCTGAGTAACTCTCGTCTCATGCCTCTCTCTCCTGTCCTTCCTGACTTTCGTACCGTTACAAGCCTCTCACTCCTGTCTTGCCTGACACTCGTACCAAACTTCTCTCTCCTGTCCTGCCTGACTCTAGTCCCAGTCCTCTCTCTCCTGTCCTGCATGACTCTCGTTCCAAGTTTCTCTCTCCTGTTCTGTCTGTCTCTCGTCCCAAGCCTCTCTCTTCTGTCCAGCCTGACTCTATCATTAAGCTTTTCTCTCCTGTCCTGCCTGAATCTCGTCCCAAGCTTTTCTCCCGTGTCCTGCCTGACTCTAGTCCCAAGCCTCTCTCTTCTGTCCTGCCTGGCTCTCGTTCCATGCCTCTCTCTCCTGTCCTGCCTAACTCTCGTCCCAAGCCTCTCTCTCTTGTCTTGCATGACTGTCGTCACAAGCCTCTCTCTCCTGTCTTGCCTGAATCTGTAGTGTCTGAATCTCGTCCCAAGATTTTCTCCCCTGTCCTGCTTGACTCTAGTCCCAAGCCTCTCTCTTCTGTCCTGCCTGACTCTAGTCCAATGCCTCTCTCTTTTGTCCTGCTTGACTCACGTCCCAAGCCCCTCTCTCCTACCAAGCCTGACTCTCGTCCCAAGCTCTCTTTCCAGGCCTCCCTCACTCTCGTCCCATGACTCTCTCTCCTGTCATGTCTGTCTCTTGTCCCAAGCTTATCTCTCCTGACCTGTCTGACTCTAGTCCCAGTCCTCTCTCTCCTGTCCTGCCTGACTCTCGTCCCAAGATTTTCTCCCATGTCCTGCCTGATTCTAGTCCTAAGCGTCTCTCTCATGTCCTGCCTGACTTTCGTCCCATGGCTCTCTCTTCTGTCCTGCCTGACACTCGTCCCATGCCTCTCTCTCCTGTCCTGCCTGACTCTCGTCCCAAGCTTATCTCTCTTGTCCTGCTTGACTCTCGTCCCAAGCCCCTCTCTTATACCCAGGCTGACTCTCGTCCCAAGCTCTCTTTCCAGGCCTGCCTTACTCTCGTCCTATGACTCTCTCTCCTGTCATGCCTGATTCTCGTCCCAAGCTTCTTTCTCCTGTCCTGCATGACTCTAGTCCCAGTCCTCTCTCTCCTCTCCTCCATGACTCTCGTTCCAAGTCTCTTTCTCCTGTAATGTCTGACTCTCGTCCCAAGCCTCTCTGTCCTGTGCTGCCTGACTCCTGTCCCAAGCCCTCCTCTCCTGTCCTGCCTGACTCTTGACCCAAGCCAATCTCTCTTGTACTGACTGAATATCGTCCGAAGCCCCTCTCTCCTACCCTGCATGATTCTCGTCCCAAGCCTCTCTTTTCTGTAATGGCTTCCTCTCGCCCCAGGCCCCTTTCTCCTACCCTGCCTGACTCTCGTCCCAAGAATCTCTTTCCTGTCCTGCCTGACTCTATCGTTAAACCTCTCTCTCCCCTCCTGCCTGACTCTATCGTTAAACCTCTCTCTCCTGTCCTGCCTGACTCTATCGTTTAACCTCTCTCTCCTGTCCTGCCTGACTCTCGTCCCAAGCTTTTCTCCCCTGTCCTGCCTGACTCTAGTCCCAAGCCTCTCTTTCCTGTCCTGCCTGACTCTTGTCCCATGTCTCTCTCTTCTGTCCTGCCTGACTCTCGTCCATTGCCTCTCTCTCCTGTCCTGTCTAACTCTTGTGCAAAGCCTCTCTCTCTTGTCCAGCTTGACTGTCGTCCCAACCCTATCTCTCTTGTCCTGCTTAACTCTTTTCCCAAGCCCCTTTCTCCTACCAAGCCAGACTCTCGTCCCAAGCTCTGTTTCTAGGCCTGCCTGACTGGCGTCACAAGCCTCTCACTACTGTCTTGCCTGACACTCGTACCAAACTTCTCTCTCCTGTCCGGCCTGACTCTAGTCCCAGTCCTCTCTCTCCTGTCCTGCATGACTCTTCTTCCAAGTTTCTCTCTCCTTTCCTGTCTGACTCTCGTCCCAAGCCTCTCTCTTCTGTCTAGCCTGACTCTATCATTAAGCCTCTCTCTCCTGTCCTGTCTGAATCTCGTCCTAAGTTTTTCTCCCCTGTCCTGCATGACTCTAATCCCAAGACTCTCTCTTCTGTCCTGCCTGGCTCTCGTTCCATGCCTCTCTCTCCTGTCCTGCCTAACTCTCGTCCCAAGCCTCTCTCTCTTGTCTTGCATGACTGTCGTCACAAGCCTCTCTCTCCTGTCTTGCCTAGCTCTAGTCCCAAACCACCCTTTCTTGACCTGGATGACTCTCTTCCCAAGCCTCTCTCTCTCCTGTCCTGCCTGACTCTCGTCCTAAGCTTCTCTCTCTCTCTCCTGTCCTGCTTGACTCTCGTCCCAGGCCTCTCTCTCCTGTCTTGCCTGACTCTCGTCCCAAGCCTCTCTCTCCAGTCCTTTCTGACTCTCGTCCCAAGCCTCTCTCTTCTGCCCTCCCTGACTCTAATCTAAAGCCTCTCTCTCCTACCATGCCTGACTGTCGTGAAAAGCTCCCCTCTCCTATCCTGCTAACACTCTAGTCAAGCCTCTCTCTCCTGTCCTGCCTGATTCTCGTTCCAAGCCTTTCTAGGCTGTCCTGCATGGCTCTTGTCCCATGCCTCTCTCTCATGTTCTGCCTGAATCTCCTCCCCAGGCTCTCTCTGTTGTCCTGCCTGACTCTCGTCCCAAGCCTCTCTCTCATGTCCTGCCTGAATGTCGTCCCAAGTCTCTCTCTCCTGTCCTGCCTGACTATCGTCCTAAGCCTCTCTCCTGTCGTGCCAGACTCTCGTCCCAAGCCTCTCTCTCCTGTCCAGTCTGACTCTCGTCCCAAGCCCCTTTCTCTTCTCTTACCTGACTCTCGTCCCAAGCCTCTTTCTCCTGTCCTGACTAACTCTCACCTCAAGTCTCTCTCTCCTCTCATACCTGACTCTCGTCCCAACCTTCTCTCTCATGTCTTTCCTGACTCTCGTCTCAAGCTTTTCTCTCCTGTCCTGCCTGACTCTAGTCCCAGTCCTCTCTCTCCTGTCCTGCATGACTCTCGATCCAAGTTTCTCTCTCCTGTTCTGTCTGACTCTCGTCCCCACCCTCTCTCTCCAGTCCTGCCTGACTCTCGTCCCAAGCCTCTTTCTCCTACTTGCCTGACTCTCGTCCCAAGCCCTTCTCTCCTACCCTGCCTGATTCTCGTCCCAAGCCTCTCCCACCTCTCCTATCTGACTCTCGTCCCAAGCCTTTTTCTCCTACCCTGCCTGACTCTCTTCTCAAGCTTCTCTCTCCTGTCGTGCCTGACTCTCTCCTCAAGCCTCTCTCTCCTATCCCGCCTGACTCTCGTCCCAAGTCTCTCTCTCCTCTCCTGCTTGACTCTCCTCCCAAGCCTCTCTTTCCTGTCCTGACTGACTCTCACCTCAAGCCTCTCTCCCTCTCATACCTGACTCTTGTAACAACCCTCTCTCTCCTGTCCTGCCTAACTTCTCGTCCCAAGCCCTTCTCTCCTATCCTTCCTGACTCTCGTCCAAAGCCCTTCTCCCTAGTCCTGCCTGACTCGTCCCTGGCCTCTCTCTCCTGTCGTGCATGACTCTCGTCACCAATCTTTTTCTCCTCTCCTGGTTGACTCTCGTCCCAAGCCTTTCTCTCCTGTCCTGCCTGACTCTCGTCCTAAGCCTCTCTCTCTTCTGCTTGAGTCTCGTCCCAAGCCTCTCTCTCCTGTCCTTCCTGAGTCTTTTCCCAAGCCTCTCTCTCCTGCCCTAATTGACTCTCGTCACAAGACTCTCTCTCCTATCCTGCCTGACTCTCGTGTCAAACCTCTCTCTCCTGTCCTGCCTGACTCTCTCCTCAAGCCTCTCTCTCCTATCCTGACTAACTCTCATCCCATGTCTCTCTCTCGCGTCCTGCCTGACTCTCTTCCCAAGAGTCTCTCTCCTGTCCTGGCTGACTCTCGTCCCAAGCCTCTCTCTCCTGTCTTGCCTGACCGTCTTCCTAAGCTTCTCTCTCCTGTCTTGCCTGACTCTCGTCCCAAACCTCCCTCTCTTGTCCTGGCTGACTCTCGTCCCAAACCTCCCTCTTTTGTCCTGGCTGACTCTCGTCCCAAGCTTGTCTCTCGGGTCCTGCCTGACTCTCTCTTCAAGCCTCTCTCTCCTGTCCTCCTTGACTCTCGTCCCAAGATTTTCTTCCCTTTCCTGCCTGAATCTAGTCCCAAGCCTCTCTCTCCTGTCCTTCCTGACTCTCGTTCCATGCCTCTCTCTCCTGTCCTGTCTGACTCTCGTCACAAGCCCCTCTCTCCTACCCAGCCTGACTCTCGTCCCATGCTCTCTTTCCAGGCCTGCCTTACTCTCGTCCCATGACTCTCTCTCTCCTGTCATTCTTGACTCTCGTCCCAAGCTTCTCTTTCCTGGCCTGTCTGACTCTAGTCCCAGTCCTCTCTCTCCTGTCCTGCATGTCTCTCGTTCGAAGTCTCTCTCTCCTGTCCTGCCTGACTCTCGTCCCAAGCCTCTATCTCCTGTCCTGCCAGACTCCTGTCCCAAGCCTCCCTCTCCTGTCCTGCCTGACTCTCGTCCCAAACCCCTCTCTCCTACCCAGCCTGACTCTCGTCCCAATGTCTCTTTCCAGGCCTGCCTAACTGTCGTCCCAAGCCTCTCACTCCTGTCTTGCCTCACTCTCGTCCCAAGCTTCTCTCTCCCGTCCTGCCTGACTCTAGTCCAAGTCCTCTCTCTCCTGTCCAGCATGACTCGCGGTCAAAGTCTCTCTCTCCTGTCATGTCTGACTCTCGTCCCAATCCTCTCTCTCCTCTCTTGCCTGACTCTTTCGTGAAGCCTCTCTCTCCTGTCCTTCCTGAAGCTCCTCCTAACACTCTCTCGCCTGCCCTCCTTTACTCTCGTCGCAAGCCTCTCTCTCCTACCCTGCCTGACTCTCGTCTCAATCCTCTCTCTCTAGTCCTGCCTGAGTCTCTCCTCAAGCCTCTATCTCCTGTCTTGCCTGACTCTCGTCCCAAGCTTCTCTCTCCTGTCCTGCCTGACTCTCGTCCCAAGCCTCTCTCTCCTGTCGTGCCTGACTGTCTCCTCAAGCCTCTCCTATCATGCCTAACTCTCGTCCCAAGTTTATCTCTCGTCTCCTGCCTGACTCTCGACCCAAGCCTTTCTTTCCTGTCCTGACTGACTCTCACCTAAAGCCTCTCCCTCGTCTCATACCTGACTCTCGTACCAACCCCCTCTCTCCTGTCCTGCCTGACTTTCGTCCCAGGCCTCTTGCTCCTGTCCTCCATAACTCTCGTCCCAAGCCTCTCTCTCCTGTCTTGCCTGACTCTTGTCCCATGTCTCTCTCTTCTGTCCTGCCTGACTCTCGTCCCATGCCTCTCTCTCCTGTCCTGTCTAACTCTTGTGCAAAGTCTCTCTCTCTTGTCCAGCTTGACTGTCGTCTCAACACTATCTCTCTTGTCCTGCTTAACTCTCTTCCCAAGCTCCTCTCTCCTACCCAGCCAGACTCTCGTCCCAAGCTCTGTTTCCAGGCCTGCCTGACTGGCGTCACAGGCCTCTCACTCCTCTCTTGCCTGACACTCGTACCAAACTTCTCTCTCCTGTCCTGCCTGACTCTAGTCCCAGTCCTCTCTCTCCTGTCCTACATGACTCTCGTTCCAAGTTTCTCTCTCCTTTCCTGTCTGACTCTCGTCCCAAGCCTCTCTCTTCTGTCCAGGCTGACTCTATCATTAAGCCTCTCTCTCCTGTCCTGCCTGAATCTCGTTCCAAGCTTTTCTCGCCTGTCCTGCCTGACTCCAGTCCCAAGCCTCTCTCTACTGTCCTGCCTGGCTCTCGTTCCATGCCTCTCTCTCCTGTCCTGCTTAACTCTCGTCCCAAGCCTCTCTCTCTTGTCTTGCATGACTGTCGTCACAAGCCTCTCTCTCCTGTCTTGCCTAGCTCTCGTCCCAAACCTCCCTCTCTTGACCTGGTTGACTCTCGTCCCAAGCCTCTCTCTCTCCTGTCCTGCCTGACTCTCGTCCTAAGCTTCTCTCTCTCTCCTGTCCTGCTTGACTCTCGTCCCAGGCCTCTCTCTCCTGTCTTGTCTGACTCTCGTCCCAAGCCTCTCTCTCCAGTCCTTTCTGACTCTCGTCCCAAGCCTCTCTCTTCTGCCCTCCCTGACTCGAATCCCAAGCTTCTCTCTCCTACCATGCCTGACTGTCGTCAAAAGCCCCCCTCTCCTATCCTGCTAACTCTCTAGTCAAGCCTCTCTCTCCTGTCCTGCCTGACTCTCGTTCCAAGCCTTTCTAGCCTGTCCTGCCTGACTCTTGTCCCATGCCTCTCTCTCATGTTCTGCCTGACTCTCCTCCCAAGCCTCTCTCTGTTGTCCTGCCTGACTCTCGTCCCAAGCCTCTCTCTCATGTCCTGCCTGACTGTCGCCCCAAGTCTCTTTCTCCTGTCCTGCCTGACTATCGTCCTAAGCCTCTCTCTCCTGTCGTGCCAGACTCTCGTCCGAAGCCACTCTCTCCTGTCCAGTCTGACTCTCGTCCCAAGCCCCTTTCTCCTCTCTTACCTGACTGTCGTCCCAAGCCTCTCTCTCCTGTCCTGACTGACTCTCACCTTAAGTCTCTCTCTCCTCTCATACCTGACTCTCGTCCCAACCCTCTCTCTCCTGTCTTTCCTGACTCTCGTCTCAAGCTTCTCTCTCCTGTCCTGCCTGACTCTAGTCCCAGTCCTCTTTCTCCTGTCCTGAATGACTCTCGATCCAATTTTCTCTCTCCTGTTCTGTCTGACTCTCGTCCCAAGCCTCTCTCTCCAGTCCTGCATGACTCTCGTCCCAAGCCTCTTTCTCATACTTGCCTGACTCTCGTCCCAAGCCCTTCTCTCCTACCCTCCCTGACTCTCGTCCCAAGCCTCTCTCACCTGTTCTGCCTGACTCTCGTCCCAAGTCTTTTTCTCCTACCCTGCCTGGCTCTCGTCTCAAGCCTCTCTCTCCTGTCGTGCCTGACTCTCTCCTCAAGCCTCTCTCTCCTATCCCGCCTGACTCTCGTCCCAAGTCTCTCTCTCCTCTCCTGCTTGACTCTCCTCCCAAGCCTCTCTTTCCTGTCCTGACTGACTCTCACCTCAAGCCTCTCTCCCTCTCATACCTGACTCTTGTGACAACCCTCTCTCTCCTGTCCTGCCTGACTCTCGGCCTAAGCCTTTCTCTCTTGTTGTGCATGACTCTCGTCCCCAATCTCTTTCTCCTCTCCTGGTTGACTCTCGTCCCAAGCCTCTCTCTCCTGTCCTTCCTGAGTCTTTTCCCAAGCCTCTCTCTCCTGCCCTAATTGACTCTCGTCACAAGACTCTCCTATCCTGCCTGACTCTCGTGTCAAACATCTCTCTCCTGTCCTGCCTGACTCTCTCCTCAAGCCTCTCTCTCCTATCCTGCCTAACTCTCATCCCATGTCTCTCTCTCGCGTCCTGCCTGACTCTCGTCCCAAGCATTTTTCTCCTACCCTGCCTGACTCTCGTCTCAAGCCTCTCTCTCCTGTCGTGCCTGACTCTCTCCTCAAGCCTCTCTCTCCTATCCCTCCTGACTCTCGTCCCAAGCCTCTCTCTCCTGTCTTGCCTGACTGTCTTCCTATGCTTCTCTCTCCTGTCTTGCCTGACTCTCGTCCCAAACCTCCCTCTCTTGTCCTCGCTGACTCTCGTCCCAAGCCTCTCTCTCGGGTCCTGCTTGACTCTCTCTTCAAGCCTCTCTCTCATGTCCTCCTTGACTCTCGTCCCAAGATTTTCTCCCCTTTCCTGCCTGACTCTAGTCCCAAGCCTCTCTCTCCTGTCCTTCCTGACTCTCGTTCCATGCCTCTCTATCATGTCCTGTCTGACTCTCGTCACAAGCCCCTCTCTCCTACCCAGACTGACTCTCGTCCCAAGCTCTCTTTCCAGGCCTGCCGTACTTTCGTCCCATGACTCTCTCTCCTGTCATGCTTGACTCTCGTCCCAAGCTTCTCTCTCCTGTCCTGCCTGACTATAGTCCCAGTCTTCTCTCTCCTGTCCTGCATGTCTCTCGTTCGAAGTCTCTCTCTCCTGTCCGGTCTGACTCTCGTCCCAAGCCTCTATCTCCTGTCCTGCCAGACTCCTGTCCCAAGCCTCCCTCTCCTGTCCTGCCTGACTCTCGTCCCAAGCCCCTCTCTCCTACCCAGCCTGACTCTCGTCCCATTGTCTCTTTCCAGGCCTGCCTAACTGTCGTTCCAAACCTCTCACTCCTTCTCTTGCCTCACTCTCGTCCCAAGCTTCTCTCTCCTGTCCTGCCTGACTCTTTCGTGAAGCCTCTCTCACCTGTCCTTCCTGAGTCTCCTCACAAGACTCTCTCTCCTGCCCTCCTTGAATCTCGTCGCAAGCCTATCTCTCCTACCCAGCCTGACTCTCGTCTCAATCCTCTATCTCTAGTCCTGCCTGAATCTCTACTCAAGCCTCTATTTCCTGTCTTGTCTGACTCTCGTCCCAAGCCTCTCTCTCCAGTCCTTTCTGACTCTCGTCCCAAGCCTCTCTCTTCTCTCCTCCCTGACTCGAATCCCAAGCTTCTCTCTCCTACCATGCCTGACTGTCGTCAAAAGCCCCCCTCTCCTATCCTGCTAACTCTCTAGTCAAGCCTCTCTCTCCTGTCCTGCCTGACTCTCGTTCCAAGCCTTTCTAGCCTGTCCTGCCTGACTCTTGTCCCATGCCTCTCTCTCATGTTCTGCCTGACTCTCCTCCCAAGCCTCTCTCTGTTGTCCTGCCTGACTCTCGTCCCAAGCCTCTCTCTCATGTCCTGCCTGACTGTCGCCCCAAGTCTCTTTCTCCTGTCCTGCCTGACTATCGTCCTAAGCCTCTCTCTCCTGTCGTGCCAGACTCTCGTCCGAAGCCACTCTCTCCTGTCCAGTCTGACTCTCGTCCCAAGCCCCTTTCTCCTCTTTTACCTGACTGTCGTCCCAAGCCTCTCTCTCCTGTCCTGACTGACTCTCACCTTAAGTCTCTCTCTCCTCTCATACCTGACTCTCGTCCCAACCCTCTCTCTCCTGTCTTTCCTGACTCTCGTCTCAAGCTTCTCTCTCCTGTCCTGCCTGACTCTAGTCCCAGTCCTCTTTCTCCTGTCCTGAATGACTCTCGATCCAATTTTCTCTCTCCTGTTCTGTCTGACTCTCGTCCCAAGCCTCTCTCTCCAGTCCTGCATGACTCTCGTCCCAAGCCTCTTTCTCATACTTGCCTGACTCTCGTCCCAAGCCCTTCTCTCCTACCCTCCCTGACTCTCGTCCCAAGCCTCTCTCACCTGTTCTGCCTGACTCTCGTCCCAAGTCTTTTTCTCCTACCCTGCCTGGCTCTCGTCTCAAGCCTCTCTCTCCTGTCGTGCCTGACTCTCTCCTCAAGCCTCTCTCTCCTATCCCGCCTGACTCTCGTCCCAAGTCTCTCTCTCCTCTCCTGCTTGACTCTCCTCCCAAGCCTCTCTTTCCTGTCCTGACTGACTCTCACCTCAAGCCTCTCTCCTCTCATACCTGACTCTTTGTGACAACCCTCTCTCTCCTGTCCTGCCTGACTCTCGGCCTAAGCCTTTCTCTCTTGTTGTGCATGACTCTCGTCCCCAATCTCTTTCTCTCTTCCTGGTTGACTTCTCGTCCCAAGCCTCTCTCTCCTGTCTTCCTGAGTCTTTTCCCAAGCCTCTCTCTGTGTCCCTGCCTGATCTCGTCCAAGCCTCTCTCTCATTCCTGCCTGACTGTCGCCCAAGTCTCTTTCTCCTGTCCTGCCTGACATCGTCCTAAGCCTCTCTCTCCTGTCGTGCCAGACTCTCGTCCGAAGCCACTCTCTCCGTCCAGTCTGACTCTCGTCCCAAGCCCTTTCTCCTCTTTTACTGACGTTCGTCCAAGCCTCTCTCCCCTGTCCTACTGCTCTCCCTTAAGCTCTCTCTCCTTCATACCTGACTCTCGTCCCAACCCTCTCTCTCCTGTCTTTCCTGACCTCTCGTCTCAAGCTTCTCTCTCCTGTCCTGCCTGACTCTAGTCCCAGCCTCTTTCTCCTGTCCTGAATGACTCTCGATCCAATTTTCTTCTCCTGTTCTGTCTGACTCTCGTCCCAAGCCTCTCTCTCCGTCTGCATGACTCTCGTCCAAGCCCTTTCTCTACTGCCTGACTCTCGTCCCAAGCCCTTCTCTCCTACCCTCCTGACTTCGTCCCAAGCCTCTCTCACCTGTCTGCTGACTCTCTCCCAAGTCTTTTTCTCCTACCTGCTGGCTCGTCTCAAGCCTCTCTCTCCTGTCTGCCTGACTCTCTCCTCAAGCCTCTCTCTCCTTCCCGCCTGACTCTCGTCCCAGTCCTCTCTCCTTCCTGCTGACTCTCCTCCAAGCTCTCTTTCCTGTCCTGCTGACTCTCCTCAAGCCTCTCTCCTCTCATCCTGACTCTTGTCAACCCTCTCTCTCTTCTGCCTGACTCTCGTCCAAGCCCCCCTTCTCTCTATGTTGTCCCTGACTCTCGTCCACCACCTCTCTTTCCCTCTCCTGGTTGACTCTCTCCCAAGCTCCTCTCCAATCCACCTCCTCCCATCTCTCTCCTCCTGCTGACTCTCGTCCCAAGCCTCTCTTCCTCGCTGACTTCCCTAAGCCTCCTCCTGTCTCCTGACTCTCAACTCTCCCTTCCTCTGCTCCGCCAAGCCTTCTCTCTGTTTCTACTTCTCTCTATCATGTCCTGTCTGACTCTCGTCACAAGCCCCTCTCTCCTACCCAGCCTGACTCTCGTCCCAAGCTCTCTTTCCAGGCCTGCCGTACTTTCGTCCCATGACTCTCTCTCCTGTCATGCTTGACTCTCGTCCCAAGCTTCTCTCTCCTGTCCTGCCTGACTATAGTCCCAGTCTTCTCTCTCCTGTCCTGCATGTCTCTCGTTCGAAGTCTCTCTCTCCTGTCCGGTCTGACTCTCGTCCCAAGCCTCTATCTCCTGTCCTGCCAGACTCCTGTCCCAAGCCTCCCTCTCCTGTCCTGCCTGACTCTCGTCCCAAGCCCCTCTCTCCTACCCAGCCTGACTCTCGTCCCATTGTCTCTTTCCAGGCCTGCCTAACTGTCGTTCCAAACCTCTCACTCCTTCTCTTGCCTCACTCTCGTCCCAAGCTTCTCTCTCCTGTCCTGCCTGACTCTTTCGTGAAGCCTCTCTCACCTGTCCTTCCTGAGTCTCCTCACAAGACTCTCTCTCCTGCCCTCCTTGAATCTCGTCGCAAGCCTATCTCTCCTACCCAGCCTGACTCTCGTCTCAATCCTCTATCTCTAGTCCTGCCTGAATCTCTACTCAAGCCTCTATTTCCTGTCTTGTCTGACTCTCGTCCCAAGCCTCTCTCTCCAGTCCTTTCTGACTCTCGTCCCAAGCCTCTCTCTTCTCTCCTCCCTGACTCGAATCCCAAGCTTCTCTCTCCTACCATGCCTGACTGTCGTCAAAAGCCCCCCTCTCCTATCCTGCTAACTCTCTAGTCAAGCCTCTCTCTCCTGTCCTGCCTGACTCTCGTTCCAAGCCTTTCTAGCCTGTCCTGCCTGACTCTTGTCCCATGCCTCTCTCTCATGTTCTGCCTGACTCTCCTCCCAAGCCTCTCTCTGTTGTCCTGCCTGACTCTCGTCCCAAGCCTCTCTCTCATGTCCTGCCTGACTGTCGCCCCAAGTCTCTTTCTCCTGTCCTGCCTGACTATCGTCCTAAGCCTCTCTCTCCTGTCGTGCCAGACTCTCGTCCGAAGCCACTCTCTCCTGTCCAGTCTGACTCTCGTCCCAAGCCCCTTTCTCCTCTTTTACCTGACTGTCGTCCCAAGCCTCTCTCTCCTGTCCTGACTGACTCTCACCTTAAGTCTCTCTCTCCTCTCATACCTGACTCTCGTCCCAACCCTCTCTCTCCTGTCTTTCCTGACTCTCGTCTCAAGCTTCTCTCTCCTGTCCTGCCTGACTCTAGTCCCAGTCCTCTTTCTCCTGTCCTGAATGACTCTCGATCCAATTTTCTCTCTCCTGTTCTGTCTGACTCTCGTCCCAAGCCTCTCTCTCCAGTCCTGCATGACTCTCGTCCCAAGCCTCTTTCTCATACTTGCCTGACTCTCGTCCCAAGCCCTTCTCTCCTACCCTCCCTGACTCTCGTCCCAAGCCTCTCTCACCTGTTCTGCCTGACTCTCGTCCCAAGTCTTTTTCTCCTACCCTGCCTGGCTCTCGTCTCAAGCCTCTCTCTCCTGTCGTGCCTGACTCTCTCCTCAAGCCTCTCTCTCCTATCCCGCCTGACTCTCGTCCCAAGTCTCTCTCTCCTCTCCTGCTTGACTCTCCTCCCAAGCCTCTCTTTCCTGTCCTGACTGACTCTCACCTCAAGCCTCTCTCCCTCTCATACCTGACTCTTGTGACAACCCTCTCTCTCCTGTCCTGCCTGACTCTCGGCCTAAGCCTTTCTCTCTTGTTGTGCATGACTCTCGTCCCCAATCTCTTTCTCCTCTCCTGGTTGACTCTCGTCCCAAGCCTCTCTCTCCTGTCCTTCCTGAGTCTTTTCCCAAGCCTCTCTCTCCTGCCCTAATTGACTCTCGTCACAAGACTCTCCTATCCTGCCTGACTCTCGTGTCAAACATCTCTCTCCTGTCCTGCCTGACTCTCTCCTCAAGCCTCTCTCTCCTATCCTGCCTAACTCTCATCCCATGTCTCTCTCTCGCGTCCTGCCTGACTCTCGTCCCAAGCATTTTTCTCCTACCCTGCCTGACTCTCGTCTCAAGCCTCTCTCTCCTGTCGTGCCTGACTCTCTCCTCAAGCCTCTCTCTCCTATCCCTCCTGACTCTCGTCCCAAGCCTCTCTCTCCTGTCTTGCCTGACTGTCTTCCTATGCTTCTCTCTCCTGTCTTGCCTGACTCTCGTCCCAAACCTCCCTCTCTTGTCCTCGCTGACTCTCGTCCCAAGCCTCTCTCTCGGGTCCTGCTTGACTCTCTCTTCAAGCCTCTCTCTCATGTCCTCCTTGACTCTCGTCCCAAGATTTTCTCCCCTTTCCTGCCTGACTCTAGTCCCAAGCCTCTCTCTCCTGTCCTTCCTGACTCTCGTTCCATGCCTCTCTATCATGTCCTGTCTGACTCTCGTCACAAGCCCCTCTCTCCTACCCAGCCTGACTCTCGTCCCAAGCTCTCTTTCCAGGCCTGCCGTACTTTCGTCCCATGACTCTCTCTCCTGTCATGCTTGACTCTCGTCCCAAGCTTCTCTCTCCTGTCCTGCCTGACTATAGTCCCAGTCTTCTCTCTCCTGTCCTGCATGTCTCTCGTTCGAAGTCTCTCTCTCCTGTCCGGTCTGACTCTCGTCCCAAGCCTCTATCTCCTGTCCTGCCAGACTCCTGTCCCAAGCCTCCCTCTCCTGTCCTGCCTGACTCTCGTCCCAAGCCCCTCTCTCCTACCCAGCCTGACTCTCGTCCCATTGTCTCTTTCCAGGCCTGCCTAACTGTCGTTCCAAACCTCTCACTCCTTCTCTTGCCTCACTCTCGTCCCAAGCTTCTCTCTCCTGTCCTGCCTGACTCTTTCGTGAAGCCTCTCTCACCTGTCCTTCCTGAGTCTCCTCACAAGACTCTCTCTCCTGCCCTCCTTGAATCTCGTCGCAAGCCTATCTCTCCTACCCAGCCTGACTCTCGTCTCAATCCTCTATCTCTAGTCCTGCCTGAATCTCTACTCAAGCCTCTATCTCCTGTCTTGTCTGACTCTCGTCCCAAGCCTCTCTCTCCAGTCCTTTCTGACTCTCGTCCCAAGCCTCTCTCTTCTCTCCTCCCTGACTCGAATCCCAAGCTTCTCTCTCCTACCATGCCTGACTGTCGTCAAAAGCCCCCCTCTCCTATCCTGCTAACTCTCTAGTCAAGCCTCTCTCTCCTGTCCTGCCTGACTCTCGTTCCAAGCCTTTCTAGCCTGTCCTGCCTGACTCTTGTCCCATGCCTCTCTCTCATGTTCTGCCTGACTCTCCTCCCAAGCCTCTCTCTGTTGTCCTGCCTGACTCTCGCCCCAAGCCTCTCTCTCATGTCCTGCCTGACTGTCGCCCCAAGTCTCTTTCTCCTGTCCTGCCTGACTATCGTCCTAAGCCTCTCTCTCCTGTCGTGCCAGACTCTCGTCCGAAGCCACTCTCTCCTGTCCAGTCTGACTCTCGTCCCAAGCCCCTTTCTCCTCTTTACCTGACTGTCGTCCCAAGCCTCTCTCTCCTGTCCTGACTGACTCTCACCTTAAGTCTCTCTCTCCTCTCATACCTGACTCTCGTCCCAACCCTCTCTCTCCTGTCTTTCCTGACTCTCGTCTCAAGCTTCTCTCTCCTGTCCTGCCTGACTCTAGTCCCAGTCCTCTTTCTCCTGTCCTGAATGACTCTCGATCCAATTTTCTCTCTCCTGTTCTGTCTGACTCTCGTCCCAAGCCTCTCTCTCCAGTCCTGCATGACTCTCGTCCCAAGCCTCTTTCTCATACTTGCCTGACTCTCGTCCCAAGCCCTTCTCTCCTACCCTCCCTGACTCTCGTCCCAAGCCTCTCTCACCTGTTCTGCCTGACTCTCGTCCCAAGTCTTTTTCTCCTACCCTGCCTGGCTCTCGTCTCAAGCCTCTCTCTCCTGTCGTGCCTGACTCTCTCCTCAAGCCTCTCTCTCCTATCCCGCCTGACTCTCGTCCCAAGTCTCTCTCTCCTCTCCTGCTTGACTCTCCTCCCAAGCCTCTCTTTCCTGTCCTGACTGACTCTCACCTCCCAAGCCTCTCACCTCAAGCCTCTCTCCCTCTCATACCTGACTCTTGTGACAACCCTCTCTCTCCTGTCCTGCCTGACTCTCGGCCTAAGCCTTTCTCTCTTGTTGTGCATGACTCTCGTCCCCAATCTCTTTCTCCTCTCCTGGTTGACTCTCGTCCCAAGCCTCTCTCTCCTGTCCTTCCTGAGTCTTTTCCCAAGCCTCTCTCTCCTGCCCTAATTGACTCTCGTCACAAGACTCTCCTATCCTGCCTGACTCTCGTGTCAAACATCTCTCTCCTGTCCTGCCTGACTCTCTCCTCAAGCCTCTCTCTCCTATCCTGCCTAACTCTCATCCCATGTCTCTCTCTCGCGTCCTGCCTGACTCTCGTCCCAAGCATTTTTCTCCTACCCTGCCTGACTCTCGTCTCAAGCCTCTCTCTCCTGTCGTGCCTGACTCTCTCCTCAAGCCTCTCTCTCCTATCCCTCCTGACTCTCGTCCCAAGCCTCTCTCTCCTGTCTTGCCTGACTGTCTTCCTATGCTTCTCTCTCCTGTCTTGCCTGACTCTCGTCCCAAACCTCCCTCTCTTGTCCTCGCTGACTCTCGTCCCAAGCCTCTCTCTCGGGTCCTGCTTGACTCTCTCTTCAAGCCTCTCTCTCATGTCCTCCTTGACTCTCGTCCCAAGATTTTCTCCCCTTTCCTGCCTGACTCTAGTCCCAAGCCTCTCTCTCCTGTCCTTCCTGACTCTCGTTCCATGCCTCTCTATCATGTCCTGTCTGACTCTCGTCACAAGCCCCTCTCTCCTACCCAGCCTGACTCTCGTCCCAAGCTCTCTTTCCAGGCCTGCCGTACTTTCGTCCCATGACTCTCTCTCCTGTCATGCTTGACTCTCGTCCCAAGCTTCTCTCTCCTGTCCTGCCTGACTATAGTCCCAGTCTTCTCTCTCCTGTCCTGCATGTCTCTCGTTCGAAGTCTCTCTCTCCTGTCCGGTCTGACTCTCGTCCCAAGCCTCTATCTCCTGTCCTGCCAGACTCCTGTCCCAAGCCTCCCTCTCCTGTCCTGCCTGACTCTCGTCCCAAGCCCCTCTCTCCTACCCAGCCTGACTCTCGTCCCATTGTCTCTTTCCAGGCCTGCCTAACTGTCGTTCCAAACCTCTCACTCCTTCTCTTGCCTCACTCTCGTCCCAAGCTTCTCTCTCCTGTCCTGCCTGACTCTTTCGTGAAGCCTCTCTCACCTGTCCTTCCTGAGTCTCCTCACAAGACTCTCTCTCCTGCCCTCCTTGAATCTCGTCGCAAGCCTATCTCTCCTACCCAGCCTGACTCTCGTCTCAATCCTCTATCTCTAGTCCTGCCTGAATCTCTACTCAAGCCTCTATTTCCTGTCTTGTCTGACTCTCGTCCCAAGCCTCTCTCTCCAGTCCTTTCTGACTCTCGTCCCAAGCCTCTCTCTTCTCTCCTCCCTGACTCGAATCCCAAGCTTCTCTCTCCTACCATGCCTGACTGTCGTCAAAAGCCCCCCTCTCCTATCCTGCTAACTCTCTAGTCAAGCCTCTCTCTCCTGTCCTGCCTGACTCTCGTTCCAAGCCTTTCTAGCCTGTCCTGCCTGACTCTTGTCCCATGCCTCTCTCTCATGTTCTGCCTGACTCTCCTCCCAAGCCTCTCTCTGTTGTCCTGCCTGACTCTCGTCCCAAGCCTCTCTCTCATGTCCTGCCTGACTGTCGCCCCAAGTCTCTTTCTCCTGTCCTGCCTGACTATCGTCCTAAGCCTCTCTCTCCTGTCGTGCCAGACTCTCGTCCGAAGCCACTCTCTCCTGTCCAGTCTGACTCTCGTCCCAAGCCCCTTTCTCCTCTTTTACCTGACTGTCGTCCCAAGCCTCTCTCTCCTGTCCTGACTGACTCTCACCTTAAGTCTCTCTCTCCTCTCATACCTGACTCTCGTCCCAACCCTCTCTCTCCTGTCTTTCCTGACTCTCGTCTCAAGCTTCTCTCTCCTGTCCTGCCTGACTCTAGTCCCAGTCCTCTTTCTCCTGTCCTGAATGACTCTCGATCCAATTTTCTCTCTCCTGTTCTGTCTGACTCTCGTCCCAAGCCTCTCTCTCCAGTCCTGCATGACTCTCGTCCCAAGCCTCTTTCTCATACTTGCCTGACTCTCGTCCCAAGCCCTTCTCTCCTACCCTCCCTGACTCTCGTCCCAAGCCTCTCTCACCTGTTCTGCCTGACTCTCGTCCCAAGTCTTTTTCTCCTACCCTGCCTGGCTCTCGTCTCAAGCCTCTCTCTCCTGTCGTGCCTGACTCTCTCCTCAAGCCTCTCTCTCCTATCCCGCCTGACTCTCGTCCCAAGTCTCTCTCTCCTCTCCTGCTTGACTCTCCTCCCAAGCCTCTCTTTCCTGTCCTGACTGACTCTCACCTCAAGCCTCTCTCCCTCTCATACCTGACTCTTGTGACAACCCTCTCTCTCCTGTCCTGCCTGACTCTCGGCCTAAGCCTTTCTCTCTTGTTGTGCATGACTCTCGTCCCCAATCTCTTTCTCCTCTCCTGGTTGACTCTCGTCCCAAGCCTCTCTCTCCTGTCCTTCCTGAGTCTTTTCCAAGCCTCTCTCTCCTGCCCTAATTGACTCTCGTCACAAGACTCTCCTATCCTGCCTGACTCTCGTGTCAAACATCTCTCTCCTGTCTGCATGACTCTCCTCAAGCTCTCTCTTCCTTCCTGCTGAATCTCATCCCATGCCTCTCTCCTTCTCTCTCTGTACTGCCTGATATCGTCCGAAGCACCTCTCTCCTTCACTGCATGATTCTGTCCCAAGGCTCTCTTTTCTGTCCTGGCTTCCTCTCGACCCAATCCCCTTTCTCCTACCCTGCCTGACTCTCGTCCCAAGCCTCACTCTCCTGTCCTGCCTGACTCTTTCGTTAAGCCTGTCTCTCCTGTCCTGCCTGACTCTCGTCCCAAGCTTTTCTCACCTGTCCTTCCTGACTCTAGTCCCAAGCCTCTCTCTCCTGTCCTGCCTGACTCTCGTCCCATGCCTCTCTCTTCTGTCCTGCCTGACTCTCGTCCCATGTCTCTCTCTCCTGTCCTGCCTGACTCTCGACCTAAGCCTCTCTCTCCTGTCTTGCTTGACTGTCGTCCCAATCTTCTCTCTCCAGTCTTGCCTGACTCGTCTCAAACCTCTCTCTGCTGTACTGCCTGACACTCTCCTCAGGCCTCTCCCTCCTATCCTGCCTAACTCTCATCCCAGGTCTCTCTCTCGGGTCCTGCCTAACTCTCTTCCCAACCTCTCTCTCTCTCCTGTATTTGCTGACTGTCGTCGCAAGCCTCTCTCTGTTGTCCTGCCTGACTCTCGTCCCAAGATTTTCTCCCCTGTCCTGCCTGACTCTAGTTCCAAGTCTCTCTCTCCTGTCCTTCCTGACTTTCGTCCCATGCCTCTCTCTTCTGTCCTGCCTGACTCTCTTCCAATGCCTCTCTCTCCTGTCCTGCCTGACTCTCGTCCCAAACCTCTCTCTACTGTCCTGCCTGACTCTCGTCCCAAGCTTATCTCTCTTGTCCTGCTTGACTCTCGTCCCAAGCCCCTCTCTCCTACCCAGCTTAACTCTCGTCCCAAGCTCTCTTTCTAGGCCTGCCTTACTCTCGTCCCATGACTCTCCTGTCATGCATGACTCTCGTCCCAAGCTTCACTCTCCTCTCCTGCCTGACTCTAGTCCCAGTCCTCTCTCTCCTGTTCTGCATGACTCTCGTTCCAAGTCTCTCTCTCCTGTCCTGTTTGACTCTCGTCCTAAGCCTCTCTCTCCTGTCCTGCCAGACTCCTGTCCAAAGCCTCCCTCTCCTGTCCTGCCTGACTCTTGTCCCAAGCCAATCTCTCCTGTACTGCCTGAATATTGTCCGAAGCCCCTCTCTCCTTCCCTGCATGAATTTCGTCCCAAGCCTCTCTTTTCTGTCCTGCCTTCCTCTCGTCCCAATCCCCTTTCTCCTACCCTGCCTGACTCTCTTCCCAAGCCTCTCTCTTCTGTCCTGCCTGACTCTTTCGTCAAGCCTGTCTCTCTTGTCCTGCCTGACTCTAGTCCCAATCTTTTCTCACCTGTCCTGCTTGCCTCTAGTCCCAAGCCTCTTTCTCCTGTCCTGCCTGACGCTCGTCCTTTGCCTATCTCTTCTGTCCTGCCTGACTCTCGTCCAATGTCTCTCTCTCCTGTCCTGCCTGACTCTCGTCCCAAGCCCCTCTCTCCTACACAGCCTGACTCTCGTCCCAAGGTCTCTTTCAAGGCCTGCCTGACTGTCGTACCAAGCCTCTCACTCCTGTCTTTCGTGACTCTCGTCTCAAGCTTCTCTCTACTGCCCTGCCTGACTCTAGTTCAAGTCCTCTCTCTCCTGTCCAGCATGACTCTAGTTCCAAGTCTCTCTCTCCTGTCATGTCTGACTCTCGTCACAATTCTCTCTCTCCTCTCCTGCCTGACTCTTTCGTGAAGCCTCTTTCTCCTGTCCTTCCTGAAGCTCCTCCTAAGACTCTCTCTCCTGCCCTCCTTGAATCTCGTCGCAAGCCTCTCTCTCCTACCCTGCCTGACTCTCTTCCCAAGCCTCTCTCTTCTGTCCTGCCTGACTCTTTCGTCAAGCCTGTCTCTCTTGTCCTGCCTGACTCTTGTCCCAATCTTTTCTCACCTGTCCTGCTTGACTCTAGTCCCAAGCCTCTTTCTCCTGTCCTGCCTGACGCTCGTCCCTTGCCTATCTCTTCTGTCCTGCCTGACTCTCGTCCCATGTCTCTCTCTCCTGTCCTGCCTGACTCTCGTCCCAAGCCTCTCTCTCCTCTCCTGCCTGACTGTCGTCTCAAGCCTATCTCTCTTGTCCTGCTTGACTCTCGTCCCAAGCCCCTCTCTCCTACACAGCCTGACTCTCGTCCCAAGGTCTCTTTCAAGGCCTGCCTGACTGTCGTACCAAGCCTCTCACTCCTGTCTTTCGTGACTCTCGTCCCAAGCTTCTCTCTACTGCCGTGCCTGACTCTAGTCCAAGTCCTCTCTCCCCTGTCCAGCATGACTCTAGTTCCAAGTCTCTCTCTCCTGTCATGTCTGACTCTCGTCACAATCCTCTCTCTCCTCTCCTGCCTGACTCTTTCGTGAAGCCTCTTTCTCCTGTCCTTCCTGAAGCTCCTCCTAAGACTCTCTCTCCTGCCCTCCTTGAATCTCGTCGCAAGCCTCTCTCTCCTACCCTGCCTGACTCTCGTCTCAATCCTCTCTCTCTAGTCCTGCCTGAGTCTCTCCACAAGCCTCTATCTCCTGTCTTGCCTGACTCTCGTCCCAAGCTTCTCTCTCCTGTCCAGCCTGACTCTCGTCCCAAGCCTCTCTCTCCTGTCGTGCCTGACTGTCTCCTCAAGCCTCTCTCTCCTATCCTGCCTTACTCTCGTCCCAAGTTTATCTCTCGTCTCCTGCCTGACTCTCGACCCAAGCTCTCTTTCCTGTCCTGACTGACTCTCACCTAAAGCCTCTCCCTCGTCTCATACCTGACTCTCGTACCAACACCCTCTCTCCTGTCCAGCATGACTTTCGTCCCAGGCCTCTTGCTCCTGTCCTCCATAACTCTCGTCCCAAGTCTATCTCTCCTGTCTTGCCTTACTCTCGTCCCAAGCCTCTCTCTCCTGTCCTGTCTGACTGTCGTCCAAAGCCTCTCTCTCCTGTCCTGCGGAACTCTCGTCCCCAACCTCTTTCTCCTCTTCTGGTTGACTCTCGTCCCAAGTCTCTTTCTCCTGTCCTGCCTGACTCTCGTCCTATGCCTCTCTCTCCTTTCCTGCCTGACTCTCGTCCCAAGCCTCTCTCTCTCCTGTCCTGCCTGACTCTCGTCCTAAGCTTCTCTCTCCCTCCTGTCTTGCCTGACTCTCGTCCAATGCCTTTCTCTTCTCTCCTGCCTGACTCTCGTCCCATGTCTTTCTCTCCTGTCCTGCCTGACTCTTGTCCTAAGCCTCTCTCTCCTGTCTTGCCTGATTGTCGTCCCAAGCCTCTCTCTTGTCCTGCCTGAATCTCGTCCCAAGATTTTCTCCCCTGTCCTGCCTGACTCTAGTTCCAGGTCTCTCTCTCCTGTACTTCCTGACTTTCGTCCCATGCCTCTCTCTTCTGTCCTGCCTGACTCTCTATCCAATGCCTCTCTCTCCTGTCCTGCCTGACTCTCGTCCCAAGCCTCTCTCTACTGTCATGCCTGACTCTCGTCCTAAGCTTATCTCTCTTATCCTGCTTGACCCTCGTCCCAAGCCCCTCTCTCCTACCCAGCCTAACTCTCGTCCCAAGCTCTCTTTCCAGGCCTTCCTTACTCTCGTCCCATGACTCTCCTGTCATGCATGACTCTCGTCCCATGACTCTCCTGTCACGCATGACTCTCGACCCAAGCTTCCCTCTCCTCTCCTGCCTGACTCTAGTCCCAGTCCTCTCTCTCCTTTTCTGCATGACTCTCGTTCCAAGTCTCTCTCTCCTGTCCTGTCTGACTCTCGTCCCAAGCCTCTCTCTCCTGTCCTGCCAGACTCCTGTCCAAAGCCTCCCTCTCCTGTCCTGCCTGACTCTTGTCCCAAGGCAATCTCTAGTGTACTGCCTGAATATCGTCCGAAGCCCCTCTCTCCTTCCCTGCATGAATTTCGTCACAAGCCTCTCTTTTCTGTCCTGCCTTCCTCTCGTCCCAATCCCGTTTCTCCTACCCTGAATGACTCTCTTCCCAAGCCTCTCTCTTCTGTCCTGCAAGACTCTTTCGTCAAGCCTGTCTCTCTTGTCCTGCCTGACTCTTGTCCCAATCTTTTCTCATCTGTCCTGCCTGACTCTAGTCCCAAGACTCTTTCTCCTGTCCTGCCTGACTCTCGTCCCTTGCCTCTCTCTTCTGTCCTGCCTGACTCTCGTCCCATGTCTCTGTCTCCTGTCCTGCCTGACTCTCGTCAAAAGCCTCTCTCTCCTGTCCTGCCTGACTGTCGTCACAAGCCTATCTCTCTTGTCCTGCTTGACTCTCGTCCCAAGCCCGTCTCTCCTACCCAGCCTGACTCTCGTCCCAAGCTCTCTTTCAAGGCCTGCCTGACTGTCGTACAAAGCCTCTCACTCATGTCTTTCGTGACTCTCGTCCCAAGCTTCTCTCTACTGCCCTGCCTGACTCTAGTCCAAGTCCTCTCTCTCCTGTCCAGCATGACTCTCGTTCCAAGTCTCTCTCTCCTGTCATGTCTGACTCTCGTCACAATCCTCTCTCTCCTCTCGTGCCTGACTCTTTCGTGAAGCCTCTCTCTCCTGACCTTCCTGAAGCTCCTCCTTAGACTCTCTCTCCTGCTCTCCTTGAATCTATCTCGTCGCAAGCCTCTCTCTCCTACCCTGCCTGACTCTCGTCTCAATTCTCTCTCTCTAGTCCTGCCTGAGTCTCTCCTCAAGCCTCTATCTCCTGTCGTGCCTGACTGTCTCCTCAAGCCTCTCTCTCCTATCCTGCCTTACTCTCGTCCCAAGTTTATCTCTCGTCTCCTGCCTGACTCTCAACCCAAGCATTTCTTTCCTGTCCTGACTGACTCTCACCTAAAGCCTCTCCATCGTCTCATACCTGACTCTCGTAACAACCCCCTCTCTCCTGTCCTGCCTGACTGTCGTCCAAAGCCTCTCTCTCCTGTCCTGCGGAACTCTCGTCCCCAACCTCTTTCTCCTCTTCTGGTTGACTCTCGTCCCAAGTCTCTTTCTCCTGTCCTGCCTAACTCTCGTCCTATGCCTCTCTCTCCTTTCCTGCCTGACTCTAGTCCCAGGCCTCTCTCTCTCCTGTCCTTCCTGACTCTCGTCCCAAGCCTCTCTCTCTCCTGTCCTGCCTGACTCTCGTCCTAAGCTTCTCTCTCTCTCCTGTCTTGCCTGACTCTCGTCCCATGCCTCTCTCTTCTGTCCCGCCTGACTCTCGTCCCATGTCTCTCTCTCCTGTCCTGCCTGACTCTCGTCCTAAGCCTCTCTCTCCTGTCTTGCCTGACTGTCGTCACAATCTTCTCTCTCCTGTCCTGCCTGACTCTCGTCCTAAGCCTCTCTCTCCTGTCTTGCCTGTCTGTCGTCACAATCTTCTCTCTCCAGTCTTGCCTGACTCTCGTCTCAAACTCTGCTGTACTGCCTGACACTCTCCTCAGGCCTCTCCCTCCTATCCTGCCTAACTCTCATCCCAGGTCTCTCTCTCTCGGGTCCTGCCTAACTCTCTTCCCAACCTCTCTCTCTCCTGTCTTTGCTGACTGTCGTCCCAAGCCTCTCTCTGTTGTTCTGCCTGACTCTCGTCCAAAGATTTTCTCCCCTGTCCTGACTGACTCTAATTCCAAGTCTCTCTCTCCTGTCCTTCCTGACTTTCGTCCCATGCCTCTCTCTTCTGTCCTGCCTGACTCTCTTCCAATGCCCCTCTCTCCTGTCCTGCCTGACTCTCGTCCCAAGCCTCTCTCTACTGTCCTGCCTGACTCTAGTCCCAAGCTTATCTCTCCTGTCCTGCTTGACTCTCGTCACAAGCCCCTCTCTCCTACCCAGCCTAACTCTCGTCCCAAGCTCTCTTTCCAGGCCTGCCTTACTCTCGTCTCATGACTCTCCTGTCATGCATGACTCTCGTCCCAAGCTTCCCTCTACTGTCCTGCCTGACTCTAGTCCCAGTCCTCTCTCTCCTTTTCTGCATGACTCTCGTTCCAAGTCTCTCTCTCCTGTCCTGTCTGACTCTCGTCCCAAGCCTCTCTCTCCTGTCCTGCCAGACTCCTGTCCAAATCCTCCCTCTCCTGTCCTGCCTGACTCTTGTCACAAACCAATTTCTCCTGTACTGCCTGAATATCGTCCGAAGCCCCTATCTCCTTCCCTGCATGAATTTCGTCCCAAGCCTCTCTTTTCTGTCCTGCCTTCCTCTCGTCCCAATCATCTTTCTCCTACCCTGAATGACTCTCTTCCCAAGCCTCTCTCTTCTGTCCTGCATGACTCTTTCGTCAAGCCTGTCTCTCTTGTCCTGCCTGACTCTTGTCCCAATCTTTTCTCACCTGTCCTGGCTGATTCTAGTCCCAAGCCTCTTTCTCCTGTCCTGCCTGACTCTCGTCACTTGCCTCTCTCTTCTGTCCTGCCTGACTATCGTCCCATGTCTCTCTCTCCTGTCCTGCCTGAATCTCGTCCCAAGCCTCTCTCTCCTGTCCTGCCTGACTGTCGTCTCAAGCCTATATCTCTTGTCCTGCTTGATTCCCGTCCCAAGCCCGTCTCTCCTGACCAGCCTGACTCTCGTCCCGAGGTCTCTTTCAAGGCCTGCCTGACTGTCGTACCAAGCCTCTCACTCCTGTCTTTCGTGACTCTCGTCCCAAGCTTCTCTCTACTGCCCTGCCTGACTCTAGTCCAAGTCCTCTCTCTCCTGTCCAGCATGACTCTCGTTCCAAGTCTCTCTCTCCTGTCATGTCTGACTCTCGTCCCAATCCTCTCTCTCCTCTCCTGCCTGACTCTTTCGTGAAGCCTCTCTCTCCTGTCCTTCCTGAAGCTCCTCCTAAGACTCTCTCTCCTGCCCTCCTTGAATCTCGTCGCAAGCCTCTCTCTCCTACCCTGCCTGACTCTCGTCTCAATCCTCTCTCTCTAGTCCGGCCTGAGACTTTCCTCAAGCATCTATCTCCTGTCTTCCCTGACTCTCGTCCCAAGCTTCTCTCTCCTGTCCTGCCTGACTCTCGTCCCAAGCCTCTCTCTCCTGTCGTGCCTGACTGTCTCCTCAAGCCTCTCTCTCCTATCCTGCCTAACTCTCGTCCCAAGTTTATCTCTCGTCTCCTGCCTGACTCTCGACCCAAGCCTCTCTTTCCTGTCCTGACTGACTCTCACCTAAAGTCTCTCCCTCGTCTCATACCTGACTCTCGTACCAACCCCCTCTCTCCTGTCCTGCCTGACTTTCGTCCCAGGCCTCTTCCTCCTGTCCTCCATAACTCTCGTCCCAAGTCTATCTCTCCTGTCTTGCCTGACTCTCGTCCCAAGCCTCTCTCTCCTGTCCTGCCTGATTGTCGTCCAAAGCCTCTCTCTCCTGTCCTGCGGAACTCTCGTCCCCAACCTCTTTCTCCTCTTCTAGTTGACTCTCGTCCCAAGTCTCTTTCTCCTGTCCTGCCTGACTCTCGTCCTATGCCTCTATCTCCTTTCCTGCCTGACTCTAGTCCCAGGCCTCTCTCTCTCTCCTGTCCTTCCTGAGTCTCGTCCCAAGCCTCTCTCTCTCCTGTCCTGCCTGACACTCGTCCTAAGCTTCTCTCTCTCTCCTGTCCTGCCTGACTCTCGTCCCATGTCTCTCTCTCCTGTCCTGCCTGACTCTTGTCCTAAGCCTCTCTCTCCTGTCTTGCCTGACTGTCGTCCCAATCTTCTCTCTCCAGTCTTGCCTGACTCTCGTCTCAAACCTCTCTTTGCTGTACTGCCTGACACTCTCCTCAGGCCTCTCCCTCCTATCCTGCCTAACTCTCATCCCAGATCTCTCTCTCTCGGGTACTGCCTAACTCTCTTCCCAACCTCTCTCTCCCCTGTCCTTGCTGACTGTCGTCCCAAGCCTCTCTCTGTTGTCCTGCCTGACTCTCGTCCCAAGATTTTCTCCCCTGTCCTGCCTGTCTCTAGTTCCAAGTCTCTCTCTCCTGTCCTTCCTGACTTTCGTCCCATGCCGCTCTCTTCTGTCCTGCCTGACTCTCTTCCAATGCTTCTCTCTCCTGTCCTGCCTGACTCTCGTCCCAAGCCTCTCTCTACTGTCCTGCCTGACTCTCGTCCCAAGCTTATCTCTCTTGTCCTGCTTGACTCTCGTCCCAAGCCCCTCTCTCCTACCCAGCCTAACTCTTGTCACAAGCTCTCTTTCCAGGCCTGCCTTACTCTCGTCCCATGACTCTCCTGTCATGCATGACTCTCGTCCCAAGTTTCCCTCTCCTGTCCTGCCTGACTCTAGTCCCAGTCCTCTCTCTCCTGTTCTGCATGACTCTCGTTCCAAGCCTCTCTCCTGTCCTGTCTGACTCTCGTCCCAAGCCTCTCTCTCCTGTCCTGCAAGACTCCTGTCCAAAGCCTCCCTCTCCTGTCCTGCCTGACTCTTGTCCCAAGCCAATCTCTCCTGTACTGCCTGAATATCGTCCGAAGTCCCTCTCTCCTTCCCTGCATGAATTTCGTCCCAAGCCTCTCTTTTCTGTCCTGCCTTCCTCTCGTCCCAATCCCCTTTCTCCTACCCTTCCTGTCTCTCTTCCCAAGCCTTTCTCTTCTGTCCTGCCTTACTCTTTCGTCAAGCCTGTCTCTCTTGTCCTGCCTGACTCTCGTCCCAAGATTTTCTCCAATGTCCTGCCTGACTCTAGTTCCAAGTCTCTCTCTCCTGTCCTTCCTGACTTTCGTCCCATGCCTCTCTCTTCTTTCCTGCCTGACTCTCCTCCAATGTTTCTCTCTCCTGTACTGCCTGACTCTCCTCCCAAGCCTCTCTCTACTGTCCTGCCTGACTCTCGTCCCAAGCTTATCTCTCCTGTCCTGCTTGACTCTCGTCACAAGCCCCTCTCTCCTACCCAGGCTAACTCTCGTCCCAAGCTCTCTTTCCAGGCCTGCCTTACTCTCGTCCTATGACTCTCCTGTCATGCATGACTCTCGTCCCAAGCTTCCCTCTACTGTCCTGCCTGACTCTAGTCCCAGTCCTCTCTCTCCTGTTCTGCGTGACTCTCGTTCCAAGTTTCTCTCTCCTGTCCTGTCTGACTCTCGTCCCAAGCCTCTCTCTCCTGTCCTGCCAGACTCCTGTCCAAAGCCTCCCTCTCCTGTCCTGCCTGACTCTTGTCCCAAGCCAATCTCTCCTGTACTGCCTGAATATCGTCCGAAGCCCGTCTCTCCTTCCCTGCATGAATTTCGTCCCAAGCCTCTCTTTTCTGTCCTGCCTTCCTCTAGTCCCAATCCCGTTTCTCCTACCCTGCCTGACTCTCTTCCCAAGCCTCTCTCTTCTGTCCTGCCTGACTCTTTCGTCAAGCCTGTCTCTCTTGTCCTGCCTGACTCTTGTCCCAATCTTTTCTCACCTGTCCTGCCTGACTCTAGTCCCAAGCCTCTTTCTCCTGTCCTGCCTGACTCTCGTCCCTTGCCTATCTCTTATGTCCTGCCTGACTCTCGTCCCATGTCTCTCTCTCCTGTACTGCCTGACTCTCGTCCCAAGCCTCTCTCTCCTGTCCTGCCTGACTGTCGTCTCAAGCCTATCTCTCTTGTCCTGCTTGACTCTCGTCACAAGCCCCTCTCTCCTACACAGCCTGACTCTCGTCCCAAGGTCTCTTTCAAGGCCTGCCTGACTGTCGTACCAAGCCTCTCACTCCTGTCTTTCGTGACTCTCGTCCCAAGCTTCTCTCTACTGCCGTGCCTGACTCTAGTCCAAGTCCTCTCTCTCCTGTCCAGCATGACTCTCGTTCCAAGTCTCTCTCTCCTGTCATGTCTGACTCTCGTCCCAATCCTCTCTCTCCTCTCGTGCCTGACTCTTTCATGAAGCCTCTCTCTCCTGTCCTTCCTGAAGCTCCTCCTAAGACTCTCTCTCCTGCCCTCCTTGAATCTCGTCGCAAGCCTCTCTCTCCTACCCTGCCTGACTCTCGTCTCAATCCTCTCTCTCTAGTCCTGCCTGAGTCTCTCCTCAAGCCTCTATCTCCTGTCTTGCCTGACTCTCGTCCCAAGCTTCTCTCTCCTGTTCTGCCTGACTCACGTCACAAGCCTCTCTCTCCTTTCGTGCCTGACTGTCTCCTCAAGCCTCTCTCTCCTATCCTGCCTAACTCTCGTCCCAAGTTTATGTCTCGTCTCCTGCCTGACTCTCGACCCAAGCCTCTCTTTCCTGTCCTGACTGACTCTCACCTAAAGCCTCTCCCTCGTCTCATACCTGACTCTCGTACCAACCCCCTCTCTCCTGTCCTGCCTGACTTTCGTCCCAGGCCTCTTGCTCCTGTCCTCCATAACTCCCGTCCCAAGTCTATCTCTCCTGTCTTGCCTGACTCTCGTCCCAAGCCTCTCTCTCCTGTCCTGCCAGACTGTCGTCCAAAGCCTCTCTCTCCTGTCCTGCGGAACTCTCGTCCCCAACCTCTTTCTCCTCTTCTGGTTGACTCTCGTCCCAAGTCTCTTTCTCCTGTCCTGCCTGACTCTCGTCCTATGCCTCTCTCTCCTTTCCTTCCTGACTCTAGTCCCAGGCCTCTCTCTCTCCTGTCCTTCCTGAGTCTCGTCCCAAGCCTCTCTCTCCTGCCCTAATTGACTCTCGTCGCAAGACTCTCTCTCCTATCCTGCCTGACTCTCGTCCCAAGATTTTCTACCATGTACTGCCTGACTTTAGTCTCAAGCCTCTCTCTCCTGTCCTGCCTGACTGTCGTCCCAAGGCTCTCTCTTCTGTCTTGCCTAACTTTCGTTCCAAGCATCTATCTCTTGTCTTGCCTGACTGTCGTCACAAGCCTCTCTCTCCTGTCTTGCCTTGCTCTCGTGCTAAACCTCCCTCTCTTGACCTGGCTGACTCTCGAACCCAACTCTCTCTCTCTCCTGCCCTGCCTGACTCTCGTACCAAGCCTCTCCTGTCCTTCCTGAGTCTTGTCCGAAGCCTCTCTCTCCTGCCCTAATTGACTCTCGTCACAAGACTCTCTCTCCTATCCTGCCTGACTCTCGTCCCAATCCTCTCTAGCATCTCCTGCCTGACTCTCGTCCCATGCCTCTCTCCTGTTCTGCCTGACTCTCTTCCCAAGCCTCTCTCTCTTGTGCTGCCTGACTCTCGTCCCAAGCCTCTCTTTCCTCTCCGGCCTGACTGTCGTTCCAAGACTCTCTCTCCTGTCCTGCCTGACTGTCGTCCTAAACCTCTCTCTCCTGTCGTGCCAGACTCGTCCCAAGCCTCTCTCTCCTGTCCAGTCTGACTCTCGTCCCAAGCCCCTCTCTCTCCTGCCTGACTGTCGTCCCAAGCCTCTCTCTCCTGTCCTGACTGACTCTCACCTCAAGCCTCTCTCTCCTCTTATGCCTGACTTTCGTAACAACCATCTCTCTCCTGTCTTTCATGACTCTCGTCACAAGACTCTCTCTCCTGTCCTGCCTGACTCTAGTCCCACTCCTTTCTCTCCTGTCCTGCATGACTCTCGTTCCAAGTTTCTCTCTCCTGTCCTGCCTGACTCTCGTCCCAAGCCACTTTTTCCTACTTGTCTGACTCTCGTCCCAAGCCCTTCTCTCCTACCCTGCCTGACTCTCGTCCCAAGCCTCTCTCACCTGTCCTGCCTGACTCTCATCCCAAGCCTTTTTCTCCTATCCTGTCTGACTCTCGTCTCTAGCCTCTCTCTCCTATCCTGCCTGACTCTCGTCCCATATATCTCTCTCCTCTCCTGCTTAACTCTCCTCCCAAGCCTCTCTCTCCCGTCCTGACTGACTCTCCCCCCAAGCCTCTCTCCCTCTCATACCTGACTCTCGTATCAACCCTTTCTCTCCTGTCCTGCCTGAAACTCGTCCCAAGCCCTTCTCTTCTATCCTGCCTGACTCTCGTTTCTAGCCTCTCTCTCCTATCCTGCCCGACTCTCGTCCCATATCTCTCTCTCCTCTCCTGCCTAACTCTGCTCCCAAGCGTCTCTCTCCTGTCCTGACTGACTCTCCCCTCAAGCCTCTCTCCCTCTCATACCTGACTCTCGTATCAACCCTCTCTCTCCTGTCCTGCCTGACACTCGTCCCAAGCCCTTCTCTCCTATCCTGCCTGATTTTCGTCCAAAGCCACTCTCTCCAGTCCTGCCTGACTCGTCCCTAGCCTCTTTCTCCTGTCGTGCATGACTCTCGTCCCTAACCTATTTCTCCTCTCCTGGTTGACTCTCGTCCCAAGCCTCTCTCTCCTGTCCTGCCTGACTCTCGTCCTAGGCCTCTCTCTCCTCTCCTGCTTAACTCTCGTCCCAAGCCTCTCTCTCCTGTCCTTCCTGAGTCTTGTCCCAAGCCTCTCTCTCTTGCCTCAATTGAACTCTCGTCACAAGACTCTCTCTCCTATCCTGCCTGACTCTCGTCTGAAACCTCTCTCTCCTGTCCTGCCTGACTCTCTCCTCAAGCCTCTCTCTCCTATCCTGCCTAACTCTCATCCCAGGTCTCTGTCTCGGGTCCTGCCTGACTCTCTTCCCAAGCCTCTCTCTCCTGTCCTGGCTGACTCTCGTCCCAAGCCTCTCTCTCTCCTGTCTTCCGTGACTGTCGTCCCAAGCTTCTCTCTCCTGTCTTGCCTGACTCTCGTCACAAACCTCCCTCTCTTGTCCTGGTTGACTCTCATCCCAAGGCTTCCTCTCCTCTCCTGCCTGACTCTTTCGTCAAGCTTCTCTCTCCTGTCCTGCCTGAATCTCGTCCCAAGATTTTCTCCCCTCTTCTGCCCTTCTTCTAGTCCTAAGCCTCTCTCTCATGTCCTGCCTGACTCTCGTCCCATGCCTCACTCTTCTCTCCTGCCTGACTCTCGTCCCATGCCTCTCTCTCCATTCCTGCCTTACTCTAATCCCAAGCCTCTCTCTCCTGTCCTGCCTGACCGTCGTACCAAGCTTATCTCTCTTGTCCTGCTTGACTCTCGTCCCAAGCCCCTCTCTCCTACCCAGCCTTACTCTCGTGCCAGGCTCTGTTTCCTGGCCTGCCTTACTCTCGTCCCATAACTCTCTCTCCTGTCATGCCTGACTCTCGTCCAAAGCTTCTCTCTCCTGTCCTGCCTGACTCTAGTCCCAGTCCTCTCTCATCTGTCCTGCATGACTCTCGTTCCAAGTCTCTCTCTCCTGTCCTCTCTTACTCTCGTCCCAAGCCTCTCTCTCCTGTCCTGCCAGACTCCTGTCCCAAGCCTCCCTCTCCTGTCCTGCTTGACTCTCATCCCATGCCAATCTCTCCTGTTCTCCCTGAATATCGTCCGAAGCCCCTCTCTCCTACCCTGCATGATTCTCGTCCCAAGACTCTCTTTTCTGTCCTGACTTCCTCTCGTCCCAAGCCCCTTTCTCGTACCCTGCCTGACTCTCGTCCCAAGCCTCTCTCTCCTGTCCTGCCTGATTGTCGTCCCAAGCCTATCTCTCTTGTCCTGCTTGACTCTCGTCCCAAGCCCCTCTCTCCTACCCAGCCTGACTCTCGTCCCAAGGTCTCTTTCCAGGCCTGCCTGACTGTCGTCCCAAGCCTCTCACTACTGTTTTGCCTGACTCTCGTCCCAAGCTTCTCTCTCCTTTCCTGCCTGACTCTAGTCCAAGTCCTCTCTCTCCTGTCCAGCATGACTCTCATTCCAAGTCTCTCTCTCCTGTCCTGTCTGACTCTCGTCCCAAGCCCCTCTCTCCTGTCCTGCCTGACTCTTTCGTCAAGCTTCTCTCTCCTGTCCTTCCTGAGTCTCCTCCCAAGACTCTCTCTCCAGCCCTCCTTGAATTTCGTCGCAAGCCTCTCTCTCCTACCGTGCCTGACTCTAGTCTCAATCCTCTCTCTCTAGTCCTGCCTGACTCTCTCCTCAAGCCTATATCTTTTGTCTTGCCTGACTCTCGTCCCAAGCCTCTCTCTCCTGTCCTGCCTGACTCTCGTCCCAAGCCTCTCTCCCAAGTTTATCTCTCGTCTCTCTCCTCTCTGCGACTCGTCAAGCTCTCTCTCCTGTCTGCCTGATCTGCCCAAGTCTCTCCCCTCTCTGCCTGATTCTATCCAACCTCTCTCTCCTGTCCTGCCTGACTCTCGTCCCAGCCCTCTTTCTCCTGCCTGACTCTCGTCCCAAGCCTTCTCTCTCCTGCCTGACTCTCGTCCCAAGCCTCTCTCTCCTGTCCTGCCTGACTGTCGTACCAAGCCTTTCTCTCGTCCTGCTTGACTCTCGTCCAGCCCTCTCTCCTACCCAGCCTTTCTCTCTCCAGCTCTTTCCTGGTCTGCTACTCTCGTCCCAAGCTCTCTCTCCTGTCCTGCCTGACTCTCGTCCAAGCTTTCTCTCCTCCTGCCTACTTCGTCCTGTCCTCTCTATCTTCCTGCTGTGACTTCTCAAGTCTCTCTTCTCCTGTCCTCTCTGTACTCTCGTCCCAAGCCTCTCTCTCCTGTCCTGCCAGACTCCTGTCCCAAGCCTCCCTCTCCTGTCCTGCTTGACTCTATCCCATGCCATCTCTCCTGTACTCCTGAATATCGTCCGAAGCCCCTCTCTCCTACCCTGCTGATTCTCGTCCCAAGACTCTCTTTTCTGTCCTGACTTCCTCTCGTCCAAGCCCCTTTCTCGTACCTGCCTGACCTCTCGTCCCAAGCCTCTCTCTCCTGTCCTGCCTGACTGTCGTCCCAAGCCTATCTCTCTTGTCCTGCTTGACTCTCGTCCAAGCCCCTCTCTCCTACCCAGCCTGACTCTCGTCCCAAGTCTCTTTCCGGCCTGCCTGACTGTCGTCCCAAGCCTCTCACTACTGTTTTGCCTGACTCTCGTCCAAGCTTCTCTCTCCTTCCTGCCTGACTCTAGTCCAAGTCCTCTCTCTCCTGTCCGCATGACTCTCTTCAAGTCTCTCTCTCCTGTCCTGTGACTCTGTCCAAGCCCTCTCTCCTGTCCTGCCTGACTCTTTCGCCAAGCTCTCTCTCCTCTGTCGTGCCTGACTCTCTCCCCAAGCCTCTCTCTCCTATCCTGCCTGACTCTCGTCCCAAGTTTATCTCTCGTCTCCTGCCTGACTCTCGACCCAAGCCTCTCTTTCTTGTCTTGACTGATTCAAACCAAGTCTCTCCCTCGTCTCGTATCTGACTCTCATACCAACCCTCTCTCTCCTGTCCTTCCTGACTCTCGTCCCAGGCCTGTTTCTCCTGTCCTCCATAACTCTCGTCCCAAGGCTGTCTCTGCTGCCTTGCCTGACTCTCGTCCCAAGCCTCTCTCTCCTGTCCTGCCTGACTGTCGTCACAAGCCTCTATCTCCCGTCCTGCGGGACTCCCGCCCCAACCAGTTTCTCCTCTCCTGGTTGACTCTCGTCCCAAGCCTATCTCTCTCCTGCCCTGCCTTACTCTCGTCCTAAGCTTCTCTCTCCTTTCCTGCCTGACTCTCGTTATAAGTCTCTCTCTCCTGTCCTCTCTGACTCTCGTCCCAAGCCTCTCTCTCCTGTCCTGCCAGACTCCTGTCCCAAGCCTCCCTCTCCTGTCCTGCTTGACTCTTATCCCAAGCCAATCTCTCCTGTACTCCCTGAATATCGTCCGAAGCCCCTCTCTCCTACCCTGCATGATTCTCGTCCCAAGACTCTCTTTTCTGTCCAGACTTCCTCTCGTCCCAAGCCCCTTTCTCGTACCTTGCCTGACTCTCGTCCCAAGCCTCTCTCTCCTGTCCTGCCTGACTGTCGTCCCAAGCCTATCTCTCTTGTCCTGCTTGACTCTCGTCCCAAGCCCCTCTCTCCTACTCAGCCTGACTCTCGTCCCAAGGTCTCTTTCCAGGCCTGCCTGACTGTCGTCCCAAGCCTCTCACTACTGTTTTGCCTGACTCTCGTCCCAAGCTTCTCTCTCCTTTCCTGCCTGACTCTAGTCCAAGTCCTCTCTCTCCTGTCCAGCATGACTCTCGTTCCAAGTCTCTCTCTCCTGTCCTGTCTGACTCTCGTCCAAGCCCCTCTCTCCTGTCCTGCCTGACTCTTTCGCCAAGCCTCTCTCTCCTGTCCTTCCTGCGTCTCCTCCCAAGACTCTCTCTCCAGCCCTCCTTGAATTTCGTCGCAAGCCTCTCTCTCCTACCGTGCCTGACTCTAGTCTCAATCCTCTCTCTCTCCAGTCCTGCCTGACTCTCTCCTCAAGCCTATATCTTTTGTCTTGCCTGACTCTCGTCCCAAGCCTCTCTCTCCTGTCCTACCTGACTCTCGTCCCAAGCCTCTCTCTCCTGTCGTGCCTGACTCTCTCCCCAAGCCTCTCTCTCCTATCCTGCCTGACTCTCGTCCCAAGTTTATCTCTCGTCTCCTGCCTGACTCTCGACCCAAGCCTCTTTTTCTTGTCTTGACTGATTCAAACCTCAAGCCTCTCCCTCGTCTCGTATCTGACTCTCATACCAACCCTCTCTCTCCTGTCCTTCCTGACTCTCGTCCCAGGCCTCTTTCTCCTGTCCTCCATAACTCTCGTCCCAAGGCTGTCTCTGCTGCCTTGCCTGACTCTCGTCCCAAGCCTCTCTCTCCTGTCCTGCCTGACTGTCGTCATAAGCCTCTATCTCCTGTCCTGCGGGACTCCCGCCCCAACCAGTTTCTCCTCTCCTGGTTGACTCTCGTCCCAAGCCTCTCTCTCTCCTGCCCTGCCTTACTCTCGTCCTAAGCTTCTCTCTCCTTTCCTGCCTGACTCTCGTCCTAAGCCTCTCTCTCTTCTGTCCTTCCTGAGTCTCGTCCCAAGCCTCTCTTTCCTGCCGTAATTGACTCTCGTCCCAAGAATCTCTCTCCTATCCTGTCTGACTCTCCTCTCAATCCTCTCTCTCCTGTCCTGCCTAACTCTCTCCTCAAGCCTCTCTCTCGTATCCTGCCTTGCTCTCATCCCATGTCTCTCTCTCCGGTCCTGCCTGACTCTCTTCCCAAGCCTCTCTCTCCTGTCCTGGAAGACTCTCGTCCCAAGCCTCTCACTCCTGTTTTCCCTGAATGTCGTCCCAAGCCTCTCTCTCCTGTCTTGCCTGTCTCTCGTCCCAAACCTCCCTCTCTTGACCTGGCTGACTCTTGTCCCAAGACTCTCTCTCCTCCCCTGCCTGACTCTCGTCCCAAGCCTCTCTCTCTCTTGTCCTGCTTGACTCTCGTCCCAGGCTTCTCTCTCCTGTCCTACCTGACTCTCGTCCCAAGCCTCTCTCTCCTATCCTTCCTGACTCTCGTCCCAAGCCTCTCTCTTCTGCTCTCCCTGAATCTCATCCCAAGCCTCTCTCTCCTACCCTGCCTGATTGTCGTCAAAAGCCTCTCTCTCCTATCCTGCCTAACTCTCTAGTCAAGCCTCTCTCTAGCCTGTCCTGCCTGACTCTCGTACCAAGCTTCTCTAGCCTGTCCTTCCCGACTCTCGTCCCATGCCTCTCTCTCCTGTTCTACCTGACTCTCCTCCCAAGAATCTCTCTGTTGTCCTGCCTGACTCTCGTCCCAAGCCTTTCTCTCCTGTCCAGTCTAACTGTAGTCCCAAGCCCCTCTCTCCTCTCCTGCCTGACTGTTGTCCCAAGCCTCTCTCTCCTGCCCTGACTGACTCTCACCTCAAGCCTCTCTCTCCTCTCATGCCTGATTCTCGTACCAACCCCCTCTCTCCTGTCTTTCCTGACTCTCGTCCCAAGCTTCTCTCTCCTGTCCTGCCTGACTCTAGTCCCAGTCCTCTCTCTCCTGTCCTTCATGATTCTTTTTCCAAGTTTCTCTCTCACGTCCTGTCTTACTCTTGTCCCAAGCCTCTCTCTCCAGTCCTGCCTGACTCTCGTCCCAAACCTCTTTCTCCTACTTGCCTGACTCTCGTCCCAAGCCCTTCTCTCCTACCCTGCCTGACTCTTATCCCAAGCCTCTCTCACCTTTCCTACCTGACTCTCGTCCCAAGCCTTTTTCTACTACCCTGCCTGACTCTCGTCTCAAGCCTCTCTCTCCTGTCGTGCCTGACTATCTCCTCAAGCCTCTCTATCCTCCCCTGCCTGATTCTCCTCCCAAGACTCTCTCTCCTGTTCTGACTGACTCTCACCTCAAGCCTCTCTCCCTCTCATACCTGACTCTCGTACCAACCCTCTCTCTCCTGTCCTGCCTGACTCTCATACCAAGCCCTTCACTCCTATCCTGCCTGACTCTCGTCCAAATCCTTTCTCTCCAGTCCTACCTGACTCTCGTCCCTAGCCTCTCTCTCCTGTCGTGCATGACTCTCGTCCCCAACCTCTTTCTCCTCTCCTGGCTGAATCTCGTCCCAAGCCTCTCTCTCCTTTCCTGCATGACTCTCATCCTAAGCCTCTCTCTCCTCTCCTGCCTGACTCTCGTCCCAATCCTCTCTCTCCTGCCCTAATTGAATCTCGTCACAAGACTCTCTCTCCTATCCTGCCTGACTCTCGTCTCAAACCTTCTCTCTCCTATCCTGCCTGACTCTCTCCTCAAGCCTCTCCCTCCTATCCTGCCTAACTCTCATCCCAGGTCTCTCTCTCGGGTCCTGCCTGAATCTCTTCCCAAGCCTCTCTCTCCTGTCTTGCCTGACTGTCGTCCCAAGCTTCTCTCTCCAGTCTTGCCTGACTCTCGTCCTAAACCTCCTTCTCTTGTCCTGGCTGACTCTCGTCCCAGGCCTCTCTCTCCTGCCCTGCCTGAATCTCTCGTCAAGCCTCTCTCTCCTGTCCTGCCTGATTCTCGTCCTAAGATTTTCTCCCCTGTCCTGCCTGACTCTAGTCCCAAGCCTCTCTCTCCTGTCCTTCCTGACTCTCGTCCCATGCCTCTCTCTTCTGTCCTGCCTGACTCTTGTCCAATGCCTCTCTCTTCTGTCCTGTCTGACTCTCGTCCCAAGCCTCTCTCTCCTGTCCTGCCTGACTGCCGTCCCAAGCTTATCTCTCTTGTCCTGCTTGACTCTCGTCCCAAGCCCCTCTCTCCTACCCAGCCTGACTCTCGTTCCAAGTTCTCTTTCCAGGAGTGCCTTACTCTCGTCCCATGACTCTCTTTCCTGTCATTCATGACTCTCTTCCCAAGCTTCCCTCTCCTTTCCTGCTTGATTCTTGTCCCAGTCCTCTCTCTCCTGTCCTCCATGACTCTCGTTCCAAGTCTCTGTCTCCTGTCCTGTCTGACTCTCGACCCAAGCTTCTCTCTCCTGTCCTGCCAGACTCCTGTCCAAAGCCTCCCTCTCCTGTCCTGCCTGACTCTCGTCCTAAGCCAATCTCTCCTGTACTGACTGAATATCGTCCGAAGCCCCTCTCTCCTTCACTGCATGATTCTCTTCTCAAGCCTGTCTTTTCTGTCCTGCCTTCCTCTCGTCCCAAGCTCCTTTCTCCTATCCTGCATGACTCTCGTCCCAAGCTTTTCTAACCTCTCCTGCTTGACTCTAGTCCCAAGCCACTCTCTGCTGTCCTGCCTGACTCTCGTCCTATGCCTCTCTCTTCTGTCCTGCCTTACTCTCGTCCCATGACTCTCTCTCCTGTCCGGACTGACTCTCGTCCTAAGCCTCTCTCTCCTGTCCTGCCTGACTGTCGTCCGAAGCCTATCTCTCTTGTCCTGCTTGACTCTCGTCCCAAGCCCCTCTCTCCTACCCAGCCTGACTCTCGTCCCAAGGTCTCTTTCAAGTCCTGCCTGACTCGTCCCAAGCCTCTCACGTCTTTCCTGACGCTCGTCCCAAGCTTCTCTCTCCTGTCCTGCCTGACTCTAGTCCAAGTCCTCTCTCTTCTGTCCAGCATGACTCTAGTTCCAAGTCTCTCTCTCCTGTCCTGTCTGACTCTCGTCCCATTCTTCTCTCTCCTGTCCTGTCTGACTTTCGTCAAGCCTCTCTCTCCTGTCCTTCCTGAGTCTCCTCCCAAGACTCTCTCTCCTGCACTCCTTGAATCTCGTCACAAGCCTCTCTTTCCTACCCTGCCTTCCTCTCGTCTCAATCCTCTCTCTCTCCAGTCCTCCCTGAATCTCTCCTCAAGCCTCTATCTCCTGTCTTGTCTGACTCTCGTCCCAAGCCTCTATCTCCTGTCCTGCCTGACTCTCGTCCGATGCCTCTCTCTCCTGTCGTGCCTGACTCTCTCCTCAAGCCTCTCTCTCCTATCCTGCCTAACTCTCGTCCCAAGTTTATCTCTCGTCTCCTGCCTGACTCTCGACACAAGCCTCTCTTTCCTGTCCTGACTGACTCTCACCTCAAACCTCTCCCTCTTCGCATACCTGACTCTCGTCCCAAGTCTCTCTCTCTCCGGTTCTGCCTGACTCTCGTCCCAGGCCTCTTGCTCCTGTCCTCCATAACTCTCGTCCCAAGCCTCTCTCTATTGTCTTGCCTGACTCTCGTCCCAAGCCTCTCTCTCCTGTCCTGCCTGACTGTCGTCCAAAGCCACTCTCTCCTGTCATGCGGGACATTCGTCCACAACCTCTTTCTCCTCTTCTGGTTGACTCTCGTCCCAAGCCTCTCTCTCTCCTGTCCTGCCTGACTCTCGTCCTATGCCTCTCTCTCCTTTCCTGCCTGACTCTAGTCCCAGGCCTCTCTCTCTCCTGTCCTTCCTGAGTCTCGTCCCAAGCCTAATACTCCTGCCCTAATTGACTCTCGTCATAAGACTCTCTCTCCTATCCTGCCTGACTCTCGTCACAAGATTTTCTCCCCTGTCCTGCCTGACTTTCGTCCCAAGCCTCTCTCTCCTGTCCTGCCTGACTGTCGTCCCAAGCCTCTCTCTCCTGTTTTGCCTAACTCACGTCCCAAGCCTCTCTGACTCTTGTCTTGCCTAACTGTCGTCACAAGCCTCTCTATCCTGTCTTGCCTGGCTTTCGTCCCAAACCTTCCCATATCTTGACCTGGCTGACTCTCGTCCCAAGCCTTTCTTTCCTGTCCTGGCTGACTGTCGTCCAAAGCCTCTCTCTCCTGTCCTGCGGGGCTTTCCTCCCCAACCTCTTTCTCCTCTTCTAGTTGACTCTCGTCCCAAGCCTCTCTCTCCTATCCTGCATGACTCTCGTCCTATGACTCTCTCTCTTTTCCTGCTTGACTCTAGTCCCAAGCCTCTCTCTCTCCTCTCCTTCCTGAGTCTCGTCCCAAGCCTATCTCTCCTGAACTAATTGACTCTCGTCATAAGACTCTCTCCTATCCTGCCTGACTCTCGTCCGAAGATTTTCTCCCCTGTCCCTCCTGACTCTAGTCCCAAGCCTCTCTCTCCTGTCCTGCCTGACTGTCGTCCCAAGCCTCTCTCTCCTGTCTTGCCTAACTCTCGTCCCAAGCCTCTCTCTCTTGTCTTGCCTAGCTGTCGTAACAAGCCTATCTCTCCTGTCTTGCCTGGCTCTCGTCCCAAACCTCCCCATCTCTTGACCTGCCTGATTCTCGTACCAAGCCACTCCTGTCCTTCCTGAGTCTTGTCCCAAGACTGTCTCTCCTGCCCTAATTGACTCTCGTCACAAGACTCTCTAATATCCTGCCTTACTCTCGTCCCAAGATTTTCTCCCCTGTCCCTCCTGACTCTAGTCCCAAGACTCTCTCTCCTGTCCTGCATAACTGTCGTCCCAAGCCTCTCTTTCATGTCCTGCCTGACTCTCGTCCCAAACCTCTCTCTCCTCTCCTGCCTGACTCTAGTCCCAAGACTCTCCTGTCCTGCCTGATTCTCGTTATAGGCATCTCTCTACTGGTCTACCTGACTCTTGTCCCAGGGCTCTCTTTCCTGTCCTGCCTGACTCTCGTCCCAAGGCTCTCTCTCCTGTCCTTCCTGAGTCTCGTCCCAACACTCTCTCTCCTGCCCTTCTTGAATCTCGTTGCAAGCCTCTTTCTCCTACCCTGCCTGACTCTCGTCTCATGCCTCTCTCTATAGTCCTGCCTGAATCTCTCCTCAAACCTCTATCTCCTGTCTTGCCTGACTATCGTCCCAAGACTCTCTCTCTTGTCCTGCCTGACTGTCGTCCCAAGCCTCTCTCCTGTCGTTCCTGACTCTCTCCTCAAGCCTCTCTCTCCTATCCTGCCTGACTCTCGTCCCAAGTCTATCTCTCCTTTCCTGCCTGACTCTCGTCCTAAGCATCTCTCTCCTGTCCTGACTGAATCTCACCTCAAGCCTCTCCCTCCTCTCATACCTGACTCTCGTACCAACCCTCTCTCTCCTTTCCTGCCTGACTCTCGTCCCAGGCCTCTTTCTCAAATCCTGCATAACTCTCGTCCCAAGCCTCTCTCTGCTGTCCTGCCTGACTCTCGTCCAAAGGGTCTCTCTCCTGTCCTGCCTGACTCTCTTCCAAAGCCTCTCTCTTCTGTCCTGCCTGACTCTCGTCTTAAGCCTCTCTCTCCTCTCCTGCCTCACTCTTGTCCCAAGCCTCTCTCTCCTGCCCTAATTGACTCTCGTCCCAAGACTCTCTCTCCCATCCTGCCTGACTCTCGTCTCAAACCTCTCTCTCCTGTCCTGCCTGACTCTCTCCTCAAGCCTCTCACTCCTATCCTGACTAACTCTCATTCCAAGTGTCTCTCTCCGGTCCTGCCAGACTCTCTTCCCAAGACTCTCTCTCCTGTCCTGGCTGACACTCGTCCCAAGCCTCTCTCTCCTGTCTTCCGTGACTGTCGTCCTAAGCTTCTCTCTCCTGTCTTCCCTGACTCCCTCTCTTGTCCTGGCTTACTATCGTCCCAAGCCTCTTTCTCCTAAATGCCTGACTCTCGTTCCAAGCCCTTCTCTCCTAACCTTCCTGACTCCCGTCCCAAGCCTGTCTCCTGTACTTCCTGACTGTCGTACCAACACTCTCTCTCCTGTCCTACATGACTTTCGTCCCAAGCCTCTATCTCCTCTCCTGCCTGACTCTCGTCTTAAGTCTCTCTCTCCGGTCCTGCCTGACGCTCGTCCCAGGTGTCTCTCTCGTGTCCTGCCTGACTCTCGTTCCAAGCCTCTCTCTCCTGTCCTGCCTGACCGTCGTCCCAAGCCTCTCTCTCCTGTCCTGTCTAACTTTCGTTCCAAACCTCTCTCACCTCTCCCGCCTGACTCTCGTCCCAAGAATCTCTCTCCTGTAGTGCCTGACTTTCGGACTAAGCATCTCTTTACTGTTCTACCTGCCTCTTGTCCCATGGCTCTCTTTCTTGTCCTGCCTGACTCTCGTCCCAAGGCTCTCTCTCCTGTCCTTCCTGAGTCTCGTCCCAACATTCTCTATCCTGACATTTAAGAATCTTTTCGCAAGCCTCTTTCTCCTACTATGCCTGACTCTCGTCTCATGCCTCTCTATCCAGTCCTGCCTGACTCTCTCTCGTCATACCTCTATCTCCTGTCTTGCCTGACTATCGTCCCAAGACTCTCTCTCCTGGCCTGCCTGACTGTCGTCCCAAGCCTCTCTCTCCTGTCCTTACTGAGTCTCGTCCTATGCCTCTCTCTCCTTTCCTGCTTTACTCTAGTCCCAGGCCTCTCTCTCTCCTGTCCTTCCTGAGTCTTCTCCCAAGCCTCTCTCTCTCCTGCACTAATTGACTCTCGTCATAAGACTCTCTCTCCTATCCTGCCTGACTCTCGTCCGAAGATTTTCTCCCCTGTCCCTCCTGACTCTAGTCCCAAGCCTCTCTCTCCTGTCCTGCCTGACTGTCGTCCCAAGTCTCTCTCTCCTGTCTTGCCTAACTCTCGTCCCAAGCCTCTCTCTCTTGTCTTGCCTGGCTGCCGTAACAAGCCTATCTCTCCTGTCTTGCCAGGCTCTCGTCCCAAACCTCCCCATCTCTTGACCTGCTTGATTCTCGTACCAAGCCACTCCTGTCCTTCCTGAGTCTTGTCCCAAGACTGTCTCTCATGCCCTAATTGACTCTCGTCACAAGACTCTCTAATATCCTGCCTGACTCTCGTCCCAAGATTTTCTCCCCTGTCCCTCCTGACTCTAGTCCCAAGACTCTCTCTCCTGTCCTGCCTAACTGTCGTCCCAAACCTCTCTCTCCTGTCCTGCCTGACTCTCGTCCCAAACCTCTCTCTCCTCTCCTGCCTGACTCTAGTCCCAAGCCTCTCTCTCCTGTCCTGCCTGACTCTAGTCCTAGGCATCTCTCTACTGTTCTACCTGACTCTTGTCCCAGGGCTCTCTTTCCTGTCCTGCCTGACTCTCGTCCCAAGGCTCTCTCTCCTGTCCTTCCTGAGTCTCGTCCCAACACTCTCTCTCCTGCCCTTCTTGAATCTCGTTGCAAGCCTCTTTCTCCTACCCTGCCTGACTCTCGTCTCATGCCTCTCTCTATAGTCCTGCCTGAATCTCTCCTCAAACCTCTATCTCCTGTCTTGCCTGACTATCGTCGCAAGACTCTCTCTCTTGTCCTGCCTGACTGTCGTCCCAAGCCTCTCTCCTGTCGTTCCTGACTCTCTCCTCAAGCCTCTCTCTCCTATCCTGCCTGACTCTCGTCCCAAGTCTATCTCTCCTTTCCTGCCTGACTCTCGTCCTAAGCCTCCCTCTCCTGTCCTGACTGAATATCACCTCAAGCCTCTCCCTCCTCTCATACATGACTCTCGTACCAACCCTCTCTCTCCTTTCCTGCCTGACTCTCGTCCCAGGCCTCTTTCTCAAATCCTGCAAAACTCTCGTCCAAAGCCTCTCTCTGCTGTCCTGCTTGACTCAAGTCACAAGGGTCTCTCTCCTGTCCTGCCTGACTCTGGTAAAAAGCCTCTCTCTTCTGTCCTGCCTGACTCTCGTCCTAAGCCTCTCTCTTCTGTCCTGCCTGACTCCTGTCCCAAGACTCTCTCTCCGGCCCTAATTGACTCTCGTCCCAAGACTCTCTCTCCCATCCTGCCTGACTCTCGTCTCAAACTTCTCTCTCCTGTCCTGCCTGACTCTCTCCTCAAGCCTGACTCTCGTCCCAAGGGTCTCTCTCCTGTCCTGCCTGACTCTCGTCCAAAGCCTCTCTCTTCTGTCCTGCCTGACTCTCGTCTTAAACCTCTCTCTCCTCTCCTGCCTAACTCTTGTCCCAAGCCTCTCTCTCCTGCCCTAATTGACTCTCGTCCCAAGACTCTCTCTCCCATCCTGCCTGACTCCTGTCTCAAACCTCTCTCTCCTGTCCTGCCTGACTCTCTCCTCAAGCTTCTCTCTCCTATCCTGACTAACTCTCATTCCAAGTGTCTCTCTCCGGTCCTGCCAAACTCCCTTCCCAAGACTCTCTCTCCTGTCCTGGCTGACACTCGTCCCAAGCCTCTCTCTCCTCTCTAGCCTGACTGTCGTCCCAAGCTTCTCTCTCCTGTCTTGCCTGACTCCCTCTCTTGTCCTGGCTTACTCTCGTCCCAAGCCTCTTTCTCCTAATTGCCTGACTCTAGTTCCAAGCCCTTCTCTCCTAACCTTCCTGACTCTCGTCCCAAGTCTGTCTCTCCTGTCCTTCCTGAATGTCGTAACAACACTCTCTCTCCTGTCCTGCCTGACTTTCGTCCCAAGCCTCTATCTACTCTCCTGCTTGACTCTCGTCCTAAGTCTCTCTCTCCGGTCCTGCCTGACTCTCGTCCCAGGTGTCTCTCTCGTGTCCTACCTGACTCTCGTTCCAAGCCTCTCTCTCCTGTCCTGCCTGACCGTCGTCCCAAGCCTCTCTCTACTGTCCTGTCTGACTCTCGTCCTAAACCTCTCTCTCCTTTTCCGCCTGACTCTCGTCCCAATCCTCTCTCTCCTGTCCTGCGTGACTTTCGGACTAAGCATCTCTCTACTGTTCTGCCTGACTCTTGTCCCAGGGATCTCTCTCCTGTCCTGCTTGACTCTCGTCCCAAGCCTCTCTCTCCTGTCCTTCCTGAGTGTCGTCAAAACACTTTCTCTCCTGCTCTTATTGAATCTCGTCGCAAGCCTCTTTCTCCTACCCTGCCTGACTCTCGTCTCAAGCCTCTCTCTCGAGTCCTTCTTGACTCTCTCCTCAGGCCTCTATCAATTGTGTTGCCTGACTCTCGTCCCAAGACTCTCTCTCCTGTCTTTCCTGAGTCTCGTCCCAACAATTTCTCTCCTTCTCTTATTGAATCTCATCGCAAGCCTCTTTCTCCTACCCTTCCTGACTCTCGTCTCAAGCCTCTCTCTCCAGTCCTTCTTGACTCTCTCCTCAAACCTCTATCAACTGTCTTGCCTGACTCTCGTCCCAAGACTCTCCTTTCCTGCCTGACTGTCGTCCCAAGACTCTCTCTCCTGTAGTGCCTGACTCACTACTCAAGCCTCTCTCTCCTATCCTGCCTGACTCTCGTCCTAAGTCTATATCTCTTCTCCTGCCTGACTCTCGTCCAGAGCCTCTCTCCCCTGTCCTAACTGACTCTCACCTCAAACCTCTCCCTCCTCTTATACCTGACTCTTGTACCAACCCTCCCTCCCCTGTCCTGACTGACTCTCACCTCAAACCTCTCCCTCCTCTCATACCTGACTCTCGTACCAACACTCTTTCTCCTACCCTTCTTGAATCTCGTCGCAAGCCTCTTTCTCCTACCCTGCCTGACTCTCGTCCCAGGCCTCTCTCTCGTCTCCTGCATAACTCTCATCCAAGGCCTCTCTCTCCTGTTCTGTCTGAATCTCGTCCCAAGCCTCTCTCTCCTGTCCTGCCTGACTGTCGTCACAAGCCTATCTCTCCTGTCCTGCCTGACTCTCGTCCACAACCTCTTTCTCCTTTCCTGGTTGACTCTCGTTAGAAACCTCTCTCTCCTGTCCTGTCTGACTCTCGTCCTAAGCCACTCTCTCCTCTCCTGACTGACTCTCGTCCCAAGCCTCTCTCCCCTGCCCTAATTGACTCTCGTTCCAAGACTCTCTCTCCTATCTTGCTTGACTCTCGTCTTAAACCTCTCTCTCATGTCCGGCCTGAGTCTCTCCTCAAGCCTCTCGCTCCAGTCCTGACTAACTTTCGTCTCAAGTCTCTCTCTCCGGTGCTGACTGACTCTCTTCCCAAGCCTCTCTCTCCTGTCCTGGCTGACTCTCGTCTCAAGCCTCTCTCTCCTGTCTTAAATGACTGTCGTCCCAAGCATCTCTCTCCTGTCTTACCTGACTCTCGTCCCAAACCTACCTCTCTTGACGTGGCTGACTCTCGTCCCAAGCCTCTCTCTCCTGTCCTGCTTGACTCTCTCGTAAAGCCTCTCTCTCCTGTCCTCCCTGACTCTCGTCCCAAGCTTTTCTCCCCTGTCCTTCCTGACTCTACTCCCAATCCTCTCTCTCCTGTCCGGCCTGACTCTCTTCCCATGCCTCTCTCTTCTGTCCTGCCTGACTCTCGTCCCATGCCTCTCTCTCCTGTCCTGCCTGACTCTCGTCCCAAGCCTCTCTCTCCTACCCTGCCTGACCGTCGTCTCAAGCCTCTATCTCCTGTCCTGCCTGACTCTCGTCAAGCCTCTCTCTCCTGTCCTGCCTGACTCTTGTACCAAGCTTTTCTCTCCTGTCCTGCCTGACTCTAGTCCCAAGCCTCTCTCTCTTGTCCTGCCTGACTCTCGTCCCATGCCTCTTTCTTCTGTCCTGCCTGACTCTCGTCCCATGCCTCTCTCTCCTGTCCTGCCTGATTGTCGTCCGAAGCTTCTCTCTCCTGTCCTGCCTGAATATCGCCCGAATCCCCTCTCTCATACCCTGCCTGACTCTCGTTCAAAGTCTCTCTCCTGTCGAGTCTGACTTTCGTCCCGAGCCTCTCTCTCCTGTTCTGCTCGACTCTCGTCCCAACCCCTCTCTCATGTCCCCCCTGACTCTCGTCCCAAGCATCTTTCTCCTAATTGCCTGACTCTCGTTCCAAGCCCTTCTCTCCTAACCTTCGTGACTCTCGTCCCAAGCCTCTATTTCCTGTCCTTCCTGACTGTCGTAAAAACACTCTCTCTCCTGTCCTGCCTGACTCTCGTCCGAATTCTCTATCTCCTCTCCTGCCTGACTCTCGTCCCAGGTCTCTCTCTCCTGCCCTGCGTGACTCTCGTCCCAAGCCTCTTTCTCCTGTCCTACCTGACTGTCGTCCCAAGCCTCTCTCTCATGTCCCGCCTGACTCTCGTCCCAAACCTCTCTCTCCTCTCCTGCCTGACTCTAGTCCTATCCCTATTTCTCCATTCCTGACTGACTCTCGTCCTAGGCATCTCTCTACTGTTCTGCCTGACTCTTATCCCAGGGCTCTCTCTCCTGTCCTGACTGACTCTCGTCCCAAGGCTCTCTCTCCTGTCCTTCCTGAGTCTCGTCCCAACATTCTCTATCCTGCCATTTAAGAATCTTTTCGCAAGCCTTTTTCTCCTACTATGCCTGACTCTCGTCTCATGCCTCTCTATCCAGTCCTGCCTGACTCTCTCTCGTCATACCTCTATTTCCTGTCTTGCCTGACTATCGTCCCAAGACTCTCTCTCCTGGCCTGCCTGACTGTCGTCCCAAGCCTCTCTCTCCTGTCCTTACTGAGTCTCGTCCTATGCCTCTCTCTCCTTTCCTGCTTTACTCTAGTCCCAGGCCTCTCTCTCTCCTGTCCTTCCTGAGTCTTCTCCCAAGCCTCTCTCTCTACTGCACTAATTGACTCTCGTCATAAGACTCTCTCTCCTATCCTGCCTGACTCTCGTCCGAAGATTTTCTCCCCTGTCCCTCCTGACTCTAGTCCCAAGCCTCTCTCTCCTGTCCTGCCTGACTGTCGTCCCAAGTCTCTCTCTCCTGTCTTGCCTAACTCTCGTCCCAAGCCTCTCTCTCTTGTCTTGCCTGGCTGTCGTAACAAGCCTATCTCTCCTGTCTTGCCAGGCTCTCGTCCCAAACCTCCCCATCTCTTGACCTGCCTGATTCTCGTACCAAGCCACTCCTGTCCTTCCTGAGTCTTGTCCCAAGACTGTCTCTCATGCCCTAATTGACTCTCGTCACAAGACTCTCTAATATCCTGCCTGACTCTCGTCCCAAGATTTTCTCCCCTGTCCCTCCTGACTCTAGTCCCAAGACTCTCCCGTCCTGCCTAACTGTCGTCCCAAACCTCTCTCTCCTGTCCTGCCTGACTCTCGTCCCAAACCTCTCTCTCCTCTCCTGCCTGACTCTAGTCCCAAGCCTCTCTCTCCTGTCCTGCCTGACTCTAGTCCTAGGCATCTCTCTACTCTTCTACCTGACTCTTGTCCCAGGGCTCTCTTTCCTGTCCTGCCTAACTCTCGTCCCAAGGCTCTCACTCCTGTCCTTCCTGAGTCTCGTCCCAACACTCTCTCTCCTGCCCTTCTTGAATCTCGTCGCAAGCCTCTTTCTCCTACCCTGCCTGACTCTCGTCTCATGCCTCTCTCTACAGTCCTGCCTGAATCTCTCCTCAAACCTCTATCTCCTGTCTTGCCTGACTATCGTCCCAAGACTCTCTCTCTTGTCCTGCCTGACTGTCGTCCCAAGCCTCTCTCCTGTCGTTCCTGACTCTCTCCTTAAGCCTCTCTCTCCTATCCTGCCTGACTCTCGTCCCAAGTCTATCTCTCCTTTCTTGCCTGACTCTCGTCCTAAGCCTCTCTCTCCTGTCCTGACTGAATCTCGCCTCAAGCCTCTCCCTCCTCTCATACCTGACTCTCGTACCAACCCTCTCTCTCCTTTCCTGCCTGACTCTCGTCCCAGGCCTCTTTCTCAAATCCTGCATAACTCTCGTCCCAAGCCTCTCTCTGCTGTCCTGCCTGACTTTCGTCCCAAGGGTCTCTCTCCTGTCCTGCCTGACTCTGGTAAAAAGCCTCTCTCTTCTGTCCTGCCTGACTCTCGTTCTAAGCCTCTCTCTCCTCTCCTGCCTGACTCTTGTCCCAAGCCTCTCTCTCCTGCCATAACTGACTCTCGTCACAAGACTCTCTCTCCCATCCTGCCTGACTCTCGTCTCAAACCTCTCTCTCCTGTCCTGCCTGACTCTCTCCTCAAGCCTGACTCTCGTCCCAAGGGTCTCTCTCCTGTCCTGCCTGACTCTCGTCCAAAGCCTCTCTCTTCTGTCCTGCCTGACTCTCGTCATAAGCCTCTCTCTCCTCTCCTGCCTGACTCTTGTCCCAAGCCTCTCTCTCCTGCCCTTATTGACTCTCGTCCCAAGACTCTCTCTCCCATCCCGCCTGACTCTCGTCTCAAACCTCTCTCTCCTGTCCTGCCTGACTCTCTCCTCAAGCCTCTCTCTCCTATCCTGACTAACTCTCATTCCAAGTGTCTCTCTCCGGTCCTGCCAGACTCCCTTCCCAAGAATCTCTCTCCTGTCCTGGCTGACACTCGTCCCAAGCCTTTCTCTCCTGTCTTCCCTGACTGTCGTCCCAAGCTTCTCTCTTCTGTCTTGCCTGACTCCCTCTCTTGTCCTGGCTTACTATCGTCCCAAGCCTCTTTCTCCTAATTGCCTGACTCTCGTTCCAAGCCCTTCTCTCCTAACCTTCCTGACTCCCGTCCCAAGCCTGTCTCTCCTGTCCTTCCTGACTTTCGTACCAACACTCTCTCTCCTGTCCTTCCTGACTTTCGTCCCAAGCCTCTATCTCCTCTCCTGCCTGACTCTCGTCCTAAGTCTCTCTCTCCGGTCCTGCCTGACTCTCGTCCCAGGTGTCTCTCTCGTGTCCTGCCTGACTCTCGTTCCAAGCCTCTCTCTCCTGTCCTGCCTGACCGTCGTCCCAAGCCTCTCTCTCCTGTCCTGTCTGAATCTCGTCCTAAACTTCTCTCACCTCTCCCGCGTGACTCTCGTCCCAAGACTCTCTCTCCTGTAGTGCCTGACTTTCGGACTAAGCATCTCTCTACTGTTCTACCTGACTCTTGTCCCAGGGCTCTCTTTCCTGTCCTGGCTGACTCTCGTCCCAAGGCTCTCTCCTGTCCTTCCTGAGTCTCGTCCCAACACTCGCTCTCCTGCCCTTCTTGAATCTCGTCGCAAGCCTCTTTCTCCTACCATGCCTGACTCTCGTCTCATGCCTCTCTCTAGAGTCCTGCCTGAAACTCTCCTCAAACCTCTACCTCCTGTCTTGCCTGACTATCGTCACAAGACTCTCTCTCTTGTCCTGCCTGACTGTCGTCCCAAGCCTCTCTCCTCTCGTTCCTGACTCTCTCCTCAAGCCTCTCTCTCCTATCCTGCCTGACTCTCGTCCAAAGTCTATCTCTCCTTTCCTGCCTGACTCTCGTCCTAAGCCTCTCTCTCCTGTCCAGACTAAATCTCACCTCAATCCTCTCCCTCCTCTCATACATGACTCTCGTACCAACCCTCTCTCTCCTTTCCTACCTGACTCTCGTCCCAGGCCTCTTTCTCAAATCCTGCATAACTCTCGTCCCAAGCCTCTCTCTGCTGTCCTGCCTGACTCTCGTCTCAAGGGTCTCTCTCCTGTCCTGCCTGACTCTCGTCCAAAGCCTCTCTCTTCTGTCCTGCCTGACTCTCGTCCTAAGCCTCTCTCTTCTGTCCTGCCTGACTCTCGTCCTAAGACTCTCTCCCCTCTCCTGCCTGACTCTTGTCCCAAGCCTCTCTCTCCTGCCCTAATTGACTCTCGTCCAAAGACTCTCTCTCAAATCCTGCCTGACTCTCGTCTCAAACCTCTCTCTCCTGTCCTGCCTGACTCTCTCCTCAAGCCTCTCTCTCCTATCCTGACAAACTCTCATTCCAAGTGTCTCTCTCCGGTCCTGCCAGACTCCCTTCCCAAGACTCTCTCTCCTGTCCTGGCTGACACTCGTCCCAAGCCTCTCTCTCCTGTCTTGCCTGACTGTCGTCCCAAGCTTCTCTCTCCTGTCTTGCCTGACTCCCTCTCTTGTCCTGTCTTACTCTCGTCCCAAGCCTCTTTCTCTTAATTGCCTGACTCTAGTTCCAAGCCCTTCTCTCCTAACCTTCCTGACTCTCGTCCCAAGCCTGTCTCTCCTGTCCTTCCTGACTGTCGTACCAACACTCTCTCTCCTGTCCTTCCTGACTTTCGTCCCAAGCCTCTATCTCCTCTCCTGCCTTTCTCTCTTCCTAAGTCTCTCTCTCCGGTCCTGCCTGACTCTCGTCCCAGGTGTCTCTCTCGTGTCCTGCCTGACTCTCGTTCCAAGCCTCTCTCTCCTGTCCTGCCTGACCGTCGTCCCAAGCCTCTCTCTCCTGTCCTATCTGACTCTCGTCCTAAACCTCTCTCTCCTCTCCCTCCTGACTCTCGTAACAAGCCTCTCTCTCCTGTCGTGCCTGACTTTCGGACTAAGCATCTCCCTACTGTTCTGCCTGACTCTTGTCCCAGGGCTCTCTCGCCTGTCCTGCTTGACTCTCGTCCCAAGCCTCTCTCTCCTGTCCTTCCTGAGTCTCGTACCAACACTTTCTCTCCTGCTCTTATTGAATCTCGTCGCAAGCCTCTTTCTCCTACCCTGCCTGACTCTCGTCTCAAGCCTCTCTCTCCAGTCCTTCTTGACTCTCTCCTCAAGCCTCTATCACCTGTCTTGCCTGACTCTCGTCCCAAGACTCTCTCTCCTGTCTTTCCTGAGTCTCGTCCCAATACTTTCTTTCCTGCTCTTATTGAATCTCGTTGCAAGCCTGTTTCTCCTACCCTGAATGACTCTCGTCTCAAGCCTCTCTCCCCAGTCCTTCTTGACTCTCTCCTCAAGCCTCTATCACCTGTCTTGCCTGACTGTCGTCCCAAGACTCTCTCTCCTGTCTTTCCTGAGTCTCGTCCCAATACTTTCTTTCCTGCTCTTATTGAATCTCGTTGCAAGCCTGTTTCTCCTACCCTGAATGACTCTCGTCTCAAGCCTCTCTCCCCAGTCCTTCTTGACTCTCTCCTCAAGCCTCTATCACCTGTCTTGCCTGACTCTCGTCCCAAGGCTCTCCTTTCCTGCCTGACTGTCGTCCCAAGCCTCTCTCTCCTGTCGTGCCTGACTCACTACTCAAGCCTCTCTCTCCTATCCTGCCTGACTCTCGTCCCAAGTCTATATCTCTTCTCCGGCCTGACTCTCGTCCCAATCCTCTCTCCCCTCTCCTAACTGACTCTCACCTCAAACCTCTCCCTCCTCTCATACCTGACTCTTGTACCAACCCTCCCTCCCCTGTCCTGACTGACTCTCACTTCAAACCTCTCCCTCCTCTCATACCTGACTCTCGTACCAACACTCTTTCTCCTGCCCTTCTTGAATCTAGTCGCAAGCCTCTTTCTCCTACCCTGCCTGACTCTCGTCCCAGGCCTCTCTCTCGTCTCCTGCATAACTCTCATCCAAAGCCTCTCTCTCCTGTTCTGTCTGAATCTCGTCCCAAGCCTCTCTCTCCTGTCCTGCCTGACTGTCGTCCCAAGCCTATCTCTCCTGTCCTGCCTAACTCTCGTCTACAACCTCTTTCTCCTTTCCTGGTTGACTCTCGACAGAAGCCTCATCTCCTGTCCTGTCTGACTCTCGTCCTAAGCCTCTCTCTCCTCTCCTGCCTGACTCTCGTCCCAAGCCTCCCTCCCCTGCCCTAATTGACTCTCGTTGCAAGACTCTCTCTCCTATCCTGCTTGACTCTCGTCTTAAACCTCTCTCTCATGTCCGACCTGAGTCTCTATTCAAGCCTCTCGCTCCAGTCCTGACTAACTTTCGTCTCAAGTCTCTCTCTCCGGTGCTGCCTGACTCTCTTCCCAAGCCTCTCTCTCCTGTATTGGCTGACTCTCGTCCCAAGCTTTTCTCTCTCCTGTCTTACCTGACTGTCGTCCCAAGCATCTCTCTCCTGTCTTACCTGACTCTCGTCCCAAACCTCCCTCTCTTGACGTGGCTGACTCTCATCCCAAGCCTCTTTCTCCTGTCCTGCTAGACTCTCTCGTAAAGCCTCTCTCTCCTGTCCTCCCTGACTCTCGTCCCAAGCTTTTCTCCCCTGTCCTGCCTGACTCTCGTCCCATGCCTCTCTCTCCTGTCCTGCCTGACTCTCGTCCAAGCCTCTCTCTCCTACCCTGCCTGACCGTCGTCTCAAGCCTCTATCTCCTGTCCTGCCTGACTCTCTTGTCAAGCCTCTCTCTCCTGTCCTGCCTGACTCTCGTACCAAGCTTTTCTCTCACGTCCTGCCTGACTCTAGTCCCAAGCCTCTCTCTCTTGTCCTGCCTGACTCTCGTCCCATGCCTCTTTCTTCTGCCCTGCCTGACTCTCGTCCCATGCCTCTCTCTCCTGTCCTGCCTGATTGTCGTCCCAAGCGTCTCTTTCCTGTCCTGCCTGAATATCGCCCGAATCCCCTCTCTCATACCCTGCCTGACTCTCGTTCAAAGTCTCTCTCCTGTCGAGTCTGACTTTCGTCCCAAGCCTCTCTCTCCTGTCCTGCACGACTCTCGTCCCAAGCCCCTATGTCATGTCCTCCCTGAATCTCGTCCCAAGCATCTTTCTCCTAATTGCATGACTCGTTCCAAGACCTTCTCTCCTACACTTCCTGACTCTCGTCCCAAGCCTCTATCTCCTGTCCTTCCTGACTGTCGTAAAAACACTCTCTCTCCTGTCCTGCCTGACTCTCGTCCGAATCCTCTATCTCCTCTCCTGCCTGACTCTCGTCCTAAGTCTCACTCTCCGGTCCTGCCTGACTCTCGTCCCAGGTCTCTTTCTCCTGCCGTGCGTGACTCTCGTCCCAAGCCTCTCTCTCCTGTCCTACCTGACTGTCGTCCCAAGCCTCTATATCATGTCCCACCTGACTCTCGTCCCAAACCTCTCTCTCCTCTCCTTCCTGACTCTAGTCCCAAGCCGCTCTCTCAATTCCTGACTGACTCTCGTCCTAGGCATCTATCTACTGTTCTGACTGACTCTTGTCCCAGGGCTCTCTCTCCTGTCCTGCCTGACTCTCGTCCCAAGTCTCTCTCTCCTGTCCTTCCTGAGTCTCGTCCCAACACTCTCTCTCCTGCCATTCAAGAATCTTTTCGCAAGCCTCTTTCTCCTACTATGCCTGAGTCTCTTCTCATGCCTCTCTATCCAGTCCTGCCTGACTCTCTCTCGTCAAACCTCTATCTCCTGTCTTGCCTGACTATCGTCCCAAGACTCTCTCTCCTGGCCTGCCTGACTGTCGTCCCAAGACTCTCTCTCCTGTCCTTCCTGAGTCTCGTCCCAAGCCTCTCTCTCCTGCACTAATTGACTCTCGTCATAAGACTCTCTCTCCTATCCTGCCTGACTCTCGTCCGAAGATTTTCTCCCCTGTCCCTCCTGACTCTAGTCCCAAGCCTCTCTCTCCTGTCCTGTCTGACTGTCGTCCCAAGCCTCTCTCTCCTGTCTTGCCTAACTCTCGTCCCAAGCCTCTCTCTCTTATCTTGCCTGGCTGTCGTAACAAGCCTATCTCTCCTGTCTTGCCTGGCTCTCGTCCCAAACCTCTCCATCTCTTGACCTGCCTGATTCTCGTACCAAGCCACTCCTGTCCTTCCTGAGTCTTGTCCCAAGACTGTCTCTCCTGCCCTAATTGACTCTCGTCACAAGACTCTCTCCTATCCTGCCTGACTCTCGTCCCAAGATTTTCTCCCCTTTCCCTCGTGATTCTAGTCCCAAGCCTCTCTCTCCTGTCCTGCCTAACTGTCGTCCCAAACCTCTCTTTCCTGTCCTGCCTGACTCTCGTCCCAAACCTCTCTCTCCTCTCCCGCCTGACTCTCGTCCCAAGACTCTCTCTCCTGTAGTGCCTGACTTTCGGACTAAGCATCTCTCTACTGTTCTACCTGACTCTTGTCCCAGGGCTCTCTTTCCTGTCCTGCCTGACTCTCGTCCCAAGGCTCTCTCTCCTGTCCTTCCTGAGTCTCGTCCCAACACTATCTCTCCTGCCCTTCTTGAATCTCGTCGCAAGCCTCTTTCTCCTACCCTGCCTGACTCTCGTCCCATGCCTCTCTCTATAGTCCTGCCTGAATCTCTCCTCAAACCTCTATCTCCTGTCTTGCCTGACTATCGTCCCAAGCCTCTCTCTCCTATCCTGCCCGACTCTCGTCCCAAGTCTATCTCTCCTTTCCTGCCTGACTCTCGTCCTAAGCCTCTCTCTCCTGTCCTGACTGAATCTCACCTCAAGCCTCTGCCTCCTCTCATACCTGACTCTCGTACCAACCCTCTCCTTTCCTGTCTGACTCTCGCCCCAGGCCTCTTTCTCAAATCCTGCATAACTCTCGTCCCAAGCCTCTCTCTGCTTTCCTGCCTGACTTTCTTCACAAGGGTCTCTCTCCTGTCCTGCTTGACTCCCGTCCAAAGCCTCTCTCTTCTGTCCTGCCTGACTCTCGTCTTAAGCCTCTCTCTCCTCTCCTGCCTCACTCTTGTCCCAAGCCTCTCTCTCCTGCCATAATTGACTCTCGTCCCAAGACTCTCTCTCACATCCTGCCTGACTCTCGTCTCAAACCTCTCTCTCCTGTCCTGCCTGACTCTTTCCTCAAGCCTCTCTCTCCTATCCTGACTAACTCTCATTCCAAGTGTCTCTCTCCGGTCCTGCCAGACTCTCTTCCCAAGACTCTCTCTCCTGTCCTGGCTGACACTCGTCGCAAGCCTCTCTCTCCTGTCTTCCTTGACTGTCGTCCCAAGCTTCTCTCTCCTGACTTGCCTGACTCCCTCTCTTGTCCTGGCTTACTATCGTCCCAAGCCTCTTTCTCCTAATTGCCTGACTCTCGTTCCAAGCCTCTCTCTCCTGTCCTGCCTGACAGTCGTCCCAAGCCTCTCTCTCCTGTCCTGTCTGACTCTCGTCCCAAACCTCTCTCACCTCTCCCGCCTGACTCTCGTCCCAAGACTCTCTCTCCTGTAGTGCCTGACTTTCGGACTAAGCATCTCTCTACTGTTCTGCCTGACTCTTGTCCCAGGGCTCTCTTTACTGTCCTGCCTGACTCTCGTCCCAAGGCTCTCTCTCCTGTCCTTCCTGAGTCTCGTCCCAACACTCTCTCTCCTGCCCTTCTTGAATCTCGTCACAAGCCTCTTTCTCCTACCCTGCCTGACTCTCGTCTCATGCCTCTCTCTACAGTCCTGCCTGAAACTCTCCTCAAACCTCTATCTCCTGTCTTGCCTGACTATCGTCCCAAGACTCTCTCTCTTGTCCTGCCTGACTGTCGTCCCAAGCCTCTCTCCTGTCGTTCCTGACTCTCTCCTCAAGCCTCTCTCTCCTATCCTGCCTGACTCTCGTCCCAAGTCTATCTCTCCTTTCCTGCCTGACTCTCGTCCTAAGCCTGTCTCTCCTGCCCTGACTAAATCTCACCTCAAGCCTCTCCCTCCTCTCATACATGACTCTCGTACCAACCCTCTCTCTCCTTTCCTACCTGACTCTCGTCCCAGGCCTCTTTCTCAAATCCTGCATAACTCTCGTCCCAAGCCTCTCTCTGCTATCCTGCCTGACTCTCGTCCCAAGGGTCTCTCTCCTGTCCTGCCTGACTCTCGTCCAAAGCGTCTCTCTTCTGTCCTGCCTGACTCTCGTTCTAAGCCTCTCTCTCCTCTCCTGCCTGACTCTTGTCCCAAGCTCTCTCTCCTGCCCTAATTGACTCTCGTCCCAAGACTCTCTCTCCCATCCTGCCTGACTCTCGTCTCAAACTTCTCTCTCCTGTCCTGCCTGACTCTCTCTTCAAGCCTGATTCTCGTCCCAAGGGTCTCTCTCCTGTCCTGCCTGACTCTCGTCCAAAGCCTCTCTCTTCTGTCATGCCTGACTCTCGTCCTAAGCCTCTCTCTCCTCTCCTGCCTGACTCTTGTCCCAAGTCTCTCTCTCCTGCCCTAATTGACTCTCGTCCCAAGACTCTCTCTCCCATCCTGCCTGACTCTCGTCTCAAACCTCTCTCTCCTGTCCTGCCTGACTCTCTCCTCAAGCCTCTCTCTCCTATCCTGACAAACTCTCATTCCAAGTGTCTCTCTCCGGTCCTGCCAGACTCCCTTTCCAAGACTCCCTTTCCTGTCCTGGCTGACACTCGTCCCAAGCCTCTCTCCCCTGTCCTAACTGACTCTAGTTCCAAGCCCTTCTCTCCTAACCTTCCTGACTCTCGTCCCAAGCCTGTCTCTCCTGTCCTTCCTCACTGTCGTACCAACACTATCTCTCCTGTCCTGCCTGACTTTCGTCCCAAGCCTCTATCTCCTCTCCTGCCCGACTCTCGTCCTAAGTCTCTCTCTCCGGTCCTGCCTGACTCTCGTCCCAGGTGTCTCTCTCGTGTCCTGCCTGATTCTCGTTCCAAGCCTCTCTCTCCTGTCCTGCCTGACTTTCGGACTAAGCATCTATCTACTGTTCTGCCTGACTCTTGTCCCAGGGCTCTCTCTCCTGTCCTGCTTGACTCTCGTCCCAAGCCTCTCTCTCCTGTCCTTCCTGAGTCTCGTCCCAACACTTTCTCTCCTGTCATTCCTGAGTCTCGTCCCAACACTTTCTCTCCTGCTCTTATTGAATCTCGTCGCAAGCCTCTTTCTCCTACCCTGCCTGACTCTCGTCTCAAGCCTCTCTCTCCAGTCCTTCTTGACTCTCTCCTCAAGCCTCTATCACCTGTCTTGCCTGACTCTCGTCCCAAGACTCTCCCTCCTGTCTTTCCTGAGTCTCGTCCCAACACTTTCTCTCCTGCTCTTATTGAATCTCGTCGCAAGCCTGTTTCTCCTACCCTGCCTGACTTTCGTCTCAAGCCTCTCTCTCCAGTCCTTCTTGTCTCTCTCCTCAAACCTCTATCACCTGTCTTCCCTGTGTCTCGTCCCAAGACTCTCCTTTCCTGCCTGACTGTCGTCCTAAGCCTCTCTCTCCTGTCGTGCCTGACTCACTACTCAAGCCTCTCTCTCCTATCCTGCCTGACTCTCGTCCCAAGTCTGTATCTCTTCTCCGGCCTGACTCTAGTCCCAAGCCTCTCTCCCCTGTCCTAACTGACTCTCACCTCAAACCTCTCCCTCCTCCCATACCTGACTCTTGTACCAACCCTCCCTCCCCTGTCCTGACTGACTCTCACCTCCAACCTCTCCCTCCTCTCATACCTGACTCTCGTACCAACACTCTTTCTCCTGCCCTTCTTGAATCTCGTCGCAAGCCTCTTTCTCCTACCCTGCCTGACTCTCGTCCCAGGCCTCTCTCTCGTCTCCTGCATAACTCTCATCCAAAGCCTCTCTCTCCTGTTCTGTCTGAATCTCGTCCCAAGCCTCTCTCTCCTGTCCTGCCTGACTGTCGTCCCAAGCCTATATCTCCTGTCCTGCCTGACTCTCGTCCACAACCTCTTTCTCCTTTCCTGGTTGACTCTAGTCAGAAGCCTCATCTCCTGTCCTGTCTGACTCTCGTCCTAAGCCTCTCTCTCCTCTCCTGCCTGACTCTCGTCCCAAGCCTCCCTCCACTGCTCTAATTGACTCTCGTTCCAAGACTCTCTCTCCTATCCTTCTTGACTCTCGTCTTAAACCTCTCTCTCATGTCCGGCCTGAGTCTCTCCCCAAGCCTCTCGCTCCAGTCCTGACTAACTTTCGTCTCAAGTCTCTCTCTCCGGTGCTGCCTGACTCTCTTCCCAAGCCTCTCTCTCCTGTATTGGCTAACTCTCGTACCAAGCCTCTCTCTCCTGTCTTACCTGACTGTCGTCCCAAGCATCTCTCTCCTGTCTTACCTGACTCTCGTCCCAAACCTCCCTCTCTTGACGTGGCTGACTCTCGTCCCAAGCCTCTCTCTCCTGTCCTGCTAGACTCTCTCGTAAAGCCTCTCTCTCCTGTCCTCCCTGACTCTCGTCCCAAGCTTTTCTCCCCTGTCCTTCCTGACTCTAGTCCCAATCATCTCTCTCCTGTCCGGCCTGACTCTCTTCCCATGCCTCTCTCTTCTGTCCTGCCTGACTCTCGTCCCATGCCTCTATCTCCTGTCCTGCCTGACTCTCGTCCCAAGCCTCTCTCTCCTACCCTGCCTGACCGTCGTCTCAAGCCTCTATCTCCTGTCCTGCCTGACTCTCTTGCCAAGCCTCTCTCTCCTGTCATGCCTGACTCTCGTACCAAGCTTTTCTCTCCTGTCCTGCCTGACTCTAGTCCCAAGCCTCTCTCTCTTGTCCTGCCTGACTCTTTTCCCATGCCTCTTTCTTCTGCCCTGCCTGACTCTCGTCCCATGCCTCTCTCTCCTGTCCTGCCTGATTGTCGTCCCAAGCGTCTCTCTCCTGTACTGCCTGAATATCGCCCGATTCCCCTCTCCCATACCCTGCCTGACTCTCGTTCAAAGTCTCTCTCCTGTCCTGCTCGACTCTCGTCCCAAGACCCTCTCTCATGTCCTCCCTGACTCTCGTCCCAAGCATCTTTCTCCTAATTGCATGACTCTCGTTCCAAAACCTTCTCTCCTACCCTTCCTGACTCTCGTCCCAAGCCTCTATCTCCTGTCCTTCCTGACTGTCGTAAAAACACTCTCTCTCCTGTCCTGCCTGACTCTCGTCCGAATCCTCTATCTCCACTCCTGCCTGACTCTCGTCCTAAGTCTCACTCTCCGGTCCTGCCTGACTCTCGTCCCAGGTCTCTCTCTCCTGCCCTGCGTGACGCTCGTCTCTCTCTCCTGTCCTACCTGACTGTCGTCCCAAGCCTCTCTCTCATGTCCCGCCTGACTCTCGTCCCAAACCTCTCTCTCCTCTCCTGCCTGACTCTAGTCCTAACATTCTTTCTCCATTCCTGACTGACTCTTGTCCTAGGCATCTCTCTACTGTTCTGACTGACTCTTGTCCCAGGGCTCTCTCTCGTGTCCTGCCTGACTCTCGTCCCAAGGCTCTCTCTCCTGTCCTTCCTGCGTCTCGTCCCAGCACTCTCTCTCCTGCCATTCAAGAATCTTTTCGCAAGCCTCTTTCTCCTACTATGCCTGACTCTCGTCTCATGCCTCTCTATCCAGTCCTGCCTGACTCTCTCTCGTCAAACCTCTATCTCCTGTCTTGCCTGACTATCGTCCCAAGACTCTCTCTCCTGGCCTGCCTGACTGTCGTCCCAAGCCTCTCTCTCCTGTCCTTCCTGAGTCTCGTCCCAAGCCTCTCTCTCCTGCACTAATTGACTCTCGTCATAAGACACTCTCTCCTATCCTGCCTGACTCTCGTTCGAAGATTTTCTCCCCTGTCCCTGCTGACTCTAGTCCCAAGCCTCTCTCTCCTGTCCTGCCTGACTGTCGTCCCAAGCCTCTCTCTACTGTCTTCCCTAACTCTCGTCCCAAGCCTCTCTCTCTTATCTTGCCTGGCTGTCGTAACAAGCCTTTCTCTCCTGTCTTGCCTGGCTCTCGTCCCAAACCTCCCCATCTCTTGACCTGCCTGATTCTCGTACCAAGCCACTCCTGTCCTTCCTGAGTCTTGTCCCAAGACTGTCTCTCCTGCCCTAATTGACTCTCGTCACAAGACTCTATCCTATCCTGCCTGACTCTCGTCCCAAGATTTTCTCCCCTGTCCCTCGTGACTCTAGTCCCAAGCCTCTCTCTCCTGTCCTGCCTAACTGTCGTCCCAAACCTCTCTTTCCTGTCCTGCCTGACTCTCGTCCCAAACCTCTCTCTCCTCTCCTGCCTGACTCTAGTCCCAAGCCTCTCTCTCCTGTCCTGCCCGACTCTCGTCCTAGGCATCTCTCTACTGTTCTACCTGACTCTTGTCCCAGGGCTCTCTTTCCTGTCCTGCCTGAATCTCGTCCCAAGGCTCTCTCTCCTGTCCTTCCTGAGTCTCGTCCCAACACTATCTCTCCTGCCCTTCTTGAATCTCGTCTCAAGCCTCTTTCTCCTACCCTGCCTGACTCTCGTCTCATGCCTCTCTCTACAGTCCTGCCTGAATCTCTCCTCAAACCTCTATCTCCTGTCTTGCCTGACTATCGTCCCAATACTCTCTCTCTTGTCCTGTCTGACTGTCGTCCCAAGCCTCTCTCCTGTCGTTCCTGACTCTCTCCTCAAGCCTCTCTCTCCTATCCTGCCTGACTCTTGTCCCAAGTCTATCTCTCCTTTCCTGCCTGACTCTCGTCCTAAACCTCTCTCTCCTGTCCTGACTGAATTTCACCTCAAGCCTCTCCCTCCTCTCATACCTGACTCTCGTACCAACCCTCTCTCTCCTTTCCTGCCTGACTCTCGTCCCAGGCCTCTTTCTCAAATCCTGCATAACTCTCGTCCCAAGCCTCTCTCTGCTGTCCTGCCTGACTTTCGTCCCAAGGGTCTCTCTCCTGTCCTGCCTGACTCTCGTCCAAAGCCTCTCTCTTCTGTCCTGCCTGACTCTCGTCTTAAGCCTCTCTCTCCTCTCCTGCCTGACTCTTGTCCCAAGCCTCTCTCTCCTGCCCTAATTGACTTTCGTCCCAAGACTCTCTCTCCCATCCTGCCTGACTCTCGTCTCAAACCTCTCTCTCCTGTCCTGCCTGACTCTCTCCTCAAGCCTCTCTCTCCTATCCTGACTAACTCTCATTCCAAGTGTCTCTCTCCGGTCCTGCCAAACTCTCTTCCCAAAACTCTCCTGTCCTGGCTGACACTCGTCAGAAGCCTCTCTCTCCTGTCTTCCCTGACTGTCGTCCCAAGCTTCTCTCTCCTGTCTTGCCTGACTCCCTTTCTTGTCCTGGCTTACTATCGTCTCAAGCCTCTTTCTCATAATTGCTTAACTCTCGTTCCAAGCCCTTCTCTCCTAACCTTCCTGACTCCCGTCCCAAGCCTGTCTCTCCTGTCTTTCCTAACTGTCGTACCAACACTCTCTCTCCTGTCCTGCCTGACTTTCGTCCCATGCCTCTATCTCCTCTCCTGCCTGACTCTCGTCCTAAGTCTCTCTCTCCGGTCCTGCCTGACTCTCGTCCCAGGTGTCTCTCTCGTGTCCTGCCTGATTCTCGTTCCAAGCCTCTCTCTCCTGTCCTGCCTGACCGTCGTCCCAAGCCTGTCTCTCCTGTCCTGTCTGACTCTCGTCCCAAACCACTCTCACCTCTCCCGCCTGACTCTCGTCCCAAGACTCTCTCTCCTGTAGTGCCTGACTTTCGGACTAAGCATCTCTCTACTGTTCTACCTGACTCTTGTCCCATGGCTCTCTTTCCTGTCCTGCCTGACTCTCGTCCCAAGGCTCTCTCTCCTGTCCTTCCTGAGTCTCGTCCCAACACTATCTCTCCTGCCCTTCTTGAATCTCGTCGCAAGCCTCTTTCTCCCACCCTGCCTGACTCTCGTATCATGCCTCTCTCTACAGTCCTGCCTGAATCTCTCCTCAAACCTCTATCTCCTGTCTTGCCTTACTATCGTCCCAAGACTCTCTCTCTTGTCCTGCCTGACTGTCGTCCCAAGCCTCTCTCCTGTCGTTCGTGACTCTCTCCTCAAGCCTCTCTCTCCTATCCTGCCTGACTCTCGTCCAAAGTCTATCTCTCCTTTCCTGCCTGACTCTCGTCCTAAGCCTCTCTCTCCTGTCCTGACTGAATCTCACCTCAAGCCTTTCCCTCCTCTCATACATGACTCTCGTACCAACCCTCTCTCTCCTTTCCTGCCTGACTCTCGTTCCAGGCCTCATTCTCAAATCCTGCATAACCCTCGTCCCAAGCCTCTCTCTGCTTTCCTGCCTGACTCTCGTCCCAAGGGTCTCTCTCCTGTCCTGCCTGACTCTCGTCCAAAGCCTCTATCTTCTGTCCTGCCTGACTCTCGTCCTAAGCCTCTCTCTCCTCTCCTGCCTGACTCTTGTCCCAAGCTTCTCTCTCCTGCCCTAATTGACTCTCGTCCCAAGACTCTCTCTCCCATCCTGCCTGACTCTCGTCTCAAACCTCTCTCTCCTGTCCTGCCTGACTCTCTCCTCAAGCCTGACTCTCGTCCCAAGGGTCTCTCTCCTGTCCTGCCTGACTCTCGTCCAAAGCCTCTCTCTTCTGTCCTGCCTGACTCTCGTCCTAAGCCTCTCTCTCCTGTCCTGCCTGACTCTTGTCCCAAGCCTCTCTCTCCTGCCCTAATTCACTCTCGTCCCAAGACTCTCTCTCACATCCTGCCTGACTCTCGTCTCAAACCTCTCTCTACTGTCCTGCCTGACTCTCTCCTCAAGCCTCTCTCTCCTATCCTGACTAACTCTCATTCCAAGTGTCTCTCTCCGGTCCTGCCAGACTCCCTTCCCAAGACTCTCTCTCCTGTTCTGGCTGACGCTCGCCCCAAGCCTCTCTCTCCTGTCTTGCCTGACTGTCGTCCCAAGCTTCTCTCTCCTGTCTTGCCTGACTCCCTCTCTTGTCCTGTCTTACTCTCGTCCCAAGCCTCTTTTTCCTAATTGCCTGACTCTAGTTCCAAGCCCTTCTCTCCTAACCTTCCTGACTCTCGTCCCAAGACTGTCTCTCCTGTCCTTCCTGACTGCCGTACCAACACTCTCCTGTCCTGCCTGACTTTCGACCCAAGCCTCTATCTCCTCTCCTGCCTGACTCTCGTCCTATGTCTCTCTCTCCGGTCCTGCCTGACTCTCGTCCCAGGTGTCTCTCTCGTGTTCTGCCTGACTCTCGTTCCAAGCCTCTCTCTCCTGTCCTGCCTGACCGTCGCCCCAAGCCTCTCTCTCCTGTCCTGTCTGACTCTCGTCCTAAACCTCTCTCTCCTCTCCCGCCTGACTCTCGTCCCAAGCCTCTCTCTCCTGTCCTACCTGACTTTCGGACTAAGCATCTCTCTACTGTTCTGCCTTACTCTTGTCTCAGGGCTCTCTCTCTTGTCCTGCTTGACTCTCGTCCCAAGTCTCTCTCTCCTGTCTTTCCTGAGTCTCGTACCATCACTTTCTCTCCTGCTCTTACTGAATCTCGTCGCAAGCCTCTTTCTCCTACCATGCCTGACTCTCGTCTCAAGCCTCTCTCTCCATTCCTTCTTGACTCTCTCCTCAAGCCTCTATCACCTGTCTTGCCTGACTCTCGTCCCAAGATTCTATCTCCTGTCTTTCCTGAGTCTCGTCCCAACACTTTCTCTCCTGCTCTTATTGAATCTCGTCGCAAGCCTCTTTCTCCTACCCTGCCTGACTCTCGTCTGAAACCTCTCTCTCCAGTCCTTCTTGACTCTCTCCTCAAGCCTCTATCACCTGTCTTGCCTGACTCTCGTCACAAGACTCTCTTTTCCTGCCTGACTGTCGTCCCAAGCCTCTCTCCCCTGTCCTAACTGATTCTCACCTCAAACCTCTCCCTCCTCTCATACCTGACTCTTGTACCAACCCTCCCTCCCCTGTCCTGACTGATTCTCACCTCAAACCTCTCCCTCCTCTCATACCTGAATCTCGTACCAACACTCTTTCTCCTGCCCTTCTTGAATCTAGTCGCAAGCCTCTTTCTCCTACCCTGCCTGACTCTCGTCCCAGGCCTCTCTCTCGTCTCATGCATAACTCTCATCCAAAGCCTCTCTCCTGTTCTGTCTGAATCTCGTCCCAAGCCTCTATCTCCTGTCCTGCCTGACTGTCGTCCCAAGCCTATCTCTCCTGTCCTGCCTGACTCTCGTCCACAACCTCTTTCTCCTTTCCAGGTTGACTCTCGTCAGAAGCCTCTCTCTCCTGTCCTGTCTGACTCTCGTCCTAAGCCTCTCTCTCCTCTCCAGCCTGAGTCTCGTCCCAAGCCTCTCTCCCCTGCCCTAATTGACTCTCGTTCCAAGACTCTGTCTCCTATCCTTCTTGACTCTCGTCTTAAACATCTCTCTCATGTCCGGCCTGAGTCTCTCCTAAAGCCTCTCGCTCCAGTCCTGACTAACTTTCGTCTCAAGTCTCTCTCTCCGGTGCTGCCTGACTCTCTTCCCAAGCCTCTCTCTAATGTACTGGCTGACTCTCGTCCCAAGCCTCTCTCTCCTGTCTTACCTGACTGTCATCCCAAGCATCTCTCTCCTGTCTTACCTGACTCTCGTCCCAAACCTCCCTCTCTTGACGTGGCTGACTCTCGTCACAAGCCCCTCTCTCCTGTCCTGCTTGACTCTCTCGTAAAGCCTCTCTCTCCTGTCCTCCCTCACTCTCGTCCCAAGCTTTTCTCCCCTGTCCTGCCTGACTCTAGTCCCAATCCTCTCTCTCCTGTCCGGCCTGACTCTCTTCCCATGCCTCTCTCTTCTGTCCTGCCTGACTCTCGTCCCATGCCTCTCTCTCCTGTGCTGCCTGACTCTCGTCCCAAGCCTCTCTCTCCTACCCTGCCTGACCGTCGTCTCAAACCTCTATCTCCTGTCCTGCCTGACTCTCTTGTCAAGCCTCTCTCTCCTGTCCTGCCTGACTCTCGTACCAAGCTTTTCTCTCCTGTCCTGCCTGACTCTAGTCCCAAGCCTCTCTATCTTGTCCTGCATGACTCTCGTCACATGCCTCTTTCTTCTGTCCTGCCTGACTCTCGTCCCATGCCTCTCTCTCCTGTCCTGCCTGATTGTCGTCCTAAGCTTCTCTCTCCTGCCCTGCATGAATATCGCCCGTATCCCCTCTCTCATACCTTGCCTGACTCTCGTTCAGAGTCTCTCTCCTGTCGAGTCTGACTTTCGTCCCAAGCCTCTCTCTCCTGTCCTGCTCGACTCTCGTCCCAAGCCCCTCTCTCATGTCATACCTGACTCTCGTCCCAAGCATCTTTCTCCTAATTACCTGACTCTCGTTCCAAGACCTTCTCTCCTACCCTTCCTGACTCTCGTCCCAAGACTGTCTCTCCTGTCCTTCCTGACTTTCGTACCAACACTCTCTCTCCTGTCCTGCCTGACTCTCGTCCCAAGCCTCTATCTCCTCTCCTGCCTTTCTCTCTTCCTAAGTCTCACTCTCACGTCCTGCCTGACTCTCGTCCCAGGTCTCTCTCTCGTGTCCTGCCTGACTCTCGTTCCAAGCCTCTCTCTCCTGTCCTGCCTGACCGTCGTCCCAAGCCTCTCTCTCCTGTCCTGTCTGACTCTCGTCCCAAACCTCTCTCTCCTCTCCCGCCTGACTCTCGTCTCAAGCCTCTCTCTCCATTCCTTCTTGACTCTCTCCTGAAGCCTCTATCACCTGTCTTCCCTGACTCTCGTCCCAAGACTCTCCTTTCCTGCCTGACTGTCGTCCCAAGCCTCTCTCTCCTGTCGTGCCTGACTCACTACTCAAGCCTCTCTCTCCTATCCTGCCTGACTCTCGTCCCAAGTCTATATCTCCTCTCCTGCCTGATTCTCGTCCCAAGCCTCTCTCCCCTGTCCTAACTGACTCTCACCTCAAACCTCTACCTCCTCTCATACCTGACTCTCGTACCAACCCTCTCTCCCCTGTCCTGACTGAGTCTCATCTCAAACCTCTCCCTCCTCTCTTACCTGACTCTCGTACCAACACTCTTTCTCATGCCCTTCTTGAATCTCGTCGCAAGCCTCTTTCTCCTACCCTGCCTGACTCTCGTCCCAGGGCTCTCTCTCGTCTCATGCATAACTCTCATCCAAAGCCTCTCTCTCCTGTTCTGTCTGAATCTCGTACCAAGCCTCTCTCTCCTGTCCTGCCTGACTGTCGTCCCAAGCCTATCTCTCCTGTCCTGACTGACTCTCGTCCACATCCTCTTTCTCCTTTCCTGGTTGACTCTCGCCAGAAGCCTCTCTCTCCTGTCCTGTCTGACTCTCGTCCGAAGAATCTCTCTCCTCTCCTGCCTGACTCTCGTCCCAAGCCTCTCTCCCCTGCCCTAATTGACTCTCGTTCCAAGACTCTCTCTCCTATCCTGCTTGATTCTCGTCTTAAACCTCTCTCTCATGTCCAGCCTGAGTCTCTCCTCAAGCCTCTCGCTCCTGTCCTGACTAACTTTCGTCTCAAGTCTCTCTCTCCGGTGCTGCCTGACTCTCTTCCCAAGCCTCTCTCTCCTGTCCAAGGTGACTCTCGTCCCAAGCCTCTCTCTCCTGTCTTACCTGACTGTCGTCCCAAGCATCTCTCTCCTGTCTTACCTGACTCTTGTCCCAAACCTCCCTCTCTTGACGTGGCTGACTCTCGTCCCAAGCCTCTCTCTCCTGTCCTGCTTGACTCTCTCGTAAAGCCTCTCTCTCCTGTCCTCCCTGACTCTCGTCCCAAGCTTTTCTCCCCTGTCCTTCCTGACTCTAGTCCCAATCCTCTCTCTCCTGTCCGGTCTGACTCTCTTCCCATGCCTCTCTCTTCTCCCCTGCCTGACTCTCGTCCCATGCCTCTCTCTCCTGTCCTGCCTGACTCTCGTCCCAAGCCTCTCTCTCCTACCCTGCCTGACCGTCGTCTCAAGCGTCTATCTCCTGTCCTGCCTGACTCTCGTCAAGCGTCTCTCTCCTGTCCTGCCTGACTCTCGTACCAAGCTTTTCTATCCTGTCCTGCCTGACTCTAGTCCCAAGCCTCTCTCTCTTGTCCTGCCTGAATCTCGTCCCATGCCGCTTTCTTCTGTCCTGCTCGACTCTCGTCCCAAGCCCCTCTCTCCTGTCCTGCCTGACCCTCGTCCCAAGCCTCTTTCTCCTAATTGCCTGACTCTCGTCCCAAGCCTCTCTCTCCTACCCTGCCTGACCGTCGTCTCAAGCCTCTATCTCCTGTCCTGCCTGACTCTCTCGTCAAGCCTCTCTCTCCTGTCCTGCCTGACTCTTGGAACAAGCTTTTCTCTCATGTCCTGCCTGACTCTAGTCCCAAGCCTCTCTCTCTTGTCCTGCCTGACTTTCGTCCCATGCCTCTTTCTTCTGTCCTGCTCGACTCTCGTCCCAAGCCCCTCTCTCCTGTCCTGCCTGACCCTCGTCCCAAGCCTCTTTCTCCTAATTGCCTGACTCTCGTTCCAAGCCTTTCTCTCCTACCCTTCCTGACTCTCGTCCCAAGCCTCTATCTCCTGTCCTTCCTGACTGTTGTAAAAACACTCTCTCTCCTCTCCTGACTGACTCTCGTCCCAAGCCTCTTTCTCCATTCCTGACTAACTCTCGTCCTAGGCATCTCTCTACTGTTCTGCCTTATTCTTGTCCCATGGCTCTCTCTTCTGTCCTGCCTGACTCTCGTCCCAAGGCTCTCTCTCCTGTCCTTCCCGAGTCTCTTCTCAACACTCTCTCTCCTGCCCTTCTTAAATCACGTCGCAAGCCTCTTTCTCCTACCCTGCCTGACTCTCGTTTCATGCCTCTCTATTCAGTCCTGCCTGACTCTCTCCCGTCAAACCTCTATCTCCTATCTTGCCTGACTATCGTCCCAAGCCTCTCTCCTGTCGTGCCTGACTCTCTCCTCAAGCCTCTCTCTCCTATCCTGCCTGACTCTCGTCCCAAGTCTATCTCTCCTCTCCTCCCTGACTCTCGTCCCAAGCCTCTCTCTCCTGTCCTTACTGAATCTCACCTCAAGCCTCTTCCTCCTCTCATACCTGACTCTCGTACCAAACCTCCTCTCCTGCCTGACTCTCGTCCCAGGCCTCTTTCTCAAATCTTGCATAACTCTCGTCCCAAGCCTCTCCCTTCTGTCCTGCCTGACTCTCGTCCCAAGGGTCTCTCTCCTGTCCTTCCTGACTCTCGTCCAAAGCCTCTCTCTCCTGTCCTGCCTGACTTTCGTCCTAAGCCTCTCTCTCCTCTATTGCCTGACTCTTGTCCCAAGCCTCTCTCTCCTGCCCTAATTGAGTCTCGTCGCAAGACTCTCTCTCCCATCCTGCATTACTCCCGTCTCAAACCTCTCTCTCCTGTCCTGCCTGACTCTCTCCTCAAGCCTCTCTCTCCTATCCTGACTAACTCTCATTCCAAGTTTCTCTTCCGGTCCTACCTGACTCTCTTCCCAAGCCTCTCTCTCCTGTCCTGGCTGACACTCGTCCCAAGCCTCTCTCTCCTGTCTTGCTTGACTGTCGTCCCAAGCTTCTCTCTCCTGTCTTGCCTGACTCTCGTCGCAAACCTCACTATCTTCTCCTGGCTGACTCTCTTCCCAAGCCTCTCTATCCTGTCCTGCCTGACTCTCTCGTCACGCCTCTCTCTCCTGTCCTGCCTGACTCTCGTCCCATGCCTCTCTCTCCTGTCCTGCCCGACTCTCGTCCCAAGCCTCTTTCTCCTGTCCTGCCTGACTGTCGTCCCAAGCCTATCTCTCTTGTCCTGCATGACTCTCGTCCTAAGCCCCTCCTACCCAGCCTTACTGTCGTCCCAAGCTCTCTTTCCAGGCCTGCCTGACTCTCGTCCCATGACTTTCTCTCCTGTCCTGCCTGACTCTCGTCACAAGCCTCTCTCTCCTGTCCTGCCTGACTCTAGTCCCAGTCCTCTCTCTCTCCTGTCCTGCATGACTCTCGTTCCAAGCCTCTCTCTCCTGTCCTGACTGACTCTCGTCAAAAGCCTCTCTCTCCTGTAATGGCTGATTCTCGTCCCCAGCCTCTCTCTCCTGTCCTGCCTGACTCTAGTCCCAAGCCTCTCTCTCCTGTCCTACCTGTCTTTCGTCCCCAAGCCTCTCTCTTCTATCCTGACTGACACTGCCCCAAGCTCCTCTCTCCTCTCCTGCCTGACTCTCGTCCCATGCTTCTCTATCCTGTCCTGCCTGACTCTCCTCCCAAACCTCTCTCTCTTATCCTGCCTGACTCTCGTCCCTGGCCTCTCTCTCCTGTCCTGCCTAACTCTCGTCCCAAGTCTCTCTCTCTTGTCCTGTCTGACTCTCGTCCCAAGCTTTTCCTGTCCTGCCTGACTCCTGTCCCAAGCTTCTCTCTCTTGTCCTGTCTGAATCTCGTCCCAAGCCTCTTTCTCTTACTTGCCTGACTCTCGTCCATAGCCCTTCTCTACTACCCTGCCTGACTCTCGTCCCAAGCCTCTCTCTCCTGTCCTGTCTGACTCTCGTCCCAAGCCTCTCTCTCTTGTCCTGCCTGACTCCTTTCCCAAGCTTTTCTCTCTTGTCCTGCCTGACTCTCGTACCCAAGCCTCTATCTCCTACTTGCCTGACTCTCATCCATAGCCCTTCTCTCCTACCCTGCCTGACTCTCGTCCCAAGCCTTTCTCTCCTGTCCCAAGCTTCTCTCTCTTGTCCTGTCTGAATCTCGTCCCAAGCCTCTTTTTCTTACTTGCCTGACTCTCGTCCATAGCCCTTCTCTACTACCCTGCCTGACTCTCGTCCCAAGCCTCTCTCTCCTGTCCTGCCTGACTCTCGTCCCAAGTCTCTCTCTCCTCTCCTGTCTGACTCTCGTCCCAAGCCTCTCTCTCCTGTCCTGCCTGACTCCTTTCCCAAGCTTTTCTCTCTTGTCCTGCCTGACTCTCGTACCCAAGCCTCTATCTCCTACTTGCCTGACTCTCATCCATAGCCCTTCTCTCCTACCCTGCCTGACTCTCGTCCCAAGCCTTTCTCTCCTGTCCTGCCTGATTCTCGTTCCAAGCCCTTCTCCCTGTCCTGCCTGACTCTCGTCCTAAGCCTCTCTCTTGTATCCTACCTGACTCTCGTCCCATGTCTCTCTCTCCGGTCCTGCCTGACTCTCGTCCCAAGCCTCTCTATCCTGTCCTGCCTGACTCTCGTCCCAACCCTCTCCCTCCTGTCCTGCCTGTCGTCCCAGGCCTCTCTCTCCTGTCATGCCTGACTCTCGTACGAAACCTCTCCTGTCGTGGCTGACTCTCGTCCTAAGGTTCTCTATCCTGTCCCGCCTTACTCTCGTCACGAGCCTTTCTCTCTCCAGTCCTGCTTGACTCTCGTCCCATGCCTCTCTCTCCTGTCCTGCCTGACTCTCGTCCCAAGCCTGTCTCTCCTGTCCTGCCTGACTCTCTCGTCAAGCCTCTCTCTCCTGTCCTGCCTGACTCTCGTCCCAAGCCTGTCTCTCTACTTTTCTACCTGACTCTCGTCCGAAGACTCTCTTTCCCATGTCCTGCCTGATTCTCGTCCCAAGCCTCTCTCACCTGTCCTACGCTGAATCTCGCCAGAATCCCCTCTGTCCTACACTATATGATTCTCGTCCCAAGCCTCTCTCACCTGTCCTGCCTGACTCTCGTCCCAACCCTCTCCCTCCTGTATGCCTGTCGTCCCACGCCTCTCTCTCCTGTCATGCCTGACTCTCGTACGAAACCTCCCTCTCCTGTCCTGCCTGACTCTCGTCCCCAAGCCTCTCTCTCCTATCCTGATTGACACTGTCCCAAGCCTCTCTCTCCTCTCCTGCCTGACTCTCGTCCCATGCTTCTCTCTCCTGTCCTGCCTAACTCTCGTCCCAAGTCTCTCTCTCCTGTCCTGTCTGACTCTCGTCCCAAGCCTTTCTCTCCTGTGATGCCTGACTCCTGTCCCAAGCTTCTCTCTCTTGTCCTGCCTGCCTCTCGTCCCAAGCCTCTTTCTCCTACTTGCCTGACTCTCGTCCATAGCCCTTCTCTCCTACCCTGCCTGACTCTCGTCCCAAGCCTCTCTCTCTTATCCTTCTTGACTCGTTTCAAGTCCCTCTTCCCTCTCCTGCCCGACTCTCATGTCCAGTCTGACTCTCGTCCCAACACTCTCTCTCCGGTCAAGCCTTATTCTCGTTCCCAGCCCCTTTCCCCTGTCCTGCCTGACTCTGGTCCTAAGCCTCTCTCTTGTATCCTACCTGACTCTCATCCCAAGTCTCTCTCTCCGGTCCTGCCTGACTCTCGTCATAAGCCTCTCTATCCTGTCCTGCCTGACTCTCGTCCCAACCCTCTCCCTCCTGTCCTGCCTGTCGTCCCAAGCCTCTCTTTCCAGTCATGCCTGACTCGTACGAAACCTCCCTCTCCTGTCCTGGCTGACTCTCGTCCTAAGGCTCTCTCTCCTGTCCCGCCTTTCTCTCGTCCCAAGCCTCTCTCTCTACTGTCCTGCTTGACTCTAGTCCCATTACTCTCTCTCCGGTCCTGCCTGACTCTCGTCCCAAGCCTGTCTCTCCTGTCGTGACTGACTCTCTCGTCAAGCCTCTCTCTTCTGTCCTGCCTGACTCTCGTCCCAAGCCTGTCTCTCTACTGTTCTACCTGAATCTCGTCCGAAGACTCTCTCTCCTGCCCTGCCTGATTCTCGTCCCAAGCCTCTCTCACCTGTCCTGCGCTGAATCTCGCCCGAATCCCCTCTGTGCTACCCTGTATGATTCTCGTCCTAATCCTCTCTCACCTGTCCTGCCTGACTCTGGTCCCAAGCCCCTCTTTATTACCCGGCCTGAAACTCGTCCACATGCTCTCTCCTATCGAATCTGACTTTCGTCAATAGCTTTTCTCTCCTCTCCTGCCTGACTCCTATCCCAAGCTTCTCTCCCTTGTCCTGCCTGACTCTCGTCACAAGCCTCTTTCTCCTATTTGCCTGACTCTCGTCCATAGCCCTTCTCTCCTACCCTGCCTGACTCTCGTCCCAAGCCTCTCTCTCCTGTCCTGCCTGACTCTCGCCTCAAGCCTCTCTCTCCTGCCCTTCATGACTGTCGTACAAACACTCTCTCCTGTCCTGCCTGACTCTCGTACCAAGCCTCTCTCTCCTGTCCTGCCTGACTCTCGTCTCAAGCCTCTCTCTCCTGTCATGCCTGACTCTCGTCCCAAGCCTCTCTCTCCTGTCATGCCTGACAGTCGTCCCAAGCCTCTCTCTCCTGTCCCGCCTGACTCTCGTCCCTAAACTCTCTCTCCTATCCTGCCTGACTCTTGTCCCAAGCCTCTCTCTCCTGTCCTGCCTGACTCTCGTCCTAAGCATTTCTCTACTTTTCTTTCTGACTGTTGTCCCAGGACTCTCTCTCCTCTCCTTCCTGACTCTCGTCCCAAGCCACTCTCTTCTCTCCTTCCTGAGTCTCCTCCCAAGACTCTCTCTCCTGCCCTCCTTGAATCTCGTCGCAAGCCTCTCTCTCCTACCCTGCCTGACTCTCGTCTTAAGCCTCTCTCTCCAGTCCTGCCTGACTCTCTCCACAAACCTCTATCTCATGTCTTGCCTGACTCTCGTCCCATCCCTCTCTCTCCTGTCCTGCCTGAATCTCGTCACAAGCCTCTCTCTCCTGTCGTGCCTGACTCTCTCCTCAAGCCTCTCTCTCCTATCCTGCCTGACTCTTGTCCCAAGTCTATGTCTCCTCTCCTGTCTGACTCTCGTCCCAAGCCTCTCCATCCTGTCCTGACTGACTTTCACCTCAACCCTATCATTCCTCTCATACCTGACTTTCACCTCAAGCCTATCCTTCCTCTCATACCTGACTCTCGTACCAACCCTCTCCTCTCTCTCCTGTCCTACCTACCTCTCGTTCCCAGGCCTCTTTCTCCTGTCCTGCATAACTCTCGTCCCAAGCCTCTCTCTCCTGTCTTGCCTGACTCTCGTTACAAGCCTCTCTCTCCTGTCCTGCCTGAATGTCGTCCCAAGCCTCTCTCTCCTGTCTTGCCTGACTATCGTGCCAACCTCTTTCTCCTCTCCTGGTTGACTCTCGTCCCAAGCCTCTCTTTCCTCTCCTGCCTGACTCTCGTCCTAAACCTCTCTTTCTTCTCCTTCCTGAATCTCGTCCCAAGCCTCTCTCTCCTACCCTGCATGACTCTCGTCAAAAGCCTTCCTCTCCTATCCTGCCTAACTCTCTGTTCAAGCCTCTCTTTCCTGTCCTGCCTGACTCTCGTCCCAGGCCTCTTTATCCTGTCCTGCATAACTCTCGTCCGAAGCCTCTCTCTCCTGTCCTGCCTGACTCTCGTCCCATGCCTCTCTCTCCTGTTCTACCTGGCTCTGCACCCAAGCCTCTCTCTCTTCTCCTGCCTGACTCTCGTCCAAAGCCTCTCTCTCCTGTCCTGCCTGACTGTCGTCCCAAGTTTCTCTCTCCTGTACTGCATGACTATCGTCCCAAGCCTCTCTCTCCTGTCTTGCTAGACTTTCGTCCCAAGCCTCTCTCTCCTGTCCAGTCTGACTTTCGTCCCAAGCCCCTCTCTCCTTTTCTGCCTAACTGTCGTCCCAAACCTCTCTCTCCTGTCCTGACTGACTCCCACCTCAATCCTCTCTCTCCTCTCATGCCTGACTCTCGTACCATCCCTCTCTCTCCTTTCCTGCCTGACTCGCGTCCCAGGCCTCGTTCTCCTGTCCTGCATAACTCTCGTCTCAAGCCTCTCTCTCCTGTCCTTCCTGACTCTCACCTCAGTCCTCTCTCTACTCTTACACCTGACTCTCGTCCCAAGCCTCTCTCACCTGTCCTGTCTGACTCTCGTCCCCAACCTCTTTCTCCTCTCCTGGTTGACTGTCGTCACAAGCCTCTGTTTCCTATCCTGCCTGACTCTCGTCCCAAGCCTCTTTCTCTCTCCTGCCTTACTCTCGTCCCAAGCTCCTCTCTCCTGTCCTTCCTGAGTTTCGTCCCAAGGATCTCTCTCCTGCCCTAATTGACTCTCGTCCCAAAACTTTCTCTCCTATCCTGCCTGACTCTTGTCTGAAACCTCTCCTTCAATTCCTGCCTGACTCTCTCCCCAACCCTCTCTCTCCTATCCTTCCTAACTCTCCTCCCAAGTCTCTCTCACGGGTCCTGCCTGACTGTCTTCCCAAGCCTCCCTCTCCTGTCCTGGCTGACTCTCGTCCCAAGCCTCTCTCTCCTGGCTTCCCTGACTGTCGTCATAAGCCTCTCTCTCCTGTCCTGCCTGACTCTCGTCCCAAGACTATATCTCTCCTGTCCTGCTTGACTCTTGTCCCAGGCTTCTTTCTCCTGTCCAGTCTGACTCTCGTCCCAAGCCTCTCTCTCCTGTCCTGCCTGACTGTCGTCCCAAGCCTCTCTCTCCTGTCCCGCCTGACTCTCGTCCCAAGACTATATCTCTCCTGTCCTGCTTGACTCTTGTCCCAGGCTTCTCTCTCCTGTCCAGTCTGACTCTCGTCCCAAGCCTCTCTCTCCTGTCATGCCTGACAGTCGTCCCAATCCTCTCTCTCCTGTCCCGCCTGACTCTCGTCCCTAAAGTCTCTCTCCTATCCTGCCTGACTCTTGTCCCAAGCCTCTCTCTCCTGTCCTGCCTTACTCTCGTCCTAAGCATTTCTCTACTTTTCTTTCTGACTGTTGTCCCAGGGCTCTCTCTCCTCTCCTTCCTGACTCTCGTCCCAAGCCACTCTCTTCTCTCCTTCCTGAGTCTCCTCCCAAGACTCTCTCTCCTGCCCTCCTTGAATCTCGTCGCAAGCCTCTCTCTCCTACCCTGCCTGACTCTCGTCTTAAGCCTCTCTCTCCAGTCCTGCCTGACTCTCTCCACAAGCCTCTATCTCATGTCTTGCCTGACTCTCGTCCCATCCCTCTCTCTCCTGTCCTGCCTGACTCTCGTCACAAGCCTCTCTCTCCTGTCGTGCCTGACTCTCTCCTCAAGCCTCTCTCTCCTATCCTGCCTGACTCTTGTCCCAAGTCTATGTCTCCTCTCCTGTCTGACTCTCGTCCCAAGCCTCTCCATCCTGTCCTGACTGACTTTCACCTCAACCCTATCATTCCTCTCATACCTGACTTTCACCTCAAGCCTATCCTTCCTCTCATACCTGACTCTCGTACCAACCCTCTCCTCTCTCTCCTGTCCTACCTAACTCTCGTTCCCAGGCCTCTTTCTCCTGTCCTGCATAACTCTCGTCCCAAGCCTCTCTCTCCTGTCCTGCCTGACTCTCGTTACAAGCCTCTCTCTCCTGTCCTGCCTGAATGTCGTCCCAAGCCTCTCTATCCTGTCCTGCCTGACTATCGTCCCCAACCTCTTTCTCCTCTCCTGGTTGACTCTCGTCCCAAGCCTCTCTTTCCTCTCCTGCCTGACTCTCGTCCTAAACCTCTCTTTCTTCTCCTTCCTGAATCTCGTCCCAAGCCTCTCTCTCCTACCCTGCATGACTCTCGTCAAAAGCCTTCCTCTCCTATCCAGCCTAACTCTCTGTTCAAGCCTCTCTTTCCTGTCCTGCCTGACTCTCGTCCCAGGCCTCTTTATCCTGTCCTGCATAACTCTCGTCCGAAGCCTCTCTCTCCTGTCCTGCCTGACTCTCGTCCAAAGCCTCTCTCTCCTGTCCTGCCTGACTGTCGTCCCAAGTTTCTCTCTCCTGTACTGCATGACTATCGTCCCAAGCCTATCTCTTGTCTTGCTAGACTTTCGTCCCAAGCCTCTCTCTCCTGTCCAGTCTGACTCTCGTCCCAAGCCCCTCTCTCCTTTTCTGCCTAACTGTCGTCCCAAACCTCTCTCTCCTGTCCTGACTGACTCCCACCTCAATCCTCTCTCTCCTCTCATGCCTGACTATCGTACCATCCCTCTCTCTCCTTTCCTGCCTGACTCGCGTCCCAGGCCTCGTTCTCCTGTCCTGCATAACTCTCGTCTCAAGCCTCTCTCTCCTGTCCTGCCTGACTCTCACCTCAGTCCTCTCTCTCCTCTCACACCTGACTCTCGTCCCAAGCCTCTCTCTCCTGTCCGGTCTGACTCTCGTCCCCAACCTCTTTCTCCTCTCCTGGTTGACTGTCGTCACAAGCCTCTGTTTCCTGTCCTGCCTGACTCTCGTCCCAAGCCTCTTTCTCTCTCCTGCCTTACTCTCGTCCCAAGCTCCTCTCTCCTGTCCTTCCTGAGTTTCGTCCCAAGGATCTCTCTCCTGCCCTAATTGACTCTCGTCCCAAAACTTTCTCTCCTATCCTGCCTGACTCTCGTCTCAAACCTCTCCTTCAATTCCTGCCTGACTCTCTCCCCAACCCTCTCTCTCCTATCCTTCCAAACTCTCCTCCCAAGTCTCTCTCACGGGTCCTGCCTGACTGTCTTCCCAAGCCTCCCTCTCCTGTCCTGACTGACTCTCGTCCCAAGCCTCTCTCTCCGGGCTTCCCTGACTGTCGTCCCAAGCCTCTTTCTCCTGTCCTGCCTGACTCTTGTCCCAAGACTATATCTCTCCTGTCCTGCTTGACTCTTGTCCCAGGCTTCTCTCTCCTGTCCAGTCTGACTCTCGTCCCAAGCCTCTCTCTCCTGTCCTGCCTGACTCTCGTCCCAAGCCTCTCTCTCCTGTCCTGCCTGACTCTCGTTCCAAGACTATATCTCTCTTGTCCTGCTTGACTCTTGTCCCAGGCTTCTCTCTCCTGTCCAGTCTGACTCTCGTCCCAAGCCTCTCTCTCCTGTCCTGCCTGACTCTCGTCCCAAGCCTCTCTCTCCTGTCCTGCCTGACTCTCGTTCCAAGACTATATCTCTCCTGTCCTGCTTGACTCTTGTCCCAGGCTTCTCTCTCCTGTCCAGTCTGACTCTCGTCCCAAGCCTCTCTCTCCTGTCCTGACTGACTCCCACCTCAATCCTCTCTCTCCTCTCATGCCTGACTATCGTACCATCCCTCTCTCTCCTTTCCTGCCTGACTCGCGTCCCAGGCCTCGTTCTCCTGTCCTGCATAACTCTCGTCTCAAGCCTCTCTCTCCTGTCCTGCCTGACTCTCACCTCAGTCCTCTCTCTCCTCTCACACCTGACTCTCGTCCCAAGCCTCTCTCTCCTGTCCGGTCTGACTCTCGTCCCCAACCTCTTTCTCCTCTCCTGGTTGACTGTCGTCACAAGCCTCTGTTTCCTGTCCTGCCTGACTCTCGTCCCAAGCCTCTTTCTCTCTCCTGCCTTACTCTCGTCCCAAGCTCCTCTCTCCTGTCCTTCCTGAGTTTCGTCTCAAGGATCTCTCTCCTGCCCTAATTGACTCTCGTCCCAAAACTTTCTCTCCTATCCTGCCTGACTCTCGTCTCAAACCTCTCCTTCAATTCCTGCCTGACTCTCTCCCCAACCCTCTCTCTCCTATCCTTCCAAACTCTCCTCCCAAGTCTCTCTCACGGGTCCTGCCTGACTGTCTTCCCAAGCCTCCCTCTCCTGTCCTGACTGACTCTCGTCCCAAGCCTCTCTCTCCGGGCTTCCCTGACTGTCGTCCCAAGCCTCTTTCTCCTGTCCTGCCTGACTCTTGTCCCAAGACTATATCTCTCCTGTCCTGCTTGACTCTTGTCCCAGGCTTCTCTCTCCTGTCCAGTCTGACTCTCGTCCCAAGCCTCTCTCTCCTGTCCTGCCTGACTCTCGTCCCAAGCCTCTCTCTCCTGTCCTGCCTGACTCTCGTTCCAAGACTATATCTCTCCTGTCCTGCTTGACTCTTGTCCCAGGCTTCTCTCTCCTGTCCAGTCTGACTCTCGTCCCAAGCCTCTCTCTCCTGTCCTGCCTGACTCTCGTCCCAAGCCTCTCTCTCCTGTCCTGCCTGACTCTCGTTCCAAGACTATATCTCTCCTGTCCTGCTTGACTCTTGTCCCAGGCTTCTCTCTCCTGTCCAGTCTGACTCTCGTCCCAAGCCTCTCTCTCCTGTCATGCATGACAGTCGTCCCAATCCTCTCTCTCCTGTCCCGCCTGACTCTCGTCCCTAAACTCTCTCTCCTATCCTGCCTGACTCTTGTCCCAAGCCTCTCTCTCCTGTCCTGCCTTACTCTCGTCCTAAGCATTTCTCTACTTTTCTTTCTGACTGTTGTCCCAGGGCTCTCTCTCCTCTCCTTCCTGACTCTCGTCCCAAGCCACTCTCTTCTCTCCTTCCTGAGTCTCCTCCCAAGACTCTCTCTCCTGCCCTCCTTGAATCTCGTCGCAAGCCTCTCTCTCCTACCCTGCCTGACTCTCGTCTTAAGCCTCTCTCTCCAGTCCTGCCTGACTCTCTCCACAAGCCTCTATCTCATGTCTTGCCTGACTCTCGTCCCATCCCTCTCTCTCCTGTCCTGCCTGAATCTCGTCACAAGCCTCTCTCTCCTGTCGTGCCTGACTCTCTCCTCAAGCCTCTCTCTCCTATCCTGCCTGACTCTTGTCCCAAGTCTATGTCTCCTCTCCTGTCTGACTCTCGTCCCAAGCCTCTCCATCCTGTCCTGACTGACTTTCACCTCAACCCTATCATTCCTCTCATACCTGACTTTCACCTCAAGCCTATCCTTCCTCTCATACCTGACTCTCGTACCAACCCTCTCCTCTCTCTCCTGTCCTACCTAACTCTCGTTCCCAGGCCTCTTTCTCCTGTCCTGCATAACTCTCGTCCCAAGCCTCTCTCTCCTGTACTGCCTGACTCTCGTCCCAAGCCTCTCTCTCCTGTCTTGCCTGAATGTCGTCCCAAGCCTCTCTCTCCTGTCCTGCCTGACTATCGTCCCCAACCTCTTTCTCCTCTCCTGGTTGACTCTCGTCCCAAGCCTCTCTTTCCTCTCCTGCCTGACTCTCGTCCTAAACCTCTCTTTCTTCTCCTTCCTGAATCTCGTCCCAAGCCTCTCTCTCCTACCCTGCATGACTCTCGTCAAAAGCCTTCCTCTCCTATCCTGCCTAACTCTCTGTTCAAGCCTCTCTTTCCTGTCCTGCCTGACTCTCGTCCCAGGCCTCTTTATCATGTCCTGCATAACTCTCGTCAGAAGCCTCTCTCTCCTGTCCTGCCTGACTCTCGTCCCATGCCTCTCTCTCCTGTTCTACCTGGCTCTGCACCCAAGCCTCTATCTCTTCTCCTGCCTGACTCTCGTCCAAAGCCTCTCTCTCCTGTACTGCCTGACTGTCGTCCCAAGTTTCTCTCTCCTGTACTGCATGACTGTCGTCCCAAGCCTCTCTCTCCTGTCTTACTAGACTTTCGTCCCAAGCCTCTCTCTCCTGTCCAGTCTGACTCTCGTCCCAAGCCCCTCTCTCCTTTTCTGCCTAACTGTCGTCCCAAACCTCTCTCTCCTGTCCTGACTGACTCCCACCTCAATCCTCTCTCTCCTCTCATGCCTGACTCTCGTACCATCCCTCTCTCTCCTTTCCTGCCTGACTCGCGTCCCAGGCCTCGTTCTCCTGTCCTGCATAACTCTCGTCTCAATCCTCTCTCTCCTGTCCTGCCTGACTCTCACCTCAGTCCTCTCTCTACTCTTACACCTGACTCTCGTCCCAAGCCTCTCTCACCTGTCCTGTCTGACTCTCGTCCCCAACCTCTTTCTCCTCTCCTGGTTGACTGTCGTCACAAGCCTCTGTTTCCTATCCTGCCTGACTCTCGTCCCAAGCCTCTTTCTCTCTCCTGCCTTACTCTCGTCCCAAGCTCCTCTCTCCTGTCCTTCCTGAGTTTCGTCCCAAGGATCTCTCTCCTGCCCTAATTGACTCTCGTCCCAAAACTTTCTCTCCTATCCTGCCTGACTCTTGTCTGAAACCTCTCCTTCAATTCCTGCCTGACTCTCTCCCCAACCCTCTCTCTCCTATCCTTCCTAACTCTCCTCCCAAGTCTCTCTCACGGGTCCTGCCTGACTGTCTTCCCAAGCCTCCCTCTCCTGTCCTGGCTGACTCTCGTCCCAAGCCTCTCTCTCCTGGCTTCCCTGACTGTCGTCATAAGCCTCTCTCTCCTGTCCTGCCTGACTCTCGTCCCAAGACTATATCTCTCCTGTCCTGCTTGACTCTTGTCCCAGGCTTCTCTCTCCTGTCCAGTCTGACTCTCGTCCCAAGCCTCTCTCTCCTGTCCTGCCTGACTGTCGTCCCAAGCCTCTCTCTCCTGTCCCGCCTGACTCTCGTCCCAAGACTATATCTCTCCTGTCCTGCTTGACTCTTGTCCCAGGCTTCTCTCTCCTGTCCAGTCTGACTCTCGTCCCAAGCCTCTCTCTCCTGTCATGCCTGACAGTCGTCCCAATCCTCTCTCTCCTGTCCCGCCTGACTCTCGTCCCTAAAGTCTCTCTCCTATCCTGCCTGACTCTTGTCCCAAGCCTCTCTCTCCTGTCCTGCCTTACTCTCGTCCTAAGCATTTCTCTACTTTTCTTTCTGACTGTTGTCCCAGGGCTCTCTCTCCTCTCCTTCCTGACTCTCGTCCCAAGCCACTCTCTTCTCTCCTTCCTGAGTCTCCTCCCAAGACTCTCTCTCCTGCCCTCCTTGAATCTCGTCGCAAGCCTCTCTCTCCTACCCTGCCTGACTCTCGTCTTAAGCCTCTCTCTCCAGTCCTGCCTGACTCTCTCCACAAGCCTCTATCTCATGTCTTGCCTGACTCTCGTCCCATCCCTCTCTCTCCTGTCCTGCCTGACTCTCGTCACAAGCCTCTCTCTCCTGTCGTGCCTGACTCTCTCCTCAAGCCTCTCTCTCCTATCCTGCCTGACTCTTGTCCCAAGTCTATGTCTCCTCTCCTGTCTGACTCTCGTCCCAAGCCTCTCCATCCTGTCCTGACTGACTTTCACCTCAACCCTATCATTCCTCTCATACCTGACTTTCACCTCAAGCCTATCCTTCCTCTCATACCTGACTCTCGTACCAACCCTCTCCTCTCTCTCCTGTCCTACCTAACTCTCGTTCCCAGGCCTCTTTCTCCTGTCCTGCATAACTCTCGTCCCAAGCCTCTCTCTCCTGTCCTGCCTGACTCTCGTTACAAGCCTCTCTCTCCTGTCCTGCCTGAATGTCGTCCCAAGCCTCTCTATCCTGTCCTGCCTGACTATCGTCCCCAACCTCTTTCTCCTCTCCTGGTTGACTCTCGTCCCAAGCCTCTCTTTCCTCTCCTGCCTGACTCTCGTCCTAAACCTCTCTTTCTTCTCCTTCCTGAATCTCGTCCCAAGCCTCTCTCTCCTACCCTGCATGACTCTCGTCAAAAGCCTTCCTCTCCTATCCAGCCTAACTCTCTGTTCAAGCCTCTCTTTCCTGTCCTGCCTGACTCTCGTCCCAGGCCTCTTTATCCTGTCCTGCATAACTCTCGTCCGAAGCCTCTCTCTCCTGTCCTGCATGACTCTCGTCCAAAGCCTCTCTCTCCTGTCCTGCCTGACTGTCGTCCCAAGTTTCTCTCTCCTGTACTGCATGACTATCGTCCCAAGCCTATCTCTTGTCTTGCTAGACTTTCGTCCCAAGCCTCTCTCTCCTGTCCAGTCTGACTCTCGTCCCAAGCCCCTCTCTCCTTTTCTGCCTAACTGTCGTCCCAAACCTCTCTCTCCTGTCCTGACTGACTCCCACCTCAATCCTCTCTCTCCTCTCATGCCTGACTATCGTACCATCCCTCTCTCTCCTTTCCTGCCTGACTCGCGTCCCAGGCCTCGTTCTCCTGTCCTGCATAACTCTCGTCTCAAGCCTCTCTCTCCTGTCCTGCCTGACTCTCACCTCAGTCCTCTCTCTCCTCTCACACCTGACTCTCGTCCCAAGCCTCTCTCTCCTGTCCTGTCTGACTCTCGTCCCCAACCTCTTTCTCCTCTCCTGGTTGACTGTCGTCACAAGCCTCTGTTTCCTGTCCTGCCTGACTCTCGTCCCAAGCCTCTTTCTCTCTCCTGCCTTACTCTCGTCCCAAGCTCCTCTCTCCTGTCCTTCCTGAGTTTCGTCCCAAGGATCTCTCTCCTGCCCTAATTGACTCTCGTCCCAAAACTTTCTCTCCTATCCTGCCTGACTCTCGTCTCAAACCTCTCCTTCAATTCCTGCCTGACTCTCTCCCCAACCCTCTCTCTCCTATCCTTCCAAACTCTCCTCCCAAGTCTCTCTCACGGGTCCTGCCTGACTGTCTTCCCAAGCCTCCCTCTCCTGTCCTGACTGACTCTCGTCCCAAGCCTCTCTCTCCGGGCTTCCCTGACTGTCGTCCCAAGCCTCTTTCTCCTGTCCTGCCTGACTCTTGTCCCAAGACTATATCTCTCCTGTCCTGCTTGACTCTTGTCCCAGGCTTCTCTCTCCTGTCCAGTCTGACTCTCGTCCCAAGCCTCTCTCTCCTGTCCTGCCTGACTCTCGTCCCAAGCCTCTCTCTCCTGTCCTGCCTGACTCTCGTTCCAAGACTATATCTCTCCTGTCCTGCTTGACTCTTGTCCCAGGCTTCTCTCTCCTGTCCAGTCTGACTCTCGTCCCAAGCCTCTCTCTCCTGTCCTGCCTGACTCTCGTCCCAAGCCTCTCTCTCCTGTCCTGCCTGACTCTCGTTCCAAGACTATATCTCTCCTGTCCTGCTTGACTCTTGTCCCAGGCTTCTCTCTCCTGTCCAGTCTGACTCTCGTCCCAAGCCTCTCTCTCCTGTCATGCATGACAGTCGTCCCAATCCTCTCTCTCCTGTCCCGCCTGACTCTCGTCCCTAAACTCTCTCTCCTATCCTGCCTGACTCTTGTCCCAAGCCTCTCTCTCCTGTCCTGCCTGACTCTCGTCCTAAGCATTTCTCTACTTTTCTTTCTGACTGTTGTCCCAGGGCTCTCTCTCCTCTCCTTCCTGACTCTCGTCCCAAGCCACTCTCTTCTCTCCTTCCTGAGTCTCCTCCCAAGACTCTCTCTCCTGCCCTCCTTGAATCTCGTCGCAAGCCTCTCTCTCCTACCCTGCCTGACTCTCGTCTTAAGCCTCTCTCTCCAGTCCTGCCTGACTCTCTCCACAAGCCTCTATCTCATGTCTTGCCTGACTCTCGTCCCATCCCTCTCTCTCCTGTCCTGCCTGACTCTCGTCACAAGCCTCTCTCTCCTGTCGTGCCTGACTCTCTCCTCAAGCCTCTCTCTCCTATCCTGCCTGACTCTTGTCCCAAGTCTATGTCTCCTCTCCTGTCTGACTCTCGTCCCAAGCCTCTCCATCCTGTCCTGACTGACTTTCACCTCAACCCTATCATTCCTCTCATACCTGACTTTCACCTCAAGCCTATCCTTCCTCTCATACCTGACTCTCGTACCAACCCTCTCCTCTCTCTCCTGTCCTACCTAACTCTCGTTCCCAGGCCTCTTTCTCCTGTCCTGCATAACTCTCGTCCCAAGCCTCTCTCTCCTGTACTGCCTGACTCTCGTCCCAAGCCTCTCTCTCCTGTCTTGCCTGAATGTCGTCCCAAGCCTCTCTCTCCTGTCCTGCCTGACTATCGTCCCCAACCTCTTTCTCCTCTCCTGGTTGACTCTCGTCCCAAGCCTCTCTTTCCTCTCCTGCCTGACTCTCGTCCTAAACCTCTCTTTCTTCTCCTTCCTGAATCTCGTCCCAAGCCTCTCTCTCCTACCCTGCATGACTCTCGTCAAAAGCCTTCCTCTCCTATCCTGCCTAACTCTCTGTTCAAGCCTCTCTTTCCTGTCCTGCCTGACTCTCGTCCCAGGCCTCTTTATCATGTCCTGCATAACTCTCGTCCGAAGCCTCTCTCTCCTGTCCTGCCTGACTCTCGTCCCATGCCTCTCTCTCCTGTTCTACCTGGCTCTGCACCCAAGCCTCTATCTCTTCTCCTGCCTGACTCTCGTCCAAAGCCTCTCTCTCCTGTACTGCCTGACTGTCGTCCCAAGTTTCTCTCTCCTGTACTGCATGACTGTCGTCCCAAGCCTCTCTCTCCTGTCTTACTAGACTTTCGTCCCAAGCCTCTCTCTCCTGTCCAGTCTGACTCTCGTCCCAAGCCCCTCTCTCCTTTTCTGCCTAACTGTCGTCCCAAACCTCTCTCTCCTGTCCTGACTGACTCCCACCTCAATCCTCTCTCTCCTCTCATGCCTGACTCTCGTACCATCCCTCTCTCTCCTTTCCTGCCTGACTCGCGTCCCAGGCCTCGTTCTCCTGTCCTGCATAACTCTCGTCTCAATCCTCTCTCTCCTGTCCTGCCTGACTCTCACCTCAGTCCTCTCTCTCCTCTCACACCTGACTCTCGTCCAAAGCCTCTCTCTCCTGTCCTGTCTGACTCTCGTCCTTTGCCTCTTTCTCCTCTCCTGGTTGACTCTCGTCACAAGCCTCTGTTTCCTGTCCTGCCTGACTCTCGTCCCAAGCCTCTTTCTCTCTCCTGCCTTACTCTCGTCCCAAGCTCCTCTCTCCTGTCCTTCCTGAGTTTCGTCCCAAGGATCTCTCTCCTGCCCTAATTGACTCTCGTCCCAAGACTTTCTCTCCTATCCTGCCTGACTCTCGTCTCAAACCTCTCCTTCAATTCCTGCCTGACTCTCTCCCCAACCCTCTCTCTCCTATCCTTCCAAACTCTCCTCCCAAGTCTCTCTCACGGGTCCTGCCTGACTGTCTTCCCAAGCCTCCCTCTCCTGTCCTGGCTGACTCTCGTCCCAAGCCTCTCTCTCCGGGCTTCCCTGACTGTCGTCCAAAGCCTCTTTCTCCTGTCCTGCCTGACTCTTGTCCCAAGACTATATCTCTCCTGTCCTGCTTGACTCTTGTCCCAGGCTTCTCTCTCCTGTCCAGTCTGACTCTCGTCCCAAGCCACTCTCTTCTCTCCTTCCTGAGTCTCCTCCCAAGACTCTCTCTCGTGCCCTCCTTGAATCTCGTCGCAAGCCTCTCTCTCCTACCCTGCCTGACTCTCGTCTTAAGCCTCTTTCTCCAGTCCTGCCTGACTCTCTCCACAAGCCTCTATCTCATGTCTTGCCTGACTCTCGTCCAATCCCTCTCTCTCCTGTCCTGCCTGACTCTCGTCACAAGCCTCTCTCTCCTGTCGTGCCTGACTCTCTCCTCAAGCCTCTCTCTCCTATCCTGCCTGACCCTTGTCCCAAGTCTATGTCTCCTCTCCTGTCTGACTCTCGTCCCAAGCCTCTCCATCCTGTCCTGACTGACTTTCACCTCAACCCTATCATTCCTCTCATACCTGACTTTCACCTCAAGCCTATCCTTCCTCTCATACCAGACTCTCGTACCAACCCTCTCCTCCCTCTCCTGTCCTACCTACCTCTCGTTCCCAGGCCTCTTTCTCCTGTCCTGCATAACTCTCGTCCCAAGCCTCTCTCTCCTGTCCTGCCTGACTCTCGTCCCAAGCCTCTCTCTCCTGTCCTGCCTGAATGTCGTCCTAGGCCTCTCTCTCCTGTCCTGCCTGACTATCGTCCCCAACCTCTTTCTCCTCTCCTGGTTGACTCTCGTCCCAAGCCTCTCTTTCCTCTCCTGCCTGACTCTCGTCCTAAACCTCTCTTTCTTCTCCTTCCTGAATCTCGTCCCAAGCCTCTCTCTCCTACCCTGCATGACTCTCGTCAAAAGCCTTCCTCTCCTATCCTGCCTAACTCTCTGTTCAAGCCTCTTTTTCCTGTCCTGCCTGACTCTCGTCCCAGGCCTCTTTATCCTGTCCTGCATAACTCTCGTCCGAAGCCTCTGTCTCCTGTCCTGCCTGACTCTCGTCCCATGCCTCTCTCTCCTGTTCTACCTGGCTCTGCACCCAAGGCTCTCTCTCTTCTCCTGCCTGACTCTCGTCCAAAGCCTCTCTCTCCTGTCCTGCCTGACTGTCGTCCCAAGTTTCTTTCTCCTGTACTGCATGACTGTCGTCCCAAGCCTCTCTCTCCTGTCTTGCTAGACTTTCGTCCCAAGCCTCTCTCTCCTGTCCAGTCTGACTCTCGTCCCAAGCCCCTCTCTCCTTTTCTGCCTAACTGTCGTCCCAAACCTCTCTCTCCTGTCCTGACTGACTCCCACCTCAATCCTCTCTCTCCTCTCATGCCTGACTATCGTACCATCCCTCTCTCTCCTTTCCTGCCTGACTCGCGTCCCAGGCCTCGTTCTCCTGTCCTGCATAACTCTCGTCTCAAGCCTCTCTCTCCTGTCCTGCCTGACTCTAACCTCAGTCTCTCTATCCTCTCACACCTGACTCTCGTCCCAAGCCTCTCTCACCTGTCCTGTCTGACTCTCGTCCCCAACCTCTTTCTCCTCTCCTGTTTGACTCTCGTCACAAGCGTTTGTTTCCTGTCCTGCCTGACTCTCGTCCCAAGCCTCTTTCTCTCTCCTGCCTTACTCTCGTCCCAAGCTCCTCTCTCCTGTCCTTCCTGAGTTTCGTCCCAAGGATTTCTCTCCTGCCCTAATTGACTCCCGTCCCAAAACTTTCTCTCCTATCCTTCCTGACTCTCGTCTCAAACCTCTCCTTCAAATCCTGCCTGACTCTCTCCCCAAGCCTCTCTCTCCTATCCTTCCTAACTCTCCTCCCAAGTCTCTCTCACGGGTCCTGCCTGACTTTCTTCCCAAGCCTCCCTCTCCTGTCCTGGCTGACTCTCGTCCCAAGCCTCTCTCTCCAGGCTTCCCTGACTCTCGTCCCAAGCCTCTCTCTCCTGTCCTGCCTGTCTCTTGTCCCAAGACTATATCTCTCCTGTCCTGCTTGACTCTTGTCCCAGGCTTCTCTCTCCTGTCCAGTCTGACTCTCGTCCCAAGCCTCTCTCTCCTGTCCTGCCTGACTCTCGTCCCAAGCCTCTCTCTCCTGTCCTGCCTGACTCTCGTCCCAAGACTCTATCTCTCCTGTCCTGCTTGATTCTTGTCCCAGGCTTCTCTCTCCTGTCCAGTCTGACTCTCGTCCCAAGCCTCTCTCTCCTGTCATGCCTGACAGTCGTCCCAAGCCTCTCTCTCCTGTCCCGCCTGACTCTCGTCCCTAAACTCTCTCTCCTATCCTGCCTGACTCTTGTCCCAAGCCTCTCTCTCCTGTCTTGCCTGACTCTCGTCCTAAGCATTTCTCTACTTTTCTTTCTGACTGTTGTCCCAGGGCTCTCTCTCCTCTCCTTCCTGACTCTCGTCCCAAGCCACTCTCTTCTCTCCTTCCTGAGTCTCCTCCCAAGACTCTCTCTCCTGCCCTCCTTGAATCTCGTCGCAAGCCTCTCTCTCCGACCCTGCCTGACTCTCGTCTTAAGCCTCTCTCTCCAGTCCTGCCTGACTCTCTCCACAAGCCTCTATCTCATGTCTTGCCTGACTCTCGTCCCATCCCTCTCTCTCCTGTCCTGCCTGACTCTCGTCACAAGCCTCTCTCTCCTGTCGTGCCTGACTCTCTCCTCAAGCCTCTCTCTCCTATCCTGCCTGACTCTTGTCCCAAGTCTATGTCTCCTCTCCTGTCTGACTCTCGTCCCAAGCCTCTCCATCCTGTCCTGACTGACTTTCACCTCAAAACTATCATTCCTCTCATACCTGACTTTCACCTCAAGCCTATCCTTCCTCTCATACCTGACTCTTGTACCAACCCTCTCCTCTCTCTCCTGTCCTACCTAACTCTCGTTCCCAGGCCTCTTTCTCCTGTCCTGCATAACTCTCGTCCCAAGCCTCTCTCTCCTGTCCTGCCTGACTCTCGTCCCAAGCCTCTCTCTCCTGTCCTGCCTGAATGTCGTCCCAAGCCTCTCTCTCCTGTCCTGCCTGACTATCGTCCCCAACCTCTTTCTCCTCTCCTGGTTGACTCTCGTCCCAAGCCTCTCTTTCCTCTCCTGCCTGACTCTCGTCCTAAACCTCTATTTCTTCTCCTTCCTGAATCTCGTCCCAAGCCTCTCTCTCCTACCCTGCATGACTTTCGTCAAAAGCCTTCCTCTCCTATCCTGCCTAACTCTCTGTTCAAGCCTCTCTTTCCTGTCCTGCCTGACTCTCGTCCCAGGCTTCTTTATCCTGTCCTGCATAACTCTCGTCCGAAGCCTCTCTCTCCTGTCCTGCCTGACTCTCGTCCCATGCCTCTCTCTCCTGTTCTACCTGGCTCTGCACCCAAGCCTCTCTCTCTTCTCCTGCCTGACTCTCGTCCAAAGCATCTCTCTCCTGTCCTGCCTGACTGTCGTCCCAAGTTTCTCTCTCCTGTCCTGCATGACTATCGTCCCAAGCCTCTCTCTCCTGTCTTGCTAGACTTTCGTCCCAAGCCTCTCTCTCCTGTCCAGTCTGACTCTCGTCCCAAGCCCCTCTCTCCTTTTCTGCCTAACTGTCGTCCCAAACCTCTCTCTCCTGTCCTGACTGACTCCCACCTCAATCCTCTCTCTCCTCTCATGCCTGACTCTCGTACCATCCCTCTCTCTCCTTTCCTGCCTGACTCGCGTCCCAGGCCTCGTTCTCCTGTCCTGCATAACTCTCGTCTCAAGCCTCTCTCTCCTGTCCTGCCTGACTCTCAACTCAGTCCTCTCTCTCCTCTCACACCTGACTCTCGTCCCAAGCCTCTCTCTCCTGTCCTGTCTGACCCTCGTCCCCAACCTCTTTCTCCTCTCCTGGTTGACTGTCGTCACAAGCCTCTGTTTCCTGTCCTGCCTGACTCTCGTCCCAAGCCTCTTTCTCTCTCCTGCCTTACTCTCGTCCTAAGCTCCTCTCTCCTGTCCTTCCTGAGTTTCGTCCCAAGGATCTCTCTCCTGCCCTATATGACTCTCGTCCCAAAACTTTCTCTCCTATCCTGCCTGACTCTCGTCTCAAACCTCTACTTCAATTCCGGCCTGACTCTCTCCCCAACCCTCTCTCTCCTATCCTTCCTAACTCTCCTCCCAAATCTCTCTCACGGGTCCTGCCTGACTATCTTCCCAAGCCTCCCTCTCCTGTCCTGGCTGACTCTCGTCCCAAGCCTCTCTCTCCGGGCTTCCCTGACTGTCGTCCCAAGCCTCTCTCTCCTGTCCTGTCTGACTCTTGTCCCAAGACTATATCTCTCCTGTCCTGCTTGACTTTTGTCCCAGGCTTCTCTCTCCTGTCCAGTCTGACTCTCGTCCCAAGCCTCTCTCTCCTGTCCTGCCTGACTCTCGTCCCAAGCCTCTCTCTCCTGTCCTGCCTGACTCTCGTCCCAAGACTCTATCTCTCCTGTCCTGCTTGATTCTTGTCCCAGGCTTCTCTCTCCTGTCCAGTCTGACTCTCGTCCCAAGCCTCTCTCTCCTGTCCTGCCTGACTCTCGTCCCAAGCCTCTCTCTCCTGTCCTGCCTGACTCTCGTCCCAAGACTCTATCTCTCCTGTCCTGCTTGATTCTTGTCCCAGGCTTCTCTCTCCTGTCCCGCCTGACTCTGGTCCCTAAACTCTCTCTCCTATCCTGCCTGACTCTTGTCCCAAGCCTCTCTCTCCTGTCCTGCCTGACTCTCGTCCTAAGCATTTCTCTACTTTTCTTTCTGACTGTTGTCCCAGGGCTCTCTCTCCTCTCCTTCCTGACTCTCGTCCCAAGCCACTCTCTTCTCTCCTTCCTGAGTCTCCTCCCAAGACTCTCTCTCCTGCCCTCCTTGAATCTCGTCGCAAGCCTCTCTCTCCTACGCTGCCTGACTCTCGTCTAAAGCCTCTCTCTCCAGTCCTGCCTGACTCTCTCCACAAACCTCTATCTCATGTCTTGCCTGACTCTCGTCCCATCCCTCTCTCTCCTGTCCTGCCTGACTCTCGTCACAAGCCTCTCTCTCCTGTCGTGCCTGACTCTCTCCTCAAGCCTCTCTCTCCTATCCTGCCTGACTCTTGTCCCAAGTCTATGTCTCCTCTCCTGTCTGACTTTTGTCCCAAGCCTCTCCATCCTGTCCTGACTGACTTTCACCTCAACCCTATCATTCCTCTCATACCTGACTTTCACCTCAAGCCTATCCTTCCTCTCATACCTGACTCTCGTACCAACCCTCTCCTCTCTCTCCTGTCCTACCTAACTCTCGTTCCCAGGCCTCTTTCTCCTCTCCTGCATAACTCTCGTCCCAAGCCTCTCTCTCCTGTCCTGCCCGACTCTCGTCCCAAGCCTCTCTCTCCTGTCCTGCCTGAATGTCGTCCCAAGCCTCTCTCTCCTGTCCTGCCTGACTATCGTCCCCAACCTCTTTCTCCTCTCCTGGTTGACTCTCGTCCCAAGCCTCTCTTTCCTCTCCTGCCTGACTCTCGTCCTAAACCTCTCTTTCTTCTCCCTCCTGAATCTCGTCCCAAGCCTCTCTCTCCTACCCTGCATGACTCTCGTCAAAAGCCTTCGTCTCCTATCCTGCCTAACTCTCTGTTCAAGCCTCTCTTTCCTGTCCTGCCTGACTCTCGTCCCAGGCCTCTTTATCCTGTCCTGCATAACTCTCGTCCGAAGCCTCTCTCTCCTGTCCTGCCTGACTCTCGTCCCATGCCTCTCTCTCCTGTTCTACCTGGCTATGCACCCAAGCCTCTCTCTCTTCTCCTGCCTGACTCTCGTCCAAAGCCTCTCTCTCCTGTCCTGCCTGACTGTCGTCCCAAGTTTCTCTCTCCTGTACTGCATGACTATCGTCCCAAGCCTCTCTCTCCTGTCTTGCTAGACTTTCGTCCCAAGCCTCTCTCTCCTGTCCAGTCTGACTCTCGTCCCAAGCCCCTCTCTCCTTTTCTGCCTAACTGTCGTCCCAAACCTCTCTCTCCTGTCCTGACTGACTCCCACCTCAATCCTCTCTCTCCTCTCATGCCTGACTATCGTACCATCCCTCTCTCTCCTTTTCTGCCTGACTCGCGTGCCAGGCCTCGTTCTCCTGTCCTGCATAACTCTCGTCTCAAGCCTCTCTCTCCTGTCCTGCCTGACTCTCACCTCAGTCCTCTCTCTCCTCTCACACCTGACTCTCGTCCCAAGCCTCTCTCTCCTGTCCTGTCTGACTCTCGTCCCCAACCTCTTTCTCCTCTCCTGGTTGACTCTCGTCACAAGCCTCTGTTTCCTGTCCTGCCTGACTCTCGTCCCAAGCCTCTTTCTCTCTCCTGCCTTACTCTCGTCCCAAGCTCCTCTCTCCTGTCCTTCCTGAATTTCGTCCCAAGGATCTCTCTCCTGCCCTAATTGACTCTCGTCCCAAAACTTTCTCTCCTATCCTGCCTGACTCTCGTCTCAAACCTCTCCTTCAATTCCTGCCTGACTCTCTCCGCAACCCTCTCTCTCCTATCCTTCCTAACTCTCCTCCCAAGTCTCTCTCACGGGTCCTGCCTGACTGTCTTCCCAAGCCTCCCTCTCCTGTCCTGGCTGACTCTCGTCCCAAGCCTCTCTCTCCTGGCTTCCCTGACTGTCGTCCCAAGCCTCTCTCTCTTGTCCTGCCTGACTCTCGTCCCAAGACTATATCTCTCCTGTCCTGCTTGACTCTTGTCCCAGGCTTCTCTCTCCTGTCCAGTCTGACTCTCGTCCCAAGCCTCTCTCTCCTGTCCTGCCTGACTCTCGTCCCAAGCCTCTCTCTCCTGTCCCGCTTGACTCTCGTCCCAAGACTATATCTCTCCTGTCCTGCTTGACTCTTGTCCCAGGCTTCTCTCTCCTGTCCAGTCTGACTCTCGTCCCAAGCCTCTCTCTCCTGTCATGCCTGACAGTCGTCCCAATCCTCTCTCTCCTGTCCCGCCTGACTCTCGTCCCTAAAGTCTCTCTCCTATCCTGCCTGACTCTTGTCCCAAGCCTCTCTCTCCTGTCCTGCCTGACTCTCGTCCTAAGCATTTCTCTACTTTTCTTTCTGACTGTTGTCCCAGGGCTCTCTCTCCTCTCCTTCCTGACTCTCGTCCCAAGCCACTCTCTTCTCTCCTTCCTGAGTCTCCTCCCAAGACTCTCTCCTGCCCTCCTTGAATCTCGTCGCAAGCCTCTCTCTCCTACCCTGCCTGACTCTCGTCTTAAGCCTCTCTCTCCAGTCCTGCCTGACTCTCTCCACAAGCCTCTATCTCATGTATTGCCTGACTCTCGTCCCATCCCTCTCTCTCCTGTCCTGCCTGACTCTCGTCACAAGCCTCTCTCTCCTGTCGTGCCTGACTCTCTCCTCAAGCCTCTCTCTCCTATCCTGCCTGACTCTTGTCCCAAGTCTATGTCTCCTCTCCTGTCTGACTCTCGTCCCAAGCCTCTCCATCCTGTCCTGACTGACTTTCACCTCAACCCTATCATTCCTCTCATACCTGACTTTCACCTCAAGCCTATCCTTCCTCTCATACCTGACTCTCGTACCAACCCTCTCCTCTCTCTCCTGTCCTACCTAACTCTCGTTCCCAGGCCTCTTTCTCCTGTCCTGCATAACTCTCTTCCCAAGCCTCTCTCTCCTGTCCTGCCTGACTCTCGTCCCAAGCCTCTCTCTCCTGTCCTGCCTGAATGTCGTCCCAAGCCTCTCTCTCCTGTCCTGCCTGACTATCGTCCCCAACCTCTTTCTCCTCTCCTGGTTGACTCTCGTCCCAAGCCTCTCTTTCCTCTCCTGCCTGACTCTCGTCCTAAACCTCTCTTTCTTCTCCTTCCTGATTCTCGTCCCAAGCCTCTCTCTCCTACCCTGCATGACTCTCGTCAAAAGCCTTCGTCTCCTATCCTGCCTAACTCTCTGTTCAAGCCTCTCTTTCCTGTCCTTCCTGACTCTCGTCCCAGGCCTCTTTATCCTGTCCTGCATAACTCTCGTCCGAAGCCTCTCTCTCCTGTTCTGCCTGACTCTCGTCCCATGCCTCTCTCTCCTGTTCTACCTGGCTCTGCACCCAAGCCTCTCTCTCTTCTCCTGCCTGACTCTCGTCCAAAGCCTCTCTCTCCTGTCCTGCCTGACTGTCGTCCCAAGTTTCTCTCTCCTGTACTGCATGACTATCGTCCCAAGCCTCTCTCTCCTGTCTTGCTAGACTTTCGTCCCAAGCCTCTCTCTCCTGTCCAGTCTGACTCTCGTCCCAGGCCCCTCTCTCCTTTTCTGCCTAACTGTCGTCCCAAACCTCTCTCTCCTGTCCTGACTGACTCCCACCTCAATCCTCTCTCTCCTCTCATGCCTGACTCTCGTACCATCCCTCTCTATCCTTTCCTGCCTGACTCGCGTCCCAGGCCTCGTTCTCCTGTCCTGCATAACTCTCGTCTCAAGCCTCTCTCTCCTATCCTGCCTGACTCTCACCTCAGTCCTCTCTCTCCTCTCACACCTGACTCTCGTCCCAAGCCTCTCTCTCCTGTCCTGTCTGACTCTCGTCCCCAACCTCTTTCTCCTCTCCTGGTTGACTCTCGTCACAAGCCTCTGTTTCCTGTCCTGCCTGACTCTCGTCCCAAGCCTCTTTCTCTCTCCTGCCTTACTCTCGTCCCAAGCTCCTCTCTCCTGTCCTTCCTGAGTTTCGTCCCAAGGATCTCTCTCCTGCCCTAATTGACTCTCGTCCCAAAACTTTCTCTCCTATCCTGCCTGACTCTCGTCTCAAACCTCTCCTTCAATTCCTGCCTGACTCTCTCCCCAAGCCTCTCTCTCCTATCCTTCCTAACTCTCCTCCCAAGTCTCTCTCACGGGTCCTGCCTGACTGTCTTCCCAAGCCTCCCTCTCCTGTCCTGGCTGACTCTCGTCCCAAGCCTCTCTCTCCTGGCTTCCCTTACTGTCGTCCAAAGCCTCTCTCTCCTGTCCTGCCTGACTCTCGTCCCAAGACTATATCTCTCCTGTCCTGCTTGACTCTTGTCCCAGGTTTCTCTCTCCTGTCCAGTCTGACTCTCGTCCCAAGCCTCTCTCTCCTGTCCTGCCTGGCTGTCGTCCCAAGCCTCTTTCTCCTGTCCCGCTTGACTCTCGTCCCAAGCCCCTCTCTCCTACCATGCCGGACTCTCGTCCAAAGGCTCTCTCTCCTCTTCTGCCTGATTCTCGTCCCAAGGCTCTCTCTCGTTTCCTGCCTTACTCTGGTCCTAAGCCTCTCTATCCGGTCCTGCCTGACTCTCGTTCCAAGCCCTTTTCTCCTACCCTTCCTGACTCTCGTCCCAAGCCTCTCTCTCCTGTCCTTCCTGACTGTCGTACCAACAATCTCTCTCCTGTCCTGCCTGACTGTCGTCCCAAGACTCTCTCTCCTGTCCTGCCTGACTCTCGTCACAAACTTCTCTCTCCTCTCCTGCCTGACTCTCGACCCAAGCCTCTCTCTCCTGTCCTGCCTGACTCTCGTCCTAAGCATCTGTGTACTGTTGTGCCTAACTCTTGTCCGAAGGCTCTCTCTCCTGTACTGCCTGAATCTCGTCCTAAGCTTCTTTCTCCTGTCCTTCCTTATTCTCGTCCCAACACTCTCTGTCCTGCCCTCCTTGAATCTCGTCGCAAGCCTCTCTCTACTACACTGCCTGACTCTCCTCTCAAGCCTCTCTCTCCAGTCCTGCCTGATTCTCTCCTCAAGCCTCTATCGCGTCTTGCCTGACTCTCGTCTCAAGCCTCTCTGTCCTGTCCTGAATGATTCTCACAGCAAGCCTCTCTCTCCTCACATGCCTGACTCTCGTACCAACCCTCTTTCTCCTGTTGTGCCTGACTCTCGTCCCAGGCTTCTTTCTCCTGTCTTACATAATTCTCGTCCCAAGACTTCATCTCCTGTCCAGCCTGATCGTCGTCCCAAAATTCTCCCTCCTGACCTGCCTGACTCTAGACCGAAGACCCTCTCTCATACAGTGCATGATTCTCGTCCCAAGCATCTCTCTCCTGTCCTGCCTGGCTCTCGTCCCAGCCCCCTCTCTCCTAACCTGCCTGACTCTCGTCCAAAGCCTCTCTCCTGTCGAGCCTGACTCTCGTCCCAAGCCTCTGTCTCCAGTCCTGCCTGACTCTTGTCACAAGCCTCTCTCTCCTGTCCTGACTGACTCTCGTCCCACGCCTCTGTCTCCGGTCCTGCCTGACTCTCGTCCCAAGCTTCTCTCTCCTGTCCTGCCTGACTCTCGTCCCAAACCTCTTTTTCCTGTCCTGCCTGACACTCGTCCCATGAACCTATCTCCTGTTATGACTGACTGTCGTCCTAGCCCTCTCTCTCCTGTCCTCCATGACTCTCGTCCCAAGCCTGTCTCTCCTACCCTGCCTGACCGTCATCCCAAGCCTCTCTCTCCTGTCCTGCCTGACTCTCGTCCCATGCATCTCTCTTCTGTCCTGCCTGACTCTCGTCCCATGCCTCTCTCGCGGGTCCTGCCTGACTCTCTTCCCAAGCCTCCCTCTCCTGTCCTGCCTGAATCTCGTCCGAATCCCCTCTCTCCTACCCTGTATGATTCTCGTCCCAAGCCTCTCTCACCTGTCCTGGCTGACTCTCGTCCCAAGTCCCTCTCTCCTACCCTGCCGGACTCTCGTCCAAAGGCTCTCTCCTATCGAGTCTGACATTCGTCCCAAGCCTCTCTCTCCTCTCCTGCCTGATTCTCGTCCCAAGCCTCTCTCTCCTTTCCTGCCTGACTCTCGTCCTAAGCCTCTCTTTCCAGTCCTGCCTGACTCTCGCTCCAAGCCCTTTTCTCCTACCCTTCCTGACTCTCGTCCCAAGCCTCTCTCTCCTGTCCTTCCTGACTGTCGTACCAACACTTTCTCTCCTGTCCTGCCTGACTCTCGTCCCAAGCCTCTCTCTCCTGTCCTGCCTGACTCTCGTCACAAACCTCTCTCTCCTCTCCTGCCTGACTCTCGTCCCAAGCCTCTCTCTCCTGTCCTGTCTGACTCTCGTCCTAAGCATCTCTCTACTGTTCTGTCTAACTCTTGTCCGAGAGCTATCTCTCCTGTCCTGCCTGACTCTCGTCCTAAGACTATTTCTCCTGTCCTTCCTGATTCCCGTCCCAACACTCTCTCTCCTGCCCTCCTTGAATCTCGTCGCAAGCCTCTCTCTCCTACCCTGCCTGACTCTCCTCTCAAGCCTCTCTCTCCAGTCCAGCCTGACTCTCTCCTCAAGCCTTTATCTCGTCTTCCCGGACTCTCGTCCCAAGACTCTCTATCCTGTCCTGGCTGTTTCTCACCTCAGTCCTCTCTCTCCTCTCATACCTGACTCTCGTACCAACCCTCTCTCTCCTGTCCTGCCTGACTCTCGTCCCAGGCCTCTTTCTCCTGTCCTGCAACACTGTCGTCCCAAGCATCTCTTTCCTTAACTGCCTGACTCTCGTCACAAGCCTCTCTCTCCTGTCCTTCCTGACTGTCGTACCAACACTCTCTCTCCTGTCCTGCCTGACTGTCGTACCAAGCCTCTCTCTCCTGTCCTGCATGACTCTCGTCCCAAGCCTGTCTCTCCTACCCTGCCTGACTGTCATCCCAAGCCTCTCTCTCCTGTCCTGTCTGATTCTCGTCCGAAGCATCTCTCTACTGTTCTGCCTAACTCTTGTCCAGGAGCTATCTCTCCTGTCCTGCCTGACTCTCGTCCTAAGCCTCTTTCTCCTGTCCTTCCTGATTCTCGTCCCAACACTCTCTCTCCTGCCCTCCTTGAATCTCGTCGCAAGCCTCTCTCTCCTACCCTGCCTGACTCTCCTCTCCAGCTTCTCTCTCCAGTCCTGCCTGACTCTCTCCTCAGGCCTCTACCTCGTCTTGCCTGACTCTCGTCCCAAGACTCTCTGTCCTGTCCAGGCTGTTTCTCACCTCAGTCCTCTCTCTCCTCTCACACCTTACTCTCGTACCAACCCTCTCTCTCCTGTCCTGCCTGACTCTCGTCCCAGGCCTGTTTCTCCTGTCCTGCAACACTGTCGTCCCAAGCATCTCTTTCCTTACCTGCCTGACTCTCGTCACAAGCCTCTCTCTCCTGTCCTGCCTGACTTTCGTCCCAAGCTTCTCTCTCCTGTCCTGCCTGACTCTCGTCCCAAGCCTCTTCTTCCTCTCCTGCCTGACACTCGTCCCATGACTCTATCTACTGTTATGACTGACTGTCGTCCTAACACTCTCTCTCCTGTCCTGCCTGACTCTCGTCCCAAGACTGTCTCTACTACCCTGCCTGACCGTCATCCCAAGCCTCTCTCTCCTGTCTTGCCTGACTCTCTCGTCAAGCCTCTCTCTCCTGTCCTGCTTGACTCTCGCCCCAAGCTTTGCTCCCCTGTCCTGCCTGACTCTAGTCCCAAGCCTCTTTCTCATGTCCTGCCTGACTCTAGTCCCATGCTTCTCTCTTCTGTCCTGCCTGACTCTCGTCCCATGCCTCTCTCTCCTGTCCTGCCTGACTGTCGTACCAACACTCTCACTCCTGTCCTGCCTGATTCTCGTCCCAAGATTCTATATCCTCTGCTGCCTGACTCTCGTCCTAAGTCTCTCTCTCTTGTTGTGCCTGACGCTCGTCCTAGGTCTCTCTCTCATGTCCTGCCTGACTCTCGTCCCAAGCCTCTCTGTCCTGTCCTGCCTGACTGTCGTCCCAAGCGTCTCTCTCCTGTCCTGCCTGACTCTCGTCCTAAGCCTCTTTCTCCTGTCCTTCCTGGTTCTCGTCCCAACACTCTCTCTCCTGCCTTCCTTGAATCTCGTCGCAAGCCTCTCTCTCCTACCCTGCCTGACTCTCTTCTCAAGCCTCTTTCTCCAGTCCTGCCTGACACTCTCCTCAAGCCTCTATCTCGTCTTGCCTGACTCTCGTCGCAAGCATCTCTGTCCTGTCCTGGCTGACTCTCACCTCAGTCCTCTCTCTCCTCTCGCACCTGACTCTCGTACCAACCCTCTCCGTCCTGTCCTGCCTGACTCTCGTCCCAGGCCTCTTTCTCCTGTCCTGCAAAACTGTCGTCCAAAGCATCTCTTTCCTTACCTGCCTGACTCTCGTCACAAGATTCTCTCTCCTGTCCTGCCTGGCTGTCGTACTAACACTCTCTCTCCTGTCCTGCCTGACTCTCGTCCCCAACCTCTTTCTTCTCTCCTGGTTGACTCTCTTCCTGTGCCTCTGTTTCCTGTCCCGCCTGACTCTCGTCCCAAGCCTCTCTCTCCTATCCCGCCTGACTCTCACCTCAATCCTCTTTCTCCAGTCCTTATTGATTCTCTCATCAAGCCCCTCTCTCCTATCCTGCTTGAGTCTCCTCCCAAGTCTCTCTCTCCGTTACTGCCTGACTCTCTTCCCAAGCCTCTCTCTCCTGTCCTGGCTGACTCTCGTCAGAAGACTCTCTCCCCCGTCTTGCCTGACTGTCGTCCCAAGCCTCTCTCTCTCCTGTCTTGCCAGACTCTCGTCCCAAACCTCCCTCTCTTGTCCTGGCTGACTCTTGTCCCAAGCCTCTCTCCTGCCCTGCCTGATTCTCGTCCTAAGCCTCTCTCTCTCCTTTCCTGCTTGACTCTCGTCCCAGGCCTCTCTCTCCTGTCCTGCCTTACTCTTGTCCCAGGCCTCTCTCTCCTGTCCTGCCTTAATCTCGTCCGAAGCCTCTCTCTCCTCTCCTTCGTGACACTCGTGCCAAGCCTCTCTCTTCTGCCCTCCCTGATTCTCGTCCCAAGCCTCTCTCTCCTGTCCTGCCTGAATCTCGTCTTATGCCTCTCTCTCCTGTTCTGCCTGACTCTCCTCCCAAGCCTTTCTCTCTTGTCCTGCCTGACTCTCGTCCCAAGCCTCTCTCTCCTGTCCCGTCTGACTCTCGTCCCAAGTGTCTTTTTCCTGTCCTGCCTGACTCTCGTCCGAAGCCTCTCTCTCCTGTCATGCCTAACTGTCATCCCAAGTCTCTCTCCCCTGTCCTGCCTGATTATCGTCCCAAGACTCTCTCTCCTGTCGTGCCAGACTCTCGTCCCAAGTCTCTCTCTCTTTTCCAGTCTGACTCTCGTCCCAAGCCCCTCTCTCCTCTCCTGCCTGACTGTCGTCCCAAGCCTCTCTCTTCTCTCATGCCTGACTCTCGTACCAACCCTCTTTATCCTGTCCTGCCTGACTCTCGTACCAGCCCTCTTTCTCCTGTCCTGCATAACTCTCGTCCCAAGCCTTCCTCTCCTGTCCAGCCTGATTCTCGTCCCAAGCCTTCCTCTCCTGTCCAGCCTGATTCTCGTCCCAAGCCTTCCTCTACTGTCCAGCCTGATTCTCGTCCTAGAACTCTCTCTCCTGACCTTCCTGACTCTCGTCTAAAGACCCTCTCTCCTACACTGCATGATGTTCTTACCAAGCCTTTCCCTCGTGTCCGTCCTGACTCTCGTCCCAGCTCCCTCTCTCCTACCCTACCTAACTCGTGCAAAGCCTCTCTCCTGTCGAGACTGACTCTCGTCCCAAACCTCTGTCTCTTGTCCTGCCTGACTCTTCTCCCAAGATTCTCTCTCCTGTCCTGCCTGACTCTCGTCCCAAGCCTCTCTCTCCGGTCCTGCCTGACTCTCGTCACAACCTTTTCTCTCCTGTCCTGCCTGACTCTCGTCCAGGCCTTTTTCCTGTCCTGCCTGAAACTCGTCCCATGACTCTATCTCCTGTTATGACTGACCGTCGTCCTAACCCTCTCTCTCCTGTCTTGCCTGACCGTCATCCCAAGCCTCTCTCTCCTGTCTTGCCTGACTCTCTCGTCAAGCCTCTCTCTCCTGTCCTGCTTGACTCTCGCCCCAAGCTTTGCTCCCCTGTCCTGCCTGACTCTAGTCCCAAGCCTCTCTCTCATGTCCTGCCTGACTCTCGTCCCATGCCTCTCTCTTCTGTCCTGCCTGACTCTCGTCCCAAGCTTTTCTCTCCTGTCCTGCCTCACTCTCATCCCAAGCCTCTTTTTCCTGTCCTGCCTGACACTCGTCCCATGACTCTATCTCCTGTTATGACTGATTGTCTTCCTAACCATGTCTCTCCTGTCCTGCCCGAATCTCGTCCCAAGCCTGTCTCTCCTACCCTGCCTGACCGTCATCCCAAGCCTCTATCTCCTGTCTCGCCTGACTCTCTCGTCAAGCCTCTCTCTCCTGTCCTGCTTGACTCTCGCCCCAAGCTTTGCTCCACTGTCCTGCCTGACTTTAGTCCCAAACCTCTCCCTCATGTCCTGCCTGACTCTCGTCCCATGCTTCTCTCTCCTGTCCTACCTGATTGTCGTCCCAAGCCTCTCTCTCCTGTCCTGCCTGAATCTCGCCCGAATCCCCTCTCTCCTACCCTGTATGATTCTCGTCCCAAGCCTCTCTCACCTGTCCTGCCTGACTCTAGTCCCAAGCCCCTCTCTCCTGCCCTGCCTGACTCGCGTCCAAAGGCTCTCTTTCCTGTCCTGCCTGAATCTCGTCCCAAGCCTCTCTCTCCGGTCCTGCCTGACTTTCGTCCCAAGCTTCTCTCTCCTGTCCTGCCTGACTCTCGTCCCAAGCCTCTTCTTCCTCTCCTGCCTGACACTCGTCCCATGACTCTATCTACTGTTATGACTGACTGTCGTCCTAACACTCTCTCTCCTGTCCTGCCTGACTCTCGTCCCAAGACTGTCTCTACTACCCTGCCTGACCGTCATCCCAAGCCTCTCTCTCCTGTCTTGCTTGACTCTCTCGTCAAGCCTCTCTCTCCTGTCCTGCTTGACTCTCGCCCCAAGCTTTGCTCCCCTGTCCTGCCTGACTCTAGTCCCAAGCCTCTTTCTCATGTCCTGCCTGACTCTAGTCCCATGCTTCTCTCTTCTGTCCTGCCTGACTCTCGTCCCATGCCTCTCTCTCCTGTCCTGCCTGACTGTCGTACCAACACTCTCACTCCTGTCCTGCCTGATTCTCGTCCCAAGATTCTATATCCTCTGCTGCCTGACTCTCGTCCTAAGTCTCTCTCTCTTGTTGTGCCTGACGCTCGTCCAAGGTCTCTCTCTCATGTCCTGCCTGACTCTCGTCCCAAGCCTCTCTGTCCTGTCCTGCCTGACTGTCGTCCCAAGCGTCTCTCTCCTGTCCTGCCTGACTCTCGTCCTAAGCCTCTTTCTCCTGTCCTTCCTGATTCTCGTCCCAACACTCTCTCTCCTGCCTTCCTTGAATCTCGTCGCAAGCCTCTCTCTCCTACCCTGCCTGACTCTCTTCTCAAGCCTCTTTCTCCAGTCCTGCCTGACACTCTCCTCAAGCCTCTATCTCGTCTTGCCTGACTCTCGTCGCAAGCATCTCTGTCCTGTCCTGGCTGACTCTCACCTCAGTCCTCTCTCTCCTCTCGCACCTGACTCTCGTACCAACCCTCTCCGTCCTGTCCTGCCTGACTCTCGTCCCAGGCCTCTTTCTCCTGTCCTGCAAAACTGTCGTCCAAAGCATCTCTTTCCTTACCTGCCTGACTCTCGTCACAAGATTCTCTCTCCTGTCCTGCCTGGCTGTCGTACTAACACTCTCACTCCTGTCCTGCCTGACTCTCGTCCCCAACCTCTTTCTTCTCTCCTGGTTGACTCTCTTCCTGTGCCTCTGTTTCCTGTCCCGCCTGACTCTCGTCCCAAGCCTCTCTCTCCTATCCCGCCTGACTCTCACCTCAATCCTCTTTCTCCAGTCCTTATTGATTCTCTCATCAAGCCCCTCTCTCCTATCCTGCTTGAGTCTCTTCCCAAGTCTCTCTCTCCGTTACTGCCTGACTCTCTTCCCAAGCCTCTCTCTCCTGTCCTGGCTGACTCTCGTCAGAAGACTCTCTCCCCCGTCTTGCCTGACTGTCGTCCCAAGCCTCTCTCTCTCCTGTCTTGCCAGACTCTCGTCCCAAACCTCCCTCTCTTGTCCTGGCTGACTCTTGTCCCAAGCCTCTCTCCTGCCCTGCCTGATTCTCGTCCTAAGCCTCTCTCTCTCCTGTCCTGCTTGACTCTCGTCCCAGGCCTCTCTCTCCTGTCCTGCCTTACTCTTGTCCCAGGCCTCTCTCTCCTGTCCTGCCTTAATCTCGTCCGAAGCCTCTCTCTCCTCTCCTTCGTGACACTCGTGCCAAGCCTCTCTCTTCTGCCCTCCCTGATTCTCGTCCCAAGCCTCTCTCTCCTGTCCTGCCTGAATCTCGTCTTATGCCTCTCTCTCCTGTTCTGCCTGACTCTCCTCCCAAGCCTTTCTCTCTTGTCCTGCCTGACTCTCGTCCCAAGCCTCTCTCTCCTGTCCCGTCTGACTCTCGTCCCAAGTGTCTTTTTCCTGTCCTGCCTGACTCTCGTCCGAAGCCTCTCTCTCCTGTCATGCCTAACTGTCATCCCAAGTCTCTCTCCCCTGTCCTGCCTGATTATCGTCCCAAGACTCTCTCTCCTGTCGTGCCAGACTCTCGTCCCAAGTCTCTCTCTCTTTTCCAGTCTGACTCTCGTCCCAAGCCCCTCTCTCCTCTCCTGCCTGACTGTCGTCCCAAGCCTCTCTCTTCTCTCATGCCTGACTCTCGTACCAACCCTCTTTATCCTGTCCTGCCTGACTCTCGTACCAGCCCTCTTTCTCCTGTCCTGCATAACTCTCGTCCCAAGCCTTCCTCTCCTGTCCAGCCTGATTCTCGTCCCAAGCCTTCCTCTCCTGTCCAGCCTGATTCTCGTCCCAAGCCTTCCTCTACTGTCCAGCCTGATTCTCGTCCTAGAACTCTCCCTCCTGACCTTCCTGACTCTCGTCTAAAGACCCTCTCTCCTACACTGCATGATGTTCTTACCAAGCCTTTCCCTCGTGTCCGTCCTGACTCTCGTCCCAGCTCCCTCTCTCCTACCCTACCTAACTCGTGCAAAGCCTCTCTCCTGTCGAGACTGACTCTCGTCCCAAACCTCTGTCTCTGTCCTGCCTGACTCTTCTCCCAAGATTCTCTCTCCTGTCCTGCCTGACTCTCGTCCCAAGCCTCTCTCTCCGGTCCTGCCTGACTCTCGTCACAACCTTTTCTCTCCTGTCCTGCCTGACTCTCGTCCAGGCCTTTTTCCTGTCCTGCCTGAAACTCGTCCCATGACTCTATCTCCTGTTATGACTGACCGTCGTCCTAACCCTCTCTCTCCTGTCTTGCCTGACCGTCATCCCAAGCCTCTCTCTCCTGTCTTGCCTGACTCTCTCGTTAAGCCTCTCTCTCCTGTCCTGCTTGACTCTCGCCCCAAGCTTTGCTCCCCTGTCCTGCCTGACTCTAGTCCCAAGCCTCTCTCTCATGTCCTGCCTGACTCTCGTCCCATGCCTCTCTCTTCTGTCCTGCCTGACTCTCGTCCCAAGCTTTTCTCTCCTGTCCTGCCTCACTCTCATCCCAAGCCTCTTTTTCCTGTCCTGCCTGACACTCGTCCCATGACTCTATCTCCTGTTATGACTGATTGTCTTCCTAACCATGTCTCTCCTGTCCTGCCCGAATCTCGTCCCAAGCCTGTCTCTCCTACCCTGCCTGACCGTCATCCCAAGCCTCTATCTCCTGTCTCGCCTGACTCTCTCGTCAAGCCTCTCTCTCCTGTCCTGCTTGACTCTCGCCCCAAGCTTTGCTCCACTGTCCTGCCTGACTTTAGTCCCAAACCTCTCCCTCATGTCCTGCCTGACTCTCGTCCCATGCCTCTCTCTCCTGTCCTACCTGATTGTCGTCCCGAGCCTCTCTCTCCTGTCCTGCCTGAATCTCGCCCGAATCCCCTCTCTCCTACCCTGTATGATTCTCGTCCCAAGCCTCTCTCACCTGTCCTGCCTGACTCTAGTCCCAAGCCTCTCTCTCCTGCCCTGCCTGACTCGCGTCCAAAGGCTCTCTCCTATCGAGTTTGACATTCGTCCCAAGCCTCTCTCTCCTCTCCTGACTGACTCTCGTCACAAGGCTCTCTCTCCTTTCCTACCTGACTCTCGTCCTAAGGCTCTCTATCCGGTCCTGCTTGACTCTCGTTCCAAGCCCGTCTCTCCTACACTTCCTGACTCTCGTCCCAAGCCTTTCTCTCCTGTCCTTCCTGACTGTCGGACCTAACCCTCTCTCTCCTGTCCTGTCTGATTCTCGTCCCAAGCTTCTATCTCCTCTGCTCCCTGACTCTCTTCCTAAGTCTCTCTCTCCGGTTGTGCCTGACTCTCTTCCCAAGCTCTCTCTCTCGTGTCCTGCCTGACTCTCGTCCCAAGCCTCTCTGTCCTGTCCTGCCTGACTGTCGTCCCAAGCCTCTCTCTCTCCTGTCCTGCCTGACTCTCGTCACAAACCTCTCCTCTCCTGCCTGACTCTCGTCCCAAGCCTCTCTCTCCTGTCCTGCCTGACTTTCCTGCTAAGCATCTCTCTACTTTCCTGCCTAACTCTTGTCCGAGGGCTCTCTCTCCTGTCTTGCCTGACTCTCGTCTTAAGCATCTCTCTACTTTCCTGCCTAACTCTTGTCCGAGGGCTCTTTCTCCAGTCCTTCCTGATTCTCGTCCCAACACTCTCTCGCCTGCCTTCCTTGAACCTCGTCACATGCCTCTCTCTCTCCTACCCTGCCTGACTCTCCTCTCAAGCCTCTCTCTCCAGTCCTGCCTGACTCTCTCCTCAAGCCTTTATCTCGTCTTGCCTGACTCTCGTCCCAAGCCTCTCTGTCCTGTCCTGGCTGACTCTCACCTCAGTCCTCTCTCTCCTCTCACACCTGTCTCTCGTACCAACCCTCTCTGTCCTGTCCTGCCTGACTGTCGTCCCAGGCCTCTTTCTCCTGTCCTGCAACACTGTCGTCCCAAGCATCTCTTTTCTTACCTGCCTGACTCTCGTCACAAGCCTCTCTCTCCTGTCCTGCCTGACTCTTGTCCCAAACTTCTCTCTCCTGTCCTACCTGACTCTCGTCCCCAACCTCTTTCTCCTCTCCCGGTTGACTCTCTTCCCATGCCTCTGTTTCCTATCCTGCCTGAAACTCGTCCCAAGCCTAAAACGCCTGACTCTCGTCTCAAACTTCTTTCTCCTGTCCTTCCTGATTCTCTCCTCAAGCCCCTTTTTCCTATCCTGCTTGACTCTCCTCCCAAGTCTCTCTCTCTCCGATACTGCCTGACTCTCTTCCCAAGCCTCTCTCTCCTGTCCTGGCTGACTCTCGTCCCAAGACTCTCTCCCCATGTCTTGCCTGACTGTCGTCCCAAGCCTCTCTCTCCTGTCTTGCCTGACTCCCGTCCCAAACCTCACTCTCTTGTCCTGGCTGACTCTTGTCCCAAGCCTCTCTCTCCTGTCCTGCCTGATTCTCGTCCTAAGCCTCCCTCTCTCATGTCATGATTGACTCTCGTCCCAGGCCTCTCTCTACTGTCCTGCCTTACTCTTGCCCCAGGCCTCTCTCTCCTGTCCTGCCTTACTCTTGTGCGAAGCCTCTCTCTCCTCTCCTTCCTGACACTCGTGCCAAGCCTCTCTTCTCTGCCCTCCCTGATTCTCGTCCCAAGCCTCTCTCTCCTGTCCTGCCTGAATCTCGTCTTATGCCTCTCTCTCCTGTTCTGCCTGACTCTCCTCACAAGGCTTTCTCACTTGTCCTGACTGACGCTCGTCCCAAGCCTCTCTCTCCTGTCCTGTCTGACTGTCGTCCCAAATGTCTTTCTCCTGTCCTGCCTGACACTCGTCCGAAGCCTCTATCTCCTGTCCTGCCTAACTGTCAACCCAAGTCTCTATCCCCTGTCCTGCCTGATTATCGTCCCAAGCCTCTCTCTCTTGTCGTGTCAGACTCTCGTCCCAAGTCTCTCTTGTTCAGTCTGACTCTCGTCCCAAGCCCTTCTCTCCTCTCCTGCCTGGCTGTCGTCCCAAGCCTCTCTCTCCTCTCATGAATGACGCTCGTACCAGCCCTCTTTCTCCTGTCCTGCCTGACTCTCGTCCCTGGCTTCTTTCTCCTGTCCTGCATAACTCTCGTCCCAAACCTTCCTCTCGTGTCCAGCATGATTCTCGTCCCAGAACTCTCGCTCCTGACCTGCCTGACCCTCGTCTGAAGACCCTCTCTCCTACCCTGCATGATTCTTGTACCAAGCCTTTCTCTCGTGTCCGTCCTCACTCTCGTCCCAGCTCCCTCTTCCTTACCCTACCTGACTCGTCCAAAGCCTCTCTCCTGTTGAGCCTGACTCTCGTCCCAAGCCTCTGTCTCCTGTCCTCCCTGACTCTTGTCCCAAGCCTCTCTCTCCTGTCCTGCCTTACTCTTGTCCCAAGCCTTTCTCTCCGGTCCTGCCTGACTCTCGTCCCAAGCTTCTCTCTCCTGTCCTGCCTGACTCTCGTCCCAAGCCTCTTTTTCCTGTCCTGCCTGACACTCGTCCCATGACTCTATCTCCTGTTATGACTGACTGTCGTCCTAACCCTCTCTCTCCTGTCCTGCCTGACTCTCGTCCCAAGCCTGTCTCTCCTACCCTGCCTGACCATCATCCCAAGCCTCTCTCTCCTGTCTTGCCTGACTCTCTCGCCAAGCCTCTCTCTCCTGTCCTGCTTGACTCTCGCCCCAAGCTTTGCTCCCCTGTCCTGCCTGATTCTAGTCCCAAGACTCTCTCTCATGTCCTGCCTGACTCTCGTCCCATGCCTCTCTCTTCTGTCCTGCCTGACTCTCGTCCCATGCCTCTCTCTCCTGTCCTGCCTGATTGTCGTCCCAAGCCTCTCTCTTCTGTCCTGCCTGAATCTCGCCCGAATCCCCTCTCTCCTACCCTGTATGATTCTCGTCCCAAGCCTCTCTCTCCTCTCCTGCCTGAATCTCGTCCCAAGCCTCTCTCTCCTTTCCTATCTGACTCTCGTCCTAAGCCTCTCTATCCGGTCCTGCCTGACTCTCGTTCCAAGCCCCTCTCTCCTACACTTCCTGACTCTCGTCCCAAGACTCTCTCACCTGTCCTTCCTGACTGTCGTACCAACACTCTCTCTCCTGTCCTGCCTGATTCTCGTCCCAAGCTTCTATCTCCTCTGCTGCCTGACTCTCGTCCTAAGTCTCTCTCTCCGGTTGTGCCTGACTCTCTTCCAAGGTCTCTCTCTCGATTCCTGCCTGACTCTCGTCCCAAGCCTCTCTATCCTGTCCTGCTTGACTGTCGTCCCAAGCTTCTCTCTCCTGTCCTGCCTGACTCTCGTCACAAACCTCTCTCTCATCTCCTGCCTGACTCTCGTCCCAAGCCTCTCTCTCCTGTCCTGCCTGACTTTCGTCCTAAGCATCTCTCTACTTTCATGCCTAACTCATGTCCGAGGGCTCTCTCTCCTGTCCTGCCTGACTCTCGTCCTAAGCCTCTTTCTCCTGTCCTTCCTGATTCTCGTCCCAACACTCTCTCGCCTGCCTTCCTTGAATCTCGTCGCAAGCCTCTCTTTCCTACCCTGCCTGATTCTCCTCTCAAGCCTCTCTTTCCAGTCCTGCCTGACTCTCTCCTCAAGCCTCTATCTCGTCTTGCCTGACTCTCGTCCCAAGCCTCTTTGTTCTGTCCTGGCTGACTCTCACCTCAGTCCTCTCTCTCCTCTCACACCTGACTCTCGTACCAACCCCCTCTCTCCTGTCCTGCAACACTGTCGTCCCAAGCATCTCTTTTTTTACCTGCCTGACTGTCGTCAGAAGCCTCTCTCTCCTGTCCTGCATGACTCTCGTCCCAAGCCTCTCTCTCCTGTCCTGCCTGACTCTCGTCCCCAACCTATTTCTCCTCTCCTGGTTCACTCTCTTCCCATGCCTCTGTTTCCTGTCCTGCCTGACTCTCTTCCCAATTCTCTCTCTCCTATCCCGCTTGACTCTCGTCTCAAACCTCTTTCTCCTGTCCTTCCTGATTCTCTCCTCAATCCACTCTCTCCTATCCTGCTGGACTCTCCTCTCAAGTCTCTCTCTCCGATACTGCCTGACTCTCTTCCCAAGCCTCTCTCTCATGTCCTGGCTGACTCTCGTCCCAAGCCTCTCTCCCCATGTCTTGCCTGACTGTCGTCCTAAGCCTCTCTCTCATGTCCTGCCTGACTCTCGTCCCAAACCCCCCTCTCTTGTCCTGGCTGACTGTCGTCCCAAGCCTCTCTCTCCTGTCCTGCCTGATTCTCGTCATAAGCCTCTCTCTCTCCTGTACTGCTTGACTCTCTTCCCAGACCTCTCTCTCCTGTCCTGCCTTACTCATGTCCCAGGCCTCTCTCTCCTTTCCTGCCTTACTCTCGTGCGAAGCCTCTCTCTCCTCTCCTTCCTGACACTCGTGCCAAGGCTCTCTCTTCTGCCCTCCCTGATTCTCGTCCCAAGCCTCTCTCTCCTGTCCTGCCTGAATCTCGTCTTATGCCTCTCCCTCCTGTTCTGCCTGACTCTCCTCCCAAGGCTTTCTCTCTTGTCCTGACTGACTCTCGTCCCAAGCCTCTCTCTCCCGTCCTGCCTAACTGTCATCCCAAGTCTCTCTCCCCTGTCCTGCCTGATTCTCGTCCCAAGCCTCTCTCTTTTGTCGTGCCAGACTCTCGTCCGAAGTCTTTCTCTCTTGTCCAGTCTGACTCTCGTCCCAAGCCCTTCTCTCCTCTCCTGCCTGATTATCGTCCCAAGCCTCTCTCTTCTATCATGAATGACTCTCGTACCAACCCTCTTTCTCCTGTCCTGCCTGACTCTCGTCACTGGCTTCCTTCTCCTGTCCTGCATAACTCTCGTCCCAAGCCTTCCTCTCCTGTCCAGCCTGATTCTCGTCCCAGAACTCTCCCTCCTGACCTGCCTGACTCTCGTCTGAAGACCCTCTCTCCTACCCTGCATGATTCTCGTACCAAGCCTTTCTCTCTTGTCCGTCCTGACTCTCGTCCCAGCTCCCTCTCTCCTGTCCTGCCTGACTCGTCCAAAACCTCTCTCCTGTCGAGCCTGACTCTCGTCCTAAGCCTCTGTCTCCTGCCCTGCCTGACTGTCCCAAGCCTCTCTCTCCTGTCCTGCCTGACTCTCGTCCCAACTCTTTCTCTCCGATCCTGCCTGACTCTCGTCCCAAGCCTGTCTCCCCTACCCTGCCTGACCGTCATCCCAAGCCTCTCTCTCCTGTCCTGCCTGAATCTCGTCTTATGCCTCTCTCTCCTTTTCTGCCTAACTCTCCTCCCAATCCTCCCTCTCTTATCCTGCCTGACTCTCGTCCCAAGCCTCTCTCTCCTGTCCTGTCTAACTGTCGTCCCAAGTCTCTTTCTCCTGTCCTGCCTGACTCTCGTCCCAAGTCTCTCTCTCCTGTCCTGCATGACTGTCGTCCCAAGTCTCTCTCTCCCAAGTCCCAAGTCTCTACTGTCCGGCCTGATTATCGTCCCAAGCCTCTCTCTCCTGTCGTGCCAGACTCTCGTCCCAAGCCTCTCTATATTGTCCGTCTGACTCTCGTCCTAAGCCCCGCTCTCCTCTCATGCCTGACTGTCATCCCAAGCCTCTCTCTCTATTCCTGATTGACTCTCACCTCAAGCCTCTCTCTCCTCTCATGCCTGACTCTCGTACCAACCCTCTTTCTCCTGTCATGCATGACTCTCGTCCGAGGTTTCGTTTTCCTGTCCAGCATAACTCTCGTCACAAGCCTTCCTCTCCTGTCCAGCCTGATTCTCGTCCCAAAACTTTCTCTCCTGACCTGCCTGACACTCGTCCGAAGACCCTCTCTCCTACCCTGATTGATTCTTATACCAACCCTCTCTCTCCTTTCCTGCCTGGATCTCGTCCCAGCTCCCTATCTTCTACACTGCCTGACTCTCGTCCAAAGCCTCGCTCCTGTCTAGCCTGACTCTCGTCAAAAGCCTCTGTCTCCTGTCCTGCCTGACTCTTGTCCCAAGCCTCTCTCTACTGTCCTGCCTGACTCTCTTCCCCAAGCTTCTCTCTCGGGTCCTTCCTGACTCTCGTCCCAAGCCTCTCTCTCCTGTCCTGCCTGACTCTCGTCTCAAGCCTCTCTCTGCTATCCCGCCTGCCTCTCGTCTCAAACCTCTCTCTCCTGTCCTTCCTGATTCTCTCCTCGAGCCCCTTTCTCCTATCCTGCCTAACTCTCCTCCCAAGTCTCTCTCTCCGGTTCTGCCTGACTCTCTTCCCAAGACTCTCTCTCCTGTCCTGGCTGACTCCCGTCCCAAGCCTCTCTTCCCTGTCTTGTCTGACTGTCGTCCCAAGCCTCTCTCTCCTGTCCTGCCTTACTCTGGTCTTAGGACTCTCTCTCCTGTCCTTCCTTACTCTCGTCCCAAGCCTCTCTCTCCTCTCCTTCCTCGTCCTCCCTCTCTTGTACTGGCTGACTCTTGTCCCAAGCATCTCTCTCCTGTCCTGCCTGACTCTCGTCCTAAGCCTCTCTCTCTCTCCTTTCCTGCTTGACTATCGTCACAGGCCTCTCTCTCCTGTCCTGCCTTACTCTGGTCTTAGGACTCTCTCTCCTGTCCTTCCTTACTCTCGTCCCAAGCCTCTCTCTCCTCTCCTTCCTGACACTCATGCCAAGCCTCTCTCTTCTGCCCTCCCTGATTCTCGTCCCAAGCCTCTCTCTCCTGTCCTGCCTGAATCCTGTCTTATGCCTCTCTCTCATGTTCTTCCTGACTCTCCTCCCAAGCCTCCCTCTCTTGTCCTGCCTGACTCTCGTCACAAGACTCTCTCTCCTGTCCTGCCTGACTGTCGTCCCAAGTCTCTCTCTCCTGTCCGGCGTGATTATCGTCCCAAGCCTCACTCTCCTGTCGTGCCAGACTCTCGTCCCAAGCCTCTCTCTCTTGTCCAGTCTTAATCTCGTCCCAAGCCCCTCTCTCCTCTCCTGCTTGACTGTCGTCCCAAGCCTCTCTCTCTCTTCCTGATTGACTCTCACCTCAAGCCTCTCTCTCCTCTCATGCCTGACTCTCGTACCAACCCTGTTTCTCCTGTCATGCCCGACTCTCGTCCCAGGCCTCTTTCTCCTGTCCTGCATAACTCTCGTCCCAAGCCTTCCTTTCTTGTCCAGCCTGATTCTCGTCCCAAAACTCTCCCTCCTGACCTGCCTGACTCTCGCCCGAAGACCCTATCTCCTACCCTGCATGATTCTTGCACCAAGCCTCTCTCTCCTGTCCTGCTTGGCTCTCGTCCCAGATCCCTCTCTCCTACCCTGCCTGACTCTCGTCCAAAGCCTCTCTCCTGTCGAGCCTGACTCTCGTCCTAAGCCACTGTTTCATGTCCTGCCTGACTCTTGTCCCAAGCCTCTCTCTCCTGTCCTGCCTGACTCTCGTCCCAAGCCTCTCTCTTCGGTCCTGCCTGACTCTCGTCCCAAGCCTCTCTCTCCTGTCCTGCCTGAGTCTCGTCCCAAGCCTCTTTTTCCTGTCCTGCCTGACACTCGTCCCATGACGTTATCTCCTGTTATGACTGACTCTCGTCCTAACCCTCTCTCTCCTGCCCTGCCTGATTCTCGTCCCAAGCCTGTCTCTCCTACCTTGCCTGACAATCATCCAAAGCCTCTCTCTCCTTTCCTGCCTGACTCTCTCGTCAAGCCTCTCTCTCCTGTCCTGCTTGACTCTCGCCCCAAGCTTTACTACCCTGTCCTGCCTGACTCTACTCCAAAGCCTCTCTCTCATGTCTTGCCTGACTCTCGTCCCATGCCTCTCTCTTCTGTCCTGCCTGACTCTCGTCCTAAGCCTCTCTATCCGGTCCTGCCTGACTCTCGTTCCAAGATCTTCTCTCCTACCTTTCTTGACTCTCGTCCCAAGCCTCTCTCCCCTGTCCTTCCTGACTGTCGTACCAACACTCTCTCTCCTGTCCTGCCTGACTCTCGTCCCAAGCCTCTATCTCCTTTGCTGCCTGACTCTCGTCCTAAGTCTCTCTCTCCGGTTGTGCCTGACTCTCGTCCCAGGTCTCTCTCTCGTGTCCTGCTTGACTCTCGTCCCAAGCTCTCTCACCTGTCTTACCTGACTGTCGTCCCAAGACTCTCTCTCCTGTCTTGCCTGACTCTCGTCCCAAATCTCCCTCTCTTGTACTGGCTGACTCTTGTCCCAAGACTCTCTCTCCTGTTCTGCCTGACTCTCGTCCTAAGCCTCTCTCTCTCCTGTCCTGCTCGACTCTCATCCCAGCCCTCTCTCTCCTGTCCTACCTTACTCTTGTCCCAGGCCTCTCTCTCCTGTCCTGCCTGACTCTCGTCCTTAGCCTCTCTCTCTCCTGTCCTGCATGACTCTCGTATCAGGCCTCTCTCTCCTGTCCTGCTTTACTCTTGTCCCAGGCCTCTCTCTCCTGTCCTGCCTTACTCTCGTACCAGGCCTCTCTCTCCTCTCCTTCCTGACACTCGTTCCAAGCCTCTCTCTTCTGCCCTCCTTGATTCTCGTCCCAAGCCAATCTCTACTGTCCTGCCTGAATCTCGTCTTATGCCTCTCTCTCCTGTTCTGCCTGACTCTCCTCCCAAGCCTCTCTCTCTTGTCCAGCCTGACTCTCGTCCCAAGCCTCACTCTCCTGTCCTGTCTGACTGTCGTCCCAAGTCTTTTTTTCCTGTCCTGCCTGAATCTCGTCGCAAGCCTCACTCTCCTGTCGTGCCAGACTCTCGTCCCAAGCCTCTCTCTCCTGTCTAGTCTGACTCTCGCCTCAAGCCTCTCTCTCCTCTCATTCCTGACTCTCTTACAAACCCTCTCTCTCCTGCCCTGTCTGACTCTCGTCCCAGGCCTCTTTCTCCTGTCCTGCATAACTCTCGTCCCAAGCATCATTCTCCTTTCCAGCCTGACTCTCGTCCCCAAACTCTCCCTCCTGTCCTGCCTGACTCTCGTCTGAATCCCTTCTCTTCTTCCCTGCATAATTCTCGTACCAAGCCTCTATCCTGTCCTCCCTGACTCTTGTCCTAAGAATCTCTCTCCTGTCCTGCCTGACTCTCGTCCGAAGCCCCTCTCCTGTCGAGCATGACTCTCGTCCCAAGCCTCTCTCTCCTGTCATGCCTGACTCTTGTCCCATGCCTCTCTCTCCTGTCCTGCCTGACTCTCGTCCTAAGCCTGTCTCTCATGTCCTGCTTGACTCTCGTTCGAGGCCTCTCTTTCCTGCCCTGCCTGACTCTCGTCCCAAGCCTCTCTTTCCTGTCCTAACTGAAACTCGTCCCATGATTCTATCTCATGTCGTGCCAGACTCTCGTCCCAAGCCTCTCTCTCTTGTCCATTGTGAGTTTCGTCCCAAGCCCCGCCCCTCTCTCCTCTCATGCCTGACTGTCATCCCAAGCCTCTCTCTCTCTTCCTGATTCACTCTCACCTCTCATGACTGAGTCTCGTACCAACCCTCTTTCTCCTGTCATGCCTGACTCTCGTCACAGCATTCTTTCTCCTGTCCTGCATAACTCTCGTCCCAAGCATCTTTCTCCTGTCCAGCCTGACTCTCGTCCCCAAACTCTCCCTCCTGTCCTGCCTAACTCTCGTCCGAATCCCTTCACTTCTTCCCTGCATAATTCTCGTACCAAGCCTCTATCCTGTCCTCCCTGACTCTTGTCCTAAGAATCTCTCTCCTACCCTGCCTGACTCTCGTCCGAAGCCCCTCTCCTGTCGAGCATGACTCTCGTCCAAGCCTCTTTCTCCTGTCCTGCCTGACTCTTGTCCCAAGAATCTCTCTCATGTCATTCCTGACTCTCGTCCCAAGCCTGTCTCTCAGGTCCTGCCTGACTCTCGTCCCAAGCCTCTCTTTCCTGTCCTCCATGACACTCGTCCCATGACTTTATCTCCCGTCGTGCCAGACTCTCGTCCCAAGCTTCTCTTGTCCAGTCTGACTCTCGTCCCAAGCCTCTCTCTTCTCTCATGCCTGACTGTCATCCCAAGCCTCTCTCTCTCTTCCTGATTGACTCTCACCTCAAGCCTCTCTCTCCTCTCATGACTGACTCTCGTACCAACCCTCTTTCTCCTGTCATGCCTGACTCTCGTCCCAGGTTTCTTTCTCCTGTCCTGCATAACTCTCGTCCCAAGCCTTCCTCTCCTGTCCAGCCTGATTCTCGTCCCAAAACTCTCCCTCCTGACCTGCCTGACTCTCGCCCGAAGACCCTATCTCCTACCCTGCATGATTCTTGCACCAAGCCTCTCTCTCCTGTCCTGCTTGGCTCTCGTCCCAGATCCCTCTCTCCTACCCTGCCTGACTCTCGTCCAAAGCCTCTCTCCTGTCGAGCCTGACTCTCGTCCTAAGCCACTGTTTCATGTCCTGCCTGACTCTTGTCCCAAGCCTCTCTCTCCTGTCCTGCCTGACTCTCGTCCCAAGCCTCTCTCTTCGGTCCTGCCTGACTCTCGTCCCAAGCCTCTCTCTCCTGTCCTGCCTGAGTCTCGTCCCAAGCCTCTTTTTCCTGTCCTGCCTGACACTCGTCCCATGACGTTATCTCCTGTTATGACTGACTCTCGTCCTAACCCTCTCTCTCCTGCCCTGCCTGATTCTCGTCCCAAGCCTGTCTCTCCTACCCTGCCTGACAATCATCCAAAGCCTCTCTCTCCTTTCCTGCCTGACTCTCTCGTCAAGCCTCTCTCTCCTGTCCTGCTTGACTCTCGCCCCAAGCTTTACTCCCCTGTCCTGCCTGACTCTAGTCCAAAGCCTCTCTCTCATGTCCTGCCTGACTCTCGTCCCATGCCTCTCTCTTCTGTCCTGCCTGACTCTCGTCCTAAGCCTCTCTATCCGGTCCTGCCTGACTCTCGTTCCAAGATCTTCTCTCCTACCTTTCTTGACTCTCGTCCCAAGCCTCTCTCCCCTGTCCTTCCTGACTGTCGTACCAACACTCTCTCTCCTGTCCTGCCTGACTCTCGTCCCAAGCCTCTATCTCCTTTGCTGCCTGACTCTCGTCCTAAGTCTCTCTCTCCGGTTGTGCCTGACTCTCGTCCCAGGTCTCTCTCTCGTGTCCTGCTTGACTCTCGTCCCAAGCTCTCTCAACTGTCTTGCCTGACTGTCGTCCCAAGACTCTCTCTCCTGTCTTGCCTGACTCTCGTCCCAAATCTCCCTCTCTTGTACTGGCTGACTCTTGTCCCAAGACTCTCTCTCCTGTCCTGCCTGACTCTCGTCCTAAGCCTCTCTCTCTCCTGTCCTGCTAGACTCTCATCCCAGCACTCTCTCTCCTGTCCTACCTTACTCTTGTCCCAGGCCTCTCTCTCCTGTCCTGCCTGACTCTCGTCCTAAGCCTCTCTCTCTCCTGTCCTGCATGACTCTCGTATCAAGCCTCTCTCTCCTGTCCTGCCTTACTCTTGTCCCAGGCCTCTCTCTCCTGTCCTGCCTTACTCTCGTACCAGGCCTCTCTCTCCTCTCCTTCCTGACACTCGTTCCAAGCCTCTCTCTTCTGCCCTCCTTGATTCTCGTCCCAAGCCAATCTCTACTGTCCTGCCTGAATCTCGTCTTATGCCTCTCTCTCCTGTTCTGCCTGACTCTCCTCCCAAGCCTCTCTCTCTTGTCCAGCCTGACTCTCGTCCCAAGCCTCACTCTCCTGTCCTGTCTGACTGTCGTCACAAGTCTTTTTTTCCTGTCCTGCCTGAGTCTCGTCCCAAGCCTCACTCTCCTGTCGTGCCAGACTCTCGTCCCAAGCCTCTCTCTCCTGTCTAGTCTGACTCTCGCCTCAAGCCTCTCTCTCCTCTCATTCCTGACTCTCTTACCAACCCTCTCTCTCCTGCCCTGTCTGACTCTCGTCCCAGGCCTCTTTCTCCTGTCCTGCATAACTCTCGTCCCAAGCATCATTCTCCTTTCCAGCCTGACTCTCGTCCCCAAACTCTCCCTCCTGTCCTGCCTGACTCTCGTCTGAATCCCTTCTCTTCTTCCCTGCATAATTCTCGTACCAAGCCTCTATCCTGTCCTCCCTGACTCTTGTCCTAAGAATCTCTCTCCTGTCCTGCCTGACTCTCGTCCGAAGCCCCTCTCCTGTCGAGCATGACTCTCGTCCCAAGCCTCTCTCTCCTGTCCTGCCTGACTCTTGTTCCATGCCTCTCTCTACTGTCATTCCTGACTCTCGTCCTAAGCCTGTCTCTCATGTCCTGCTTGACTCTCGTTCGAGGCCTCTCTCTCCTGTCCTGCCTGACTCTCGTCCAAAGCCTCTCTTTCCTGTCCTAACTGAAACTCGTCCCATGATTCTATCTCCTGTCGTGCCAGACTCTCGTCCCAAGCCTCTCTCTCTTGTCCATTGTGACTTTCGTCCCAAGCCCCTCTCTCCTCTCATGCCTGACTGTCATCCCAAGCCTCTCTCTCTCTTCCTGATTGACTCTCACCTCAAGACTCTCCCTCCTCTCATGACTGAGTCTCGTACCAACCCTCTTTCTCCTGTCATGCCTGACTCTCGTCACAGCATTCTTTCTCCTGTCCTGCATAACTCTCGTCCCAAGCATCTTTCTCCTGTCCAGCCTGACTCTCGTCCCCAAACTCTCCCTCCTGTCCTGCCTAACTCTCGTCCGAATCCCTTCACTTCTTCCCTGCATAATTCTCGTACCAAGCCTCTATCCTGTCCTCCCTGACTCTTGTCCTAAGAATCTCTCTCCTACCCTGCCTGACTCTCGTCCGAAGCCCCTCTCCTGTCGAGCATGACTCTCGTCCAAGCCTCTTTCTCCTGTCCTGCCTGACTCTTGTCCCAAGAATCTCTCTCATGTCATTCCTGACTCTCGTCCCAAGCCTGTCTCTCAGGTCCTGCCTGACTCTCGTCCCAAGCCTCTCTTTCCTGTCCTCCATGACACTCGTCCCATGACTTTATCTCCCGTCGTGCCAGACTCTCGTCCCAAGCTTCTCTTGTCCAGTCTGACTCTCGTCCCAAGCCTCTCTCTTCTCTCATGCCTGACTGTCATCCCAAGCCTCTCTCTCTCTTCCTGATTGACTCTCACCTCAAGCCTCTCTCTCCTCTCATGACTGACTCTCGTACCAACCCTCTTTCTCCTGTCATGCCTGACTCTCGTCCCAGGTTTCTTTCTCCTGTCCTGCATAACTCTCGTCCCAAGCCTTCCTCTCCTGTCCAGCCTGATTCTCGTCCCAAAACTCTCCCTCCTGACCTGCCTGACTCTCGTCCGAAGACCCTCTCTCCTACACTGCATGATTCTTGTCCCAAGGCTCTCTCTCCTGTCCTGCCTGACTCTCGTCCCCAAGCCTCTCTCTCCTGTCCTGCCTGACTCTCTTACCAAGCCTCTCTCTCCTGTCCTGCCTGACTCTCGTTCCCAACCTCTTTCTCCTCTCCTGGTTGAATCTCTTCCCAAGCCTCTCTCTCCTGTCCTGCCTGACTCGCGTTCCAAGCCTGTCTCTCAGTTCCTGCCTGACTCTCGTTCGAGGCCTCTCTCTCCTGTCCTGCCTGACTCTCGTCCCAAGCCTCTCTTTCCTGTCCTAACTGACACTCGTCCCATGATTCTATCTCCTGTCGTGCCAAACTCTCGTCCCAAGCCTCTCTCTCTTGTCCAGTGTGACTTTCGTCCCAAGCCCCTCTCTCCTCTCATGCCTGACTGTCATCCCAAGCCTCTCTCTCTCTTCCTGATTGACTCTCACCTCAAGCCTGTCCCTCCTCTCATGACTGAGTCTCGTACCAACCCTCTCTCTCCTGTCATGCCTGACTCTCGTCACAGAATTCTTTCTCCTGTCCTGCATTACTCTCGTCCCAAGCATTCCTCTCCTGTCTAGCCTGATTCTCGTCCTTAAACTCTCCCTCCTGACCTGCCTGACATTCGTCCGAAGACCCTCTCTCCTACCCTGCATGATTCTTGTCCCCAATCTTCTCAATCGTGTCATGCCTGACTCTCGTCCCAAGCCTCTCTCTCCTGTCCTGCTAGACTCTCGTCCCAAGCCTCTCTCTCCTGTCCTGCCTGACTCTCGTTCCCAACCTATTTCTCCTCTCCTGGTTGATTCTTTTCCAAAGCCTCTCTCTCCTGTCCTGCCTGACTCTCGTCTCAAGCCTCTCTCTCCTATCCCGTCTGACTCTCGTCTCAAAGCTCTCTCTCCTGTCCTTCCTGATTCTCTCCTCGAGCCCCTCTCTCCTATCCAGCCTAACTCTCCTTCCAAGTCTCTCTCTCCGGTCCTACCTGACTCTCTTCCCAAGCCTCTCTCTCCTGTCCTGGATGACACTCGTCCCAAGCCTCTCTTCCCTGTCTTGCCTGACTGTCGTCCCAAGCCCCTCTCTCCTGTCTTGCCTGACTCTCGTCCCAAACCTCCCTCTCTTGTCCTGGCTGACTCTTGTCCCAAGCCTCTCTCTCCTGTCCTGCCTGACTCTCGTCCTAAGCCTCTCTCTCTCTCCTGTCCTGCTTGACTATCGTCCCATGCCTCTCTCTCGTGTCCTGCCTTACTCTTACCAAGCCTCTCTCTCCTGTCCTGCCTAACTCTCGTTCCCAACCTCTTTCTCCTCTCCTGGTTGAATCTCTTCCCAAGCCTCTCTCTCCTGTCCTGCCTAACTCTCGTCCCAAGCCTGTCTCTCAGTTCCTGCCTGACTCTCGTTCGAGGCCTCTCTTTCCTGCCCTGCCTGACTCTCGTCCCAAGCCTCTCTTTCCTATCCTAACTGACACTCGTCCCATGATTCTATCTCCTGTCGTGCCAGACTCTCGTCCCAAGCCTCTCTCTCTTGTCCAGTGTGACTTTCGTCCCAAGCCCCTCTCTCCTCTCATGCCTGACTGTCATCCCAAGCCTCTCTCTCTCTTCCTGATTGACTCTCACCTCAAGCCTGTCCCTCCTCTCATGACTGAGTCTCGTACCAACCCTCTTTCTCCTGTCATGCCTGACTCTCGTCCCAGGTTTCTTTCTCCTGTCCTGCATAACTCTCGTCCCAAGCCTTCCTCTCCTGTCCAGCCTGATTCTCGTCCCAAAACTCTCCCTCCTGACCTGCCTGACTCTCGTCCGAAGACCCTCTCTCCTACCCTACATGATTCTTGTCCCCAATCTTCTCTCTCGTGTCATGCCTGACTCTCGTCCCAAGCCTCTCTGCCCTGTCCTGCCTGACGCTCGTCCCAAGCCTCTCTCTCCTGTCCTGCCTGATTCTCATTCCCAACCTATTTCTCCTCTCCTGGTTGAATCTTTTGACAAGCCTCTCTCTCCTGTCCTGCCTGACTCTCGTCTCAAGCCTCTCTCTCCTATCACGTCTGACTCTCGTCTCAAACCTCTCTCTCCTGTCTTTCCTGGCTCTCTCCTCGAGCCCCTCTCTCCTATCCTGCCTAACTCTCCTTCCAAGTCTCTCTCTCTGGTCCTACCTGACTCTCTTCCCAAGCCTCTCTCTCCTGTCCTGGCTAACTCTCGTCCCAAGGCTCTCTTCCCTGTCTTGCCTGACTGTCGTCCCAAGCCTCTCTCTCCTGTCTTGCCTGACTCTCGTCCCAAACCTCCATCTCTTGTCCTGGCTGACTCTTGTCCCAAGCCTCTCTCTCCTGTCCTGCCTGACTCTCGTCCTAAGCCTCTCTCTCTCTCTCCTGTCCTGCTTGACTATCGTCCCATGCCTCTCTCTCGTGTCCTGCCTTACTCTCGTCCCAGGACTCTCTCTCCTGTCCTGCCATACTCTCGTCCCAAGCCTCTCTCTCCTCTCCTTCCTGACACTCGTGCCAAGCCTCTCTCTTCTGCCCTCCCTGATTCTTGTCCCAAGCCTCTCTCTCCTGTCCTGCCTGAATCCCGTCTTATGCCTCTCTCTCCTTTTCTGCCTGACTCTCTTCCCAAGCCTCCCTCTCTTGTCCTGCCTGACTCTCGTCCCAAGCCTCTCTCTCCTGTCCTGTCTGACTGTCGTCCCAAGTCTCTTTCTCTTGTCCTGCCTGACTCTCGTCCCAAGCTTCTCTCTTCTGTCCTGCCTGACTGTCATCCCAAGTCTCTCTCTCCTGTCCGGCCTGATTATCGTCCCAAGCCACTCTCTCCTGTCGTGCCAGACTCTCGTCACAAGCCTCTCTCTCTTGTCCAGTCTGACTCTCGTCCCAAGCCCCTCTCCTCTCCTGCTTGACTGTCGTCCCAAGCCTCTCTCTCTCTTCCCGATTTACTCTCACCTTAAGACTCTCTCTCCTCTCATGCCTGACTCTCGTATCAACCCTCTTTTTCCTGTCATGCCTGACTCTCGTCCCAGGCTTCTTTCTCCTGTCCTGCATAACTCTCGTCCCAAGCCTTCCTCTCCTGTCCAGCCTGATTCTCGTCTCAAAACTCTCCCTCCTGACCTTCCTGACTCTCGCCCGAAGACCCTCTCTCCTACCCTGCATGATTCTTGTACCAAGCCTCTCTCTCCTGTCCTGCCTGGCTCTCTTCCCAGCTCCCTCTCTCTTACCCTGCCTGACTCTCGTCCAAAGCCTCTCTCCTGTCGAGCCTGACTCTCGTCCCAAGCCTCAGTCTCCTGTCCTGCCTGACTCTTGTCCCAAGCCTCTCTCTCCTGTCCTGCCTGACTCTCGTCCCAAGCCTCTCTCTCCGGTCCTGCCTGACTCTCGTCCAAAGCCTTTCTCTCCTGTCCTGCCTGACTCTCGTCCCAAGCCTCTTTTTCCTGTCCTGCCTGATACTCGTCCCATGACTCTATCTCCTGTTATGACTGACTCTCTTCCTAAACCTCTCTCTCCTGTCCTGCCTGACTCTCGTCCCAAGCCTGTCTCTCCTACCCTGCCTGACCGTCATTCAAAGCCTCTCTCTCCTTTCCTGCCTGACTCTCTCGTCAAGCATCTCTCTCCTGTCCTGCTTGACTCTCGCCACAAGCTTTACTCCCCTGTCCTGCCTGACTCTAGTCCCAAGCCTCTCTCTCATGTCCTGCCTGACTTTCGTCCTATGCCTCTCTCTTCTGTCCTCCCTGACTCTCGACCTAAGCCTCTCTATCCGGTCCTGCCTGACTCTCGTTCCAAACTCTTCTCTCCTACCTTTCCTGACTCTCGTCCCAAGCCTCTCTCTCCTGTCCTTCCTGACTGTCGTACCAAACCTCTCTCTCCTCTCGTGCCTGACTTTCGTCCCAAGCCTCTCTATCCGGTCCTGCCCGACTCGTTCCAAACTCTTCTCTCCTACCTTTCCTGACTCTCGTCCCAAGCCTCTCTCTCCTGTCCTTCCTGACTGTCGTACCAAACCTCTCTCTCCTCTCCTGCCTGACTCTCGTCCCAAGCCTCTCTATCCTGTCCTGCCTGACTCTCGTCCTAAGCATCTCTCTACTGTTCTTCCTAACTCTCGTCCGAGGGCTCTCTCTCCTGCCCTCCTTGAATCTCGTCGCAAGCCTCTCTCTCCTGCCCTGCCTGATTCTTCTCTCAAGTCTCTCTCGCCAGTCCTGCCTGACTCTCTACTCAAGCCTCTATCTCGTCTTGCCTGACTCTCGTCCCAACTTTCTCTGTCCTGTCCTGTCCTGACTCTCACCTCAGTCCTGTCTCTCCTCTCACACCTGACTCTCGTACCAACCCTCTCTCTCCTGCCCTGCCTGACTCTCGTCCCAGGCTTCGCTCTCCTGTCCTCATTAACTGTCGTCCCAAGCATCTCTCTCCTTTCCTGCCTGACTCTCGTCCCAAGACTCTCTCTCCTGTCTTGCCTGACTCTCGTCCCAAGCATCTCTCTCCTTTCCTGCCTAACTCTCCTACCAAGCTTCTCTCTCCTGTCCTGCCTGACACTCGTCCCAAGCCTCTCTCTCCTATCCCGACTGATTCTCGTCTAAAACCTCTCTCTCCTGTCCTTCCTAATTCTCTCCTCAAGCCCCTCTCTCCTATCCTGCCTAACTCTCCTCCCAAGTCTCTCTCTCCGGTCCTGCCGGACTCTCTTCCCAAGCCTCTCTCTTCTATCCTGGCTGAATCTCGTCCCAAGCCTCTCTCCCCTTTCTTGCCTGACTGTCGTCCCAAGCCTCTCTCTCCTGTCTTTCATGACTCTCGTCCCAAACCTCCCTCTCTTGTCCTGGCTGACTCTTGTCCCAAGACTCTCTCTCCTGTCCTGCCTGACTCGCGTCCTAAGCCTCTCTCTCTCCTGTCCTGCTTGACTCTTGTCCCAGGCCTCTCCTGTCCTGCCTTACTCTTGTCCCAGGCCTCTCTCTCCTGTCCTGCCTTACTCTCGTCCCAAACCTCTCTCTCCTCTCCTTACTGACACTCGTTCCAAGCCTCTCTCTTCTGCCCTCCCTGATTCTCGTCCCTAGACAGTCTCTCCTGTCCTGCCTGAATCTCGTCTTATGCCTCTCTCTCCTGTTCTGCCTGACTCTCCTCCCAAGCCTCTCTCTCTTGTTCAGCCTGACTCTCGTCCCAAGCCTCTCTCTCCTGTCCTGTCTGACTGTCGTCCCAAGTCTTTTTCTCCTGTCCTGCCTGACTATCGTCCCAAGCCTCTCTCTCCTGTCTTGACAGACTTTCGTCCCAAGCCGATCTCTCCTGTCCAGTCTGACTCTCACCTCAAGCCTCTCTCTCCTCTCATTCCTGACTCTGGTACCAACACTATCTCTACTGCCGTGTCTGACTTTCGTCCCAGGCCTCTTTCTCCTGTCCTGCATACCTCTCGTCCCAAGCATCTTTCTCCTGTCCAGCCTGACTCTCGTCCCCAACCTCTCCCTCCTGTCCTGCCTGACACTCGTCCGAAGCCCTTCTCTTCTTCCCTGCATGATTCTCGTACCAAGCCTCTCTATCCTGTCCTGCCTGACTCTCGTCCCAAGCCTCTCTCTCCTGTCCTGCTTGACTCTTGCCCCAAGCCTCTCTCTCCTGTCATGCATGACTCTCGTCCCAAACCTGTCTCTCATGTCATGCCTGACTCTCGTTCGAAGCCTCTTTCTCCTGTCCTGCCTGACTCTCGTCCCAAGCCTCTATTTCCTGTCCTACCTGACACTTGTCCTATAACTCACTCTACTGTCGTGCCAGACTCTCGTCCCAAGCCTCTCTCTCTTGTCCAGTCTGACTATCGTCCCAAGCCCCTCTCTCCTCTCATGCCTGACTGTCATCCCAAGCCTCTCTCTCTCTTCCTGATTGACTATCACCTCAAGCCTCTCTCTCCTCTCAAGACTGACTCTCGTACCAACCCTCTTTCTCCTGTCATGCCTGACTCTCGTCCCAGGTTTCTTTCTCCTATCGTGCATAAATCTCGTCCCAAACCTTCCTCTCCTGTCCAGCCTGATTCTCGTCCCAAAACTCTCCCTCCTGACCTGCCTGACTTTCGTCCGAAGACCCTCTCTCCTACCCTAAAAGATTCTTGTCCCAAGCCTCTCTCTCCTGTCCTGCCTGACTCTCGTCCCCATGCCTGTCTCTCCTGTCCTGCATGACTATCGTCCCATGCCTCTCTCTCCTGTCCTGCCTGACTCTGGTTCCCAAACTTTTTCTCCTCTCCTGATTAAATCTTTTCACAAGCCTCTCTCCTGTCCTCTCTGACTCTCGTCTCAAGCCTCTCTCTCCTATCCCGCCTGACTCTCGTCTCAAACCTCTCTCTCCTGTCCTTCCTGATTCTCTCCTCGAGCCCCTCTCTCCTATCCTGCCTAACTCTCCTCCCAAGTCTCTCTCTCCGGTTCTGCCTCACTCTCTTCTCAAGCCTCTCTCTCCTGTCCTGGATGACACTCGTCCCAAGCCTCTCTTCCCTGTCTTGCCTGACTGTCGTCCCAAGCCCCTCTCTCCTGTCTTGCCTGACTCTCGTCCCAAACCTCCCTCTCTTGTCCTGGCTGACTCTTGTCCCAAGCCTCTCTCTCCTGTCCTGCTTGACTCTCGTCCTAAGCCTCTCTCTCTCTCTCTCCTGTCCTGCTTGACTATCGTCCCAGGCCTCTCTCTCTTGTCCTGCCTTACTCTCGTCCCAGGACTCTCTCTCCTGTCCTGCCTTACTCTCGTCCCAAGCCTCTGTCTCCTCTACTTCCTGACACTCGTGCCAAGCCTCTCTCTTTTGCCCTCCCTGATTCTCGTTCCAAGCCTCTCTCTTTTGTCCTGCCTGAATCCCGTCCTATGCCTCTCTCTCCTTTTCTGCCTGACTCTCCTCCCAAGCCTCCCTCTCTTTTCCTGCCTGACTCTCGTCCCAAGCCTCTCTCTCCTGTAATGTTTGACAGTCGTCCCAAGTCTCTTTCTCCGGTACTGCCTGACTCTCGTCCCAAGCCTGTCTCTCCTGTCCTGTCTAACTGTCGTCCCAAGTCTCTTTCTCCTGTCCTGCCTGACTCTCGTCCCAAGCCTCTCTCTCCTGTCCTCTCTGACTGTCGTCCCAAGTCTCTTTCTCCTGTCCTGCCTGACTCTCGTCCCAAGCCTCTCTCTCTTGTCCAGTCTGACTCTCTTGCCTGACTCTTGCCTGACTCTCGTCACAATTCTCCCTCTCATTCCCTGCCTGACTCTCGTCCCAAGACTCTATATCCTGTCCTGCATGACTCTCATCCCAATCCTCTCTCTCATGTCCCGCATGAATCTCGTTCCAAGCCTATCTCTCCTTACCTGCCTGACTCTCGTGCCAAGCCTCTTTCTCCTGCTTATCTGACTCTCGTCCCAAGCTCCTCTCTCCTGTCCTTCCTGAATCTTGTTCCAAGCCTCCCTCTCCTGTCCTGAATGATTCTCTCTTCAAGTCTCTCTCTCCTCTCCTACTGACTCTCGTACCAACATTCTCTCTCCTGTCCTGCCTAAATATCGCCCTAAACCTCTCTCTACTCTCCTGCCTGACGCTCGTCCCAAGCCTCTCTTTCCTGTCCAATCGGAGTGTCGTCCCAAGATTCTTTCTCCTACCCTGCCTACCTCTCATCCCAAGCATCTCTCTCTCCTGTCCTGCCTGACTCTCTCGTCACGCCTCTCTCTACTATTCTGCCTGACTCTTGTCCCAAGCCTCTCTCCCCTGTCCTGCATTACTCTCGTTCCAAGCCTCTCTCTGCTGCCCAGGCTTACTCTCGTAATATACCTTTCTCATCTGTTTTCCCTGACTCTCATCACAAGCCTTTCTCTTCCGTCCTGCCTGACTCTCATCCAAAGCCTCTCTCTCCTGTCCTGCCTGACTCTCATCCCAAGTCTCTCTCTCCTGTCCTGCTTGACTCTCCTTCCAAGCACCTCTCTCTTCTCCTGGCTGACTCTCATCCCAAGCGTCTCTCTTCTATCCTGCCTGATTCTCGTCCCAAGCCTCTTTCTCCTACTTGCCTGACTCTCGTCCCAAGCCTCTCTCTCCTGTTCTCTAATGGTTGTCATCCCAAGCCTTTCTCTTCTGTCCTGTTTGACTCTCGTCCCGAGCCTCTCACTCTTGTCCTGCCTGATTCTGGTCCCAAGCCTTTGTCCTCTGTCCGGCCTGACTATCGTCAAAAGCCTCTCTCTACTCTCCTGCCTGACTCTCATTCCAAGCCTGTCTCTCCTGTCCTGCCTGCCTCTCGTCCTAATACCTTCACTCCTTTACTGCCTGACTCTTGTCCAAAGCCTCTCTCTCCTGTTCTCTAATGGTTGTCGTCCCAAGCCTTTCTCTTCTGTCCTGTTTAACTCTCGTCCCGAGCCTCTCACTCTTGTCCTACCTGATTCTAGTCCCAAGCCTCTGTCCCATGTCCGGCCTAACTATCGTCAAAAGCCTCTCTCTACTCTCCTGTCTGACTCTCCTCGCAGGCCTGTCTCTCCTCTCCTGCCTGACTTTCGTCCTAAGGCTCTCTCCGGCCCTGCCTAACTCTCGTCCCAAGCCTCTCTCTCCTGTCCAGCCTGACTCTCGTCCCAAGTTTCTCTCTCCTGTTCCGCCTGACTCTAGTCCCAAGCCTCTTTCTCCTATCTAGCCTGACTCTCGTCCCAAACCACTCTCTCGTGTCCTGCCTGATATCCGTCCCAACCCATTACCTCCTGTCCTGTCTGACTCTCGTCCCATGCCTCTCTCTCCTGTCCTGCCTGACACTCGTCACAGGCCTCTAACTCCTGTACTACCAGACTCTCCTCAGAAGAGTCTCTCTCCTGTCCTTCCTGACTCTCGTCCGTAGCCCCGCTCCTCTATTCTGCCTGACTCTCTTCACACGCCTCTCTCTCCTGTCCTGCCTGACTCTTTTCCCAAGCCTCTTTACCCTGTCCTGCCTGACTCTCGTCCCAAGCCTGTTTCTGCTGTCCTGGCTGACTCTCGTCTCATGTCTTTCTCTTCTTTCCTGCCTAACTCTCCTCCCAAGCCGCTCTCTCTTATTCTGCCTCACTCTCTTCCCTGACTCTGTTCCGCCTGACTCTAGTCCCAAGCCTCTTTCTCCTGTCTAGCCTGACTCTCGTCCCAAACCACTCTCTCGTGTCCTGCCTGATATCCGTCCCAACCCATTACCTCCTGTCCTGTCTGACTCTCGTCTCATGCCTCTCTCTCCTGTCCTGCCTGACACTCGTCACAGGCCTCTAACTCCTGTACTACCAGACTCTCCTCCCAAGCGTCTCTCTCCTGTCCTTCCTGACTCTCGTCCGTAGCCCCGCTCCTCTATTCTGCCTGACTCTTTCGAAACGCCTCTCTCTCCTGTCCTGTCTGACTCTTTTCCCAAGCCTCTTTACCCTGTCCTGCCTGACTCTCGTCCCAAGCCTCTCTCTGCTGTCCTGGCTGACTCTCGTCTCATGTCTTTCTCTTCTTTCCTGCCTAACTCTCATCCCAAGCCTCTCTCTCCTGTCCTGCCTGACTCTCGTCACAAGCCACTCTCTCCTGTCCTGCCTCACACTCGTCTCAAGTCTGCCTTTCTTCTCTTTCCTGACTCGGTCAGAAGCCTCTCTCTCCTGTCCTGCCTGACTCTAGTCACAAGGCCCTCTCTCTTATGGTGCCTGACTCTCCTCCCAAGCCGCTCTCTCTTATTCTGCCTCACTCTCTTTCCTAGACTCTCTCTCCGGTCTTGCCTGACTCTCTTCCCAATTCTCTCTCACCTGTCCTCCTGACTCTCGTCCTATGCCTCTCTATACTGTCCTGCCTGACTCTCGTCCCAAGCCTCTCTCCCCTGTCCTTCCTGACTTTCGTCCCAAGCCTCTTTCTCCTACATGCCTTACTCTCGTCGCAGACATTTCTCTCTTACCCTGCCTGACTCTCGTCCCAAGCCTCTCTCTCCTGTCCTGCCTGACTCTCGTCACAAGACTCTCTCTCCTGTCCTTTCTCTACTGACTTGCCTGACTCTCGTCCCAATTCTCCCTCTCATGCCCTGCCTGACTCTTGCCCCAAGACTCTCTATCCTGTCCTGCCTGACTCTCACCCCAATCCTCTCTCTCCTGTCCCGCATGACTCTCGTTCCAAGCCTATCTCTCCTTACCTGCCTGAAAATCGTCCCAAGCCTCTTTCTCTTGCTTATATGACTCTCGTCCCAAGCTCCTCTCTCCTGTCCTTCCTGAATCTTGTTCCAAACCTCCCTCTCCTGTCCTGAATGATTCTCTCTTCAAGTCTGTCTCTCCTATCGTGCCTGACTCTCGTACCAACATTCTCTCTCCTGTCCTGCCTGAATCTCGTCCTAAACCTCTCTCTAATCTCCTTCCTGACGCTCGTCCCAAGCCTCTCTTTCCTGTCCAATCGGACTGTCGTCCCAAGATTCTTTCTCCTACCCTGCCTACCTCTCATCCCAAGCCTCTCTCTCCTGTCCTGCCTGACTCTCTCGTCAAGCCTCTCTCTATTATTCTGGCTGACTCTTTTCCCAAGCCTCTCTCCCCTGTCCTGCCTTACTCTAGTCCCAAGCCTCTCTCTGCTGTCCAGGCTGACTCTCGTAACATACCTTTCTCATCTGTTTTGCCTGCCTCTCATACCAAGCCTTTCTCTTCTGTCCTGCCTGACTCTCATCCCAAGCGTCTCTCTCCTGTCCTGCCTGACTCTCGTCCTAAGTCTCTCTCTCTTATCCTGCCTGACTCGGCCATAAGCCTCTCTACTGTCCTGCCTGACTCTCGTCTCAAGTCTCTCTCTCCTATCCTACTTAACTCTCCTCCCAAGTACCCCTCTCTTCTCCTGTCTGACTCTAATCCCAAGCCTCTCTCTCCTATCCTGCCTGACTCTCGTCCAAAGCCTCTTTCTCCTACTTGCCTGACTCTCGTCCCAAGCCTCTATCTCCTACTTGCCTGACTCTCATCCCAAGCCCCTCTCTCCTGTCCTACAAGACTCTTGTCCCAAGCCTCTCTCTCCTGTTCTCTAATGGTTTTCGTCCCAAGCCTTTCTCTTCTGTCCTGTTTGACTCTCGTCCCGAGCCTCTCACTCTTGTCCTGCCTGATTCTGGTCCCAAGCCTCTGTCCTCTGTCCGGCCTGACTATCGTCAAAAGCCTCTCTCTACTCTCCTGCCTGACTCTCATTCCAAGCCTGTCTCTCCTGTCCTGCCTGACTCTCGTCCTAATCCCTTCTCTCCTTTACTGCCTGACTCTTGTCCCAAGCCTCTCTCTCCTGTTCTCTAATGGTTGTCGTCCCAAGCCTTTCTCTTCTGTCCTGTTTGACTCTCGTCCCGATCCTCTCACTCTTGTCATACCTGATTCTAGTCCCAAGCGTCTGTCCCATGACCGGCCTGACTATCGTCAAAAGCCTCTCTCTACTTTCCTGTCTGACTCTCGTCGCAGGCCTCTCTCTCCTCTCCTGCCTGACTTTCGTCCTAAGGCTCTCTCTCCGGCCCTGCCTAACTCTCGTCCCAAGCCTCTCTCTCCTGTCCAGCCTGACTCTCGTCCCAAGTTTCTCTCTCCTGTTCTGCCTGACTCTAGTCCCAAGCCTCTTTCTCCTGTCTAGCCTGACTCTCGTCCCAAGCCACTCTCTCGTGTCCTGCCTGATATCCGTCCCAACCCATTACCTCCTGTCCTGTCTGACTCTCGTCCCATGCCTCTCTCTCCTGTCCTGCCTGACACTCGTCACAGGCCTCTAACTCCTGTACTACCAGACTCTCCTCCTAAGCGTCTCTCTCCTGTCCTTCCTGACTCTCGTCCGTAGCCCCGCTCCTCTATTCTGCCTGACTCTCTCGACACGCCTCTCTCTCCTGTCCTGCCTGACTCTTTTCCCAAGCCTCTTTACCCTGTCCTGCCTGACTCTCGTCCCAAGCCTGTTTCTGCTGTCCTGGCTGACTCTCGTCTCATGTCTTTCTCTTCTTTCCTGCCTAACTCTCATCCCAAGCCTCTCTCTCCTGTACTGCCTGACTCTCGTCCCAAGCCACTCTCTCCTCTCCTGCCTCACACTCGTCTCAAGTCTGCCTTTCTTCTCTTTCCTGACTCGGTCCGAAGCCTCTCTCTCCTGTCCTGCCTGACTCTAGTCACAAGGCCCTCTCTCTTGTGGTGCCTGACTCGCCTCCCAAGCCTCTCTCTCTTATTCTGCCTCACTCTCTTCCCTAGACTCTCTCTCCGGTCTTGCCTGACTCTCTTCCCAATTCTCTCTCTCCTGTCCTCCTGACTCTCGTCCTAAGCATCTCTATACTGTCCTGCCTGACTCTCGTCCCAAGACTCTCTCTCATGTCCTTCCTGACTCTCGTCCCAAAAATCTTTTTCCTAATTCCCTTACTCTCGTCGCAAACACTTCTCTCCTACCCTGCCTGACTCTCGTCCCGAGCATCTCTCTCCTGTCCTGCCTGTCTCTCGTCACAAGACTCTCTCTCCTGTCCTTTCTCTACTGACTTGCATGACTCTCGTCCCAATTCTCCCTCTCATGCCCTGCCTGACTCTCGTCCCAAGACTCTCTCTCCTGTCCCGCATGACTCTCGTTCCAAGCCTGTCTCTCCTTACCTGCCTGACTCTCGTCCCAAGCCTCTTTCTCCTGCTTATCTGACTCTCGTCCCAAGCTCCTCTCTCCTGTCCTTCCTGAATCTTGTTCCAAGCCTCCCTCTCCTGTCCTGAATGATTCTCTCTTCAAGTCTCTCTCTCCTCTCCTGCCTGAATCTCGTCCTAATCCTCTCTCTCCTCTCCTGCCTGACGCTCGTCCCAAGCCTCTCTTTCCTGTCCAATCGGACTGTCGTCCCAAGATTCTTTCTCCTACCCTGCCTACCTCTCATCCCAAGTCTCTCTCTCATGTCCTGCCTGACTCTCTCGTCAAGCCTCTCTCTACTATTCTGGCTGACTCTTGTAACAAGTCTCTCTCCCCTGTCTTGCCTTACTCTCGTATCAAGCCTCTCTCTGCTGTCCAGGCTGACTCTCGTAACATACCTTTCTAATCTGTTTTGCCTGACTCTCATCACAAGCCTTTCTCTTCTGTCCTGCCTAACTCGGCCATAAGCCTCTCTACTGTATTGCCTGACTCTCGTCCCAAGTCTCTCTCTCCTGTCCTGCTTGACTCTCCTCCCAAGCACCTCTCTCTTCTCCTGTCTGACTCTCATCCCAAGCCTCTCTCTCCTATCCTGCCTGACTCTCGTCCCAAGCCTCTTTCTCCTACTTGCCTGACTCTCGTCCCAAGCCTCTTTCTCCTACTTACCTGACTCTCGTCCCAAGCCCCTCTCTCCTGTCCTGCCTGACTCTTGTCCCAAGCCTCTCTCTCCTGTTCTCTAATGGTTGTCGTCCCAAGCCTTTCTCTTCTGTCCTGTTTGACTCTCGTCCCGAGCCTCTCACTCTTGTCCTGCCTGATTCTGGTCCCAAGCCTCTGTCCTCTGTCCGGCCTGACTATCGTCAAAAGCCTCTCTCTACTGTCCTGCCTGACTCTCATTCCAAGCCTGTCTCTCCTGTCCTGCCTGACTCTCGTCCTAATCCCTTCTCTCCTTTACTGCCTGACTCTTGTCCCAAGCCTCTCTCTCCTGTTCTCTAATGGTTGTCGTCCCAAGCCTTTCTCTTCTGTCCTGTTTGACTCTCGTCCCGATCCTCTCACTCTTGTCCTACCTGATTCTAGTCCCAAGCCTCTGTCCCATGTCCGGCCTGACTATCGTCAAATGCCTCTCTCTACTCTCCTGTCTGACTCTCGTCGCAGGCCTCTGTCTCCTCTCCTGCCTGACTCTCGTCCTAAGGCTCTCTCTCCGGCCCTGCCTAACTCTCGTCCCAAGCCTCTCTCTCCTGTCCAGCCTGACTCTCGTCCCAAGTCTCTCTCTCCTGTTCTGCCTGACTCTAGTCCCAAGCCTCTTTCTCCTGTCTAGCCTGACTCTCGTCCCAAGCCACTCTCTCGTGTCCTGCCTGATATCCGTCCCAACCCATTACCTCCTGTCCTCTCTGACTCTCGTCCCATGCCTCTCTCTCCTGTCCTGCCTGTCACTCGTCAAAGGCCTCTAACTCCTGTACTACCAGACTCTCCTACCAAGCGTCTCTCTCCTGTCTTTCCTGACTCTCGTCCGTAGCCCCGCTCATCTGTTCTGCCTGACTCTCTCGACACGCCTCTCGCTCCTGTCCTGCCTGACTCTTTTCCCAAGCCTCTTTAACCTGTCCTGCCTGACTCTCGTCCCAAGCCTCTTTCTGCTGTCCTGGCTGACTCTCGTCTCATGCCTTTCTCTTCTTTCCTGCCTAACTCTCATCCTAAGCCTCTCTCTCCTGTCCTGCCTGACTCTAGTCTCTAGCCTCTCTCTCCTGTCATGCCTCACACTCGTCTCAAGCTTGCCTCTCTTCTCTTTCCTGACTCGGTCCGAAGCCTCTCTCTCCTGTCCTGCCTGACTCTAGTCACAAGGCCCTCTCTCTTGTGGTGCCTGACTCTCCTCCCAAGCCTCTCTCTCTTATTCTGCCTCGCTCTCTTCCCTAGACTCTCTCTCCGGTCTTGCCTGACTCTCTTCCCAATTCTCTCTCTCCTGTCCTCCTGACTCTCGTCCTAAGCCTCTCTATACTGTCCTGCCTGACTCTCGTCCCAAGCCTCTCTCTCCTGTCCTTCCTGACTCTCGTCCCAAGCCTCTTTCTCCTACATGCCTTACTCTCGTCGCAAACATTTCTCTCCTACCCTGCCTGACTCTCGTCCCAAGCCTCTCTCTCCTGTCTATCTGACTCTCGTCCCAAGCTCCTCTCTCCTGTCCATCCTGAATCTTGTTCCAAGCCCCCCTCTCCTGTCCTGAATGATTCTCTCTTCAAGTCTCTCTCTCCTCTCCTGCCTGAATCTCGTCCTAATCCTCTCTCTCCTCTCCTGCCTGAAGCTCGTCCCCAAGCCTCTCTTTCCTGTCCAATCGGACTGTCGTCCCAAGATTCTTTCTCCTACCCTGCCTACCTCTCATCCGAAGTCTCTCTCTCATGTCCTGCCTGACTCTCTCGTCAAGCCTCTCTCTACTATTCTGGCTGACTCTTGTCCCAAGCCTCTCTCCCCTGTCCTGCCTTACTCTCGTATCAAGCCTCTCTCTGCTGTCCAGGCTGACTCTCGTAACATACCTTTCTAATCTGTTTTGCCTGACTCTCATCACAAGCCTCTCTCTTCTGTCCTGCCTAACTCGGCCATAAGCCTCTCTACTGTATTGCCTGACTCTCGTCCCAAGTCTCTCTCTCCTGTCCTGCTTGACTCTCCTCCCAAGCACCTCTCTCTTCTCCTGTCTGACTCTCATCCCAAGCCTCTCTCTCCTATCCTGCCTGACTCTCGTCCAAAGCCTCTTTCTCTTACTTGCCTGACTCGCGTCCCAAGCCTCTTTCTCCTACTTACCTGACTCTCGTCCCAAGCCCCTCTCTCCTGTCCTGCCTGACTCTTGTCACAAGCCTCTCTCTCCTGTTCCCTAATGGTTGTCGTCCCAAGCCTTTCTCTTCTGTCCTGTTTGACTCTCGTCCCGAGCCTCTCACTCTTGTCCTGCCTGATTCTGGTCCCAAGCCTCTGTCCTCTGTCCGGCCTGACTATCGTCAAAAGCCTCTCTCTACTGTCCTGCCTGACTCTCATTCCAAGCCTGTCTCTCCTGTCCTGCCTGACTCTCGTCCTAATCCCTTCTCTCCTTTACTGCCTGACTCTTGTCCCAAGCCTCTCTCTCCTGTTCTCTAATGGTTGTCGTCCCAAGCCTTTCTCTTCTGTCCTGTTTGACTCTCGTCCCGAGCCTCTCACTCTCGGCCTACCTGATTCTAGTGCCAAGCCTCTGTCCCATGTCCGGCCTGACTATCGTCAAAAGCCTCTCTCTACTATCCTGTCTGACTCTCGTCGCAGGCCTCTCTCTCCTTACCTGCCTGACTTTCGTCCTAAGGCTCTCTCTCCGGCCCTGCCTAACTCTCGTCCCAAGCCTCTCTCTCCTGTCCAGCCTGACTCTCGTCCCAAGTCTCTCTCTCCTGTTCTGCCTGACTCTAGTCCCAAGCCTCTTTCTCCTGTCTAGCCTGACTCTCGTCCCAAGCCACTCTCTCGTGTCCTGCCTGATATCCGTCCCAACCCATTACCTCCTGTCCTCTCTGACTCTCGTCCCATGCCTCTCTCTCCTGTCCTGCCTGTCACTCGTCAAAGGCCTCTAACTCCTGTACTACCAGACTCTCCTACGGGGCGTCTCTCTCCTGTCCTTCCTGACTCTCGTCCGTAGCCCCGCTCCTCTATTCTGCCTGACTCTCTCGACACGCCTCTCGCTCCTGTCCTGCCTGACTCTTTTCCCAAGCCTTTTTAACCTGTCCTGCCTGACTCTCGTCACAAGCCTCTTTCTGCTGTCCTGGCTGACTCTCGTCTCATGCCTTTCTCTTCTTTCCTGCCTAACTCTCATCCCAAGCCTCTCTCTCCTGTCCTGCCTGACTCTAGTCCCTAGCCTCTCTCTCCTGTCATGCCTCACACTCGTCTCAAGATGGCCTCTCTTCTCTTTCCTGACTCGGTCCGAAGCCTCTCTCTCTTGTCCTGCCTGACTCTAGTCACAAGGCCCTCTCTCTTGTGGTGCCTGACTCTCCTCCCAAGCCTCTCTTATTCTGCCTCGCTCTCTTCCCTAGACTCTCTCTCCGGTCTTGCCTGACTCTCTTCCCAATTCTCTCTCTCCTGTACTCCTAACTCTCGTCCTAAGCCTCTCTATACTGTCCTGCCTGACTCTCGTCCCAAGCCTCTCTCTCCTGTCCTTCCTGACTCTCGTCCCAAGCCTATTTTTCCTACGTGCCCTACTCTCGTCGCAAACACTTCTCTCCTACCCTGCCTGACTCTCGTCCCAAGCCTCTCTCTCCTGTCCTGCCTGACTCTCGTCACAAGACTTTCTCTCCTGTCCTTTCTCTACTGACTTGCCTGACTCTCGTCCCAATTCTCCCTCTCATGTCCTGCCTGACTCTAGTCCCAAGACTCTCTATCCTGTACTGCCTGACTCTCATCACAATCTTCTCTCTCCTGTCCCGCATGACTCTCGTTCCAAGCCTATCTCTCCTTACCTGGTTAAATCTCGTCCAAAGCCTCTTTCTCCTGCTTATCTGACTCTCGTCCCAAGCCTCTTTCTCCTGCTTATCTGACTTTTGTCCCAATCTCCTCTCTCCTGTCCTTCCTGAATATTGTTCCAAGCCTCTCTCTCCTGTCCTGAATGAATCTCTCTTCAAGTCTGTCTCTCCTCTCCTGCCTGATTCTCGTACCAACATTCTCTCTCCTGTCCTGCCTGAATCTCGTCCTAAACCTCTCTCTCCTCTCCTGCCTGACTCTCATCCCAAGCCTCTCTCTCCTATCCTGCCTGACTCTCGTCCCAAACCTCTTTCTCCTACTTGCCTGACTCTCGTCCCAAGCCCCTCTCTCCTGTCCTGCCTGACTCTTGTCCCAAGCCTCACTCTCCTGTTCTCTAATGGTTGTCGCCCCAAGCCTTTCTCTTCTGTCCTGTTTGACTCTCGTCCCGAGCCTCTCACTCTTGTACTGCCTGATTCTGGTCCCAAGCCTCTGTCCTCTGTCCGGCCAGACTATCGTCAAAAGCCTCTATCTACTGTCCTGCCTGACTCTCATTCCAAGCCTGTCTCTCCTGTCCTGCCTGACTCTCGTCCTAATCCCCTCACTCCTTTACTGCCTGACTCTTGTCCCATGCCTCTCTCTCCTGTTCTTTAATGGTTGTCGTCCCAAGCCTTTCTCTTCTCTCCTGTTTGACTCTCGTCCCGATCCTCCCACTCTTGTCCTACCTGATTCTAGTCCCAAGCCTCTGTCATGTCCGGCCTGACTATCGTCAAATGCCTCTCTCTCCTCTCCTGCCTGACTCTCGTCCTAAGGCTCTCTCTCCGGCCCTGCCTAACTCTCGTCCCAAGCCTCTCTCTCCTGTCCAGCCTGACTCTCGTCCCAAGTTTCTCTCTCCTGTTCTGCCTGACTCTAGTCCCAAGCCTCTTTCTCCTGTCTAGCCTGGCTCTCGTCCCAAGCCACTATCTCGTGTCCTGCCTGACATCCGGTACAACCCATTACCTCCTGTCCTGTCTGACTCTCGTCCCATGCCTCTCTCTCCTGTCCTGCCTGACATTCGTCACAGGCCTCTAACTTCTGTACTACGAGACTGTCGTCCTAAGCGTCTCTCTCCTGTCCTTCCTGACTCTTGTCCGTTGCCCGGCTCCTCTATTCTGCCTGACTCTCTCGACACGCCTCTCTCTCCTGTCCTGCCTGACTCTTTTCCTAAGCCTCTTTACCCTGTCCTGCCTGACTCTCGTCCCAAGCCTCTTTCTGCTGTCCTGGCTGACTCTCGTCTCATGTCTTTCTCTTCTTTCCTGCCTAACTCTCATCCCAAGCCTCTCTCTACTGTACTGCCTGATTCTCGTCCCAAGCCACTCTCTCCTCTCCTGCCTCACACTCGTCTCAAGTCTGCCTTTCTTCTCTTTCCTGACTCGGTCCGAAGCCTCTCTCTCCTGTCCTGCCTGACTCTAGTCACAAGGCCCTCTCTCTTGTGGTGCCTGACTCGCCTCCCAAGCCTCTCTCTCTTATTCTGCCTCACTCTCTTCCCTAGACTCTCTCTCCGGTCTTGCCTGACTATCTTCCCAATTCTCTCTCTCCTGTCCTCCTGACTCTCGTCCTAAGCATCTCTATACTGTCCTGCCTGACTCTCGTCCCAAGACTCTCTCTCATGTCCTTCCTGACTCTCGTCCCAAAAATCTTTTTCCTAATTCCCTTACTCTCGTCGCAAACACTTCTCTCCTACCCTGCCTGACTCTCGTCCCGAGCATCTCTCTCCTGTCCTGCCTGTCTCTCGTCACAAGACTCTCTCTCCTGTCCTTTCTCTACTGACTTGCATGACTCTCGTCCCAATTCTCCCTCTCATGCCCTGCCTGACTCTCGTCCCAAGACTCTCTCTCCTGTCCCGCATGACTCTCGTTCCAAGCCTGTCTCTCCTTACCTGCCTGACTCTCGTCCCAAGCCTCTTTCTCCTGCTTATCTGACTCTCGTCCCAAGCTCCTCTCTCCTGTCCATCCTGAATCTTGTTCCAAGCCTCCCTCTCCTGTCCTGAATGATTCTCTCTTCAAGTCTCTCTCTCCTCTCCTGCCTGAATCTCGTCCTAATCCTCTCACTCCTCTCCTGCCTGACGCTCGTCCCAAGCCTCTCTTTCCTGTCCAATCGGACTGTCGTCCCAAGATTCTTTCTCCTACCCTGCCTACCTCTCATCCCAAGTCTCTCTCTCATGTCCTGCCTGACTCTCTCGTCAAGCCTCTCTCTACTATTCTGGCTGACTCTTGTCCCAAGCCTCTCTCCCCTGTCCTGCCTTACTCTCGTATCAAGCCTCTCTCTGCTGTCCAGGCTGACTCTCGTAACATACCTTTCTAATCTGTTTTGCCTGACTCTCATCACAAGCCTTTCTCTTCTGTCCTGCCTAACTCGGCCATAAGCCTCTCTACTGTATTGCCTGACTCTCGTCCCAAGTCTCTCTCTCCTGTCCTGCTTGACTCTCCTCCCAAGCACCTCTCTCTTCTCCTGTCTGACTCTCATCCCAAGCCTCTCTCTCCTATCCTGCCTGACTCTCGTCCCAGGCCTCTTTCTCTTACTTGCCTGACTCGCGTCCCAAGCCTCTTTCTCCTACTTACCTGACTCTCGTCCCAAGCCCCTCTCTCCTGTCCTGCCTGACTCTTGTCACAAGCCTCTCTCTCCTGTTCCCTAATGGTTGTCGTCCCAAGCCTTTCTCTTCTGTCCTGTTTGACTCTCGTCCCGAGCCTCTCACTCTTGTCCTGCCTGATTCTGGTCCCAAGCCTCTGTCCTCTGTCCGGCCTGACTATCGTCAAAAGCCTCTCTCTACTGTCCTGCCTGACTCTCATTCCAAGCCTGTCTCTCCTGTCCTGCCTGACTCTCGTCCTAATCCCTTCTCTCCTTTACTGCCTGACTCTTGTCCCAAGCCTCTCTCTCCTGTTCTCTAATGGTTGTCGTCCCAAGCCTTTCTCTTCTGTCCTGTTTGACTCTCGTCCCGAGCCTCTCACTCTCGGCCTACCTGATTCTAGTGCCAAGCCTCTGTCCCATGTCCGGCCTGACTATCGTCAAAAGCCTCTCTCTACTATCCTGTCTGACTCTCGTCGCAGGCCTCTCTCTCCTTACCTGCCTGACTTTCGTCCTAAGGCTCTCTCTCCGGCCCTGCCTAACTCTCGTCCCAAGCCTGTCTCTCCTGTCCAGCCTGACTCTCGTCCCAAGTCTCTCTCTCCTGTTCTGCCTGACTCTAGTCCCAAGCCTCTTTCTCCTGTCTAGCCTGACTCTCGTCCCAAGCCACTCTCTCGTGTCCTGCCTGATATCCGTCCCAACCCATTCCCTCCTGCCCTGTCTGACTCTCGTCCCATGCCTCTCTTTCCTGTCCTGCCTGAGACTCGACATAGGCCTCTAACTCCTGTACTACCACACTCTCGTCCCAAGCGTCTCTCTCCTGTCCTTCCTGACTCTCGTCCGTAGCCCCGCTCCTCTATTCTGCCTGACTCTCTCGACACGCCTCTCTCTCCTGTCCTGCATGACTCTTTTCCTAAGCCTCTTTACCCTGTCCTGCCTGACTCTCGTCCCAAGCCTGTTTCTGCTGTCCTGGCTGACTCTCGTCTCATGTCTTTCTCTTCTTTCCTGCCTAACTCTCATCCCAAGCCTCTCTCTCCTGTCCTGCCTGACTCTCGTCCCAAGCCTCTCTCTCCTGTCCTGCCTCACACTCGTCTCAAGCCTGCCTCTCTTCTCTTTCCTGACTCGGTCCGAAGCCTCTCTCTCCTGTCCTGCCTGACTCTAGTCACAAGGCCCTCTCTCTTGTGGTACCTGACTCTCCTCCCAAGCCTTTCTCTCGTATTCTGCCTCGCTCCCTTCCCTAGACTTTCTCTCCGGTCTTGCCTGACTCTCTTCCCAATTCTCTCTCTCCTGTCCTCCTGACTCTCGTCCTAAGCCTCTCTATACCGTCGTGCCTGTCTCTCGTTACAAGCCTCTCTCTCCTGTCCTTCCTGACTCTCGTCCCAAGCCTCTTTTTCCTAATTGCCTTACTCTCGTCACAAACACTTCTCTCCTACCCTGCCTGACTCTCGTCCCAAGCCTCTCTCTCCTGTCCTGCCTTACTCTCGTCCCAAGCCTCTCTCTGCTGTCCAGGTTAACTCTCGAAACATAACTTTCTCATCCGTTTTGCCTGACTCTCATCCCAAGCCTTTATCCTCTGTCCTGCCTGACTCTCATCCCAAGCCTCTTTCTCCTGTCCTGCTTGAGTCTCCTCCCAAGCACCTCTCTCTTTTCCTGTCTGACTCTCATCCCAAGCCTATCTCTCCTATCCTGCCTGACTCTCGTCCCAAGCCTCTTTCTCCTACTTGCTTCTCTCTCGTCCCTAGCCCCTCTCTCCTGTCCTGCCTGACTCTTGTCCCAAGCCTCTCTCCCCTGTCCTGCCTTACTCTCGTCCCAAGCCTCTCTCTGCTGTCCAGGCTGACTCTCGTCTCACACCTTTCTCTTCGGTTTTGCCTGACTCTCATCCCAAGCCTTTATCTTCTCTCCTGCCTGACTCTCATCTCAAGCCTCTCTCTCCTGTCCTGCCTGACTCTCGTCCCAAGTCTCTCTCTCTTATCATGTATGACTCGGCCCAAAGCCTCTCTCCTGTACTGCCTGACTCTCGTCCCAACTCTCTCTCTCCTGTCCAGCTTGACTCTCCTCCCAAGCACCTCTCTCTTCTCCTGTCTGACTCTCCTCCCAAGCCTCTCTCTCCTATCCTGCCTGACCCTCGTCCCAAGCCTCTCTCTCCTATTTGCGTGACTCTCGTCCCAAGCCCCTCTCTCCTGTCTGGCCTGACTCTTGTCCAAAGCCTGTCTCTCCTGTTCTCTAATGGTTGTCGTCCCAAGCCTTTCTCTTCTGTCACGAGCCTCTTACTCTTGTCCTACCTGATTCTACTCCCAAGCCTCTGTCCCATGTCCGGCCTGACTATCGTCAAAAGCCTATCTCTACTCTCCTGTCTGACTCTCGTCGCAGGCCTCTCTCTCCTCTCCTGCCTGACTTTCGTCCTAAGGCTCTCTCTCCGGCCCTGCCTAACTCTCGTCCCAAGCCTCTCTCTCCTGTCCAGCCTGACTCTCGTCACAAGTCTCTCTCTCCTGTTCTGCCTGACTCTAGTCCCAAGCCTCTATCTCCTGTCTAGCCTGACTCTCGTCCCAAGCCACTCTCTCGTGTCCTGCCTGATATCCGTCACAACCCATTCCCTCCTGTCCTGTCTGACTCTCGTCCCACGCCTCTCTCTCCTGTCTTGCCTGACACTCGTCACAGGCCTCTAACTCCTGTACTACCAGACTCTCGTAACAAGCGTCTCTCTCCTGTCCTTCCTGACTCTCATCCGTATCCCCGCTCCTCTATTCTGCCTGACTCTCTCGACAAGCCTCTCTCTCCTGTCCTGCCTGACTCTTTTCCCAAGCCTCTTTACCTTGTCCTGCCAGACTCTCGTCCCAAGCCTGTTTCTGATGTCCTGGCTTACTCTCGTCTCATGCCTTTCTCTTCTTTCCTGCCTAACTCTCATCCCAAGCCTCTCTCTCCTGTCCTGCCTGACTCTCGTCCCAAGCCTCTCTCTCCTGTCCTGCCTCACACTCGTGTCAAGCCTGCCTCTCTTCTCCTTCCTGAATCGGTCCGAAGCCTCTCTCTCCTGTACTGCCTGACTCTAGTCACAAGGCCCTCTCCCTTTTGGTGCCTGACTCTCCTCCCAAGGCTCTCTCTCTTATTCTGCCTCACTCTCTTCGCTAGACTTTCTCTCCGGTCTTGCCTGACTCTCTTCCCAATTCTCTCTCTCCTGTCCTGACTCTCGTTCCAAGACTCTCTATACTGTCCTGCCTGACTCTCGTCACAAGCCTCTCTCTCCTGTCCTTCCTGACTCTCGTCCCAAGCCTCTTTCTCCTAATTGCCTTACTCTCGTCCCAAACACTTCTCTCCTACCCTGCCTAACTCTCGTCCCAAGCCTCTCTCTCCTGTCCTGCCTGACTCTTGTCACAAGACTCTCTCCTGTCCTTTCTCTACTGACTTGCCTGACTCTCGTCCCAATTCTCCCTCTCATGCCCTGCCTGACTCTCGTCTCATGACTCCTGAATCTTGTTCAAAGCCTCCCTCTCCTGTCCTGAATGATTCTCTCTTCAAGTCTCTCTCTCCTCTCGTGCCTGACTCTCATACCAACATTCTCTCTCCTCTCCTGCCTGAATATCGCCCTAAACCTCTCTCTCCTCTCCTGCCTTACGCTCGTCCCAAGCCTCCCTTTCCTGTCCAATCGGACTGTCGTCCCAAGATTCTTTCTCCTACCCTGCCTACCTCTCATCCCAAGCCTCTCTCTCCTGTCCTGCCTGACTCTCTCGTCAAGCCTCTCTTTACTATTCTGCCTGACTCTTGTCCCAAGCCTCTCTCGCCTGTCCTGCCTTACTCTCGTTCCAAGCCTCTCTCTGCTGTCCAGGCTTACTATCGTAATATAGCTTTCTCATCTGTTTTCCCTGACTCTCATCCCAAGCCTTTCTCTTCCGTCCTGCCTGACTCTCATCCTAAGCCTTTCTCTCCTGTTCTGCCTGACTATCGTCCCAAGTCTCTCTCTCCTGTCCTGCTTGACTCTCCTTCCAAGCACCTCTCTCTTCTCCTGTCTGACTCTAATCCCAAGCCTATCTCTCCTATCCTGCCTGACTCTCGTCCCAAGCCTCTTTCTCCTACTTGCCTGACTCTCGTCCCAAGCCCCTCTCTCCTGTCCTGCCTGACTCTTGTCCCAAGCCTCTCTCTCCTGTTCTCTAATGGTTGTCGTCCCAAGCCTTTCTCTTCTGTCCTGTTTGACTCTCGTCCCGAGCCTCTCACTCTTGTCCTGCCTGATTCTGGTCCCAAGCCTCTGTCCTCTGTCCGGCCTGACTATCGTCAAAAGCCTCTCTCTACTGTCCTGCCTGACTCTCATTCCAAGCCTGTCTCTACTGTTGTGCCTGACTCTCGTCCTAATCCCATCACTCCTTTACTGCCTGACTCTTGTCCAAAGCCTCTCTCTCCTGTTCTCTAATAGTTGTCGTCCCAAGCCTTTCTCTCCTGTCCTGTTTGACTCTCGTCATGAGCCTCTCACTCTTGTCCTGCCTGATTCTAGTCCCAACCTCTGTCCCATGTCCGGCCTGACTATCGTCAAAAGCCTCTCTCTACTCTCCTGTCTGACTCTCCTCGCAGGCCTCTCTCTCCTTACCTGCCTGACTTTCGTCCTAAGGCTCTCTCTCCGGCCCTGCCTAACTCTCGTCCCAAGCCTCTCTCTCTTGTCCAGCCTGACTTTCGTCCCAAGTTTCTCTCTCCTGTTCCGCCTGACTCTAGTCCCAAGCCTCTTTCTCCTGTCTAGCCTGACTCTCGTCCCAAGCCACTCTCTCGTGTCCTGCCTGATATCCGTCCTAACCCATTCCCTCCTGTCCTGTCTGACTCTCGTCCAATGCCTCTCTCTCCTGTCCTGCCTGAAACTCGTCACAGGCTTCTAACTCCTGTACTAGCAGACTCTCGTCCCAAGCGTCTTTCCCCTGTCCTTCCTGACTCTCGTCCGTAGCCCGGCTCCTCTATTCTGCCTAACTCTCTCGACACGCCTCTCTCTCCTGTCCTGCCTGACTCTTTTCCCAAGCCTCTTTAACCTGTCCTGCCTGACTCTCGTCCCAAGCCTGTTTCTGCTGTCCTGGCTGACTCTCGTCTCATGCCTATCTCTTCTTTCCTGCCTAACTCTCATCCCAAGCCTCTCTCTCCTGTCCTGCCTGACTCTCGTCACAAGCCACTCTCTCCTGTCCTGCCTCACACTCGTCTCAAGTCTGCCTCTCTTCTCTTCCTGACTCGGTCCGAAGCCTCTCTCTCCTGTCCTGCCTGACTCTAGTCACAAGGCCCTCTCTCTTGTGGTGCCTGACTCTCCTCCCAAGCCTCTCTCTCTTATTCTGCCTCAATCTCTTCCCTAGACTCTCTCTCCGGTCTCGCCTGACTCTCTTCCCAATTCTCTCTCTCCTGTCCTCCTGACTCTCGTCCTAAGCCTCCCTATACTGTCCTGACTGACTCTCGTCCCAAGCCTCTCTCTCAGGTCCTTCCTGACTTTCGTCCCAAGCCTCTTTCTCCTACATGCCTTACTCTCGTCGCAAACATTTCTCTCCTACCCTGCCTGACTCTCGTCCCAAGCCTCTCTCTCCTGTCCTGCCTGACTCTCGTCACAAGACTCTCTCTCCTGTCCTTTTTCTACTGACTTGCCTGACTCTCGTCCCAATTCTCCCTCTCATGCCCTGCCTGACTCTTGCCCCAAGACTCTCTATCCTGTCCTGCCTAACTCTCACCCAATCCTCTCTCTCCTGTCCCGCATGACTCTCGTTCCAAGCCTATCTCCCCTTACCTGCCTGACAATCGCCCCAAGCCTCTTTCTCCTGCTTATCTGACTCTCGTCCCAAGCTCCTCTCTCCTGTCCTTCCTGAATCTTGTTCCAAGCCTCCCTCTCCTGTCCTGAATGATTATCTCTTCAAGTCTCTCTCTCCTCTCCTGCCTGACTCTCGTACCAACATTCTCTCTCCTGTCCTGCCTGAATCTCGTCCTAAACCTCTCTCTAATCTACTGCCTGACGCTCGTCCCAAGGCTCTCTATCCTGTCCAATCGGACTGTCGTCCCAAGATTTTTTCTCCTACCCTGCCTACCTCTCATCCCAAGCCTCTCTCTCCTGTCCTGACTGACTCTCTCGTCAAGCCTCTCTCTATTATTCTGACTGACTCTTTTCCCAATCCTCTCTCCCCTGTCCTGCCTTACTCTCGTCCCAAGCCTCTCTCTGCTGTCCCATGGCTGACTCTCTCGTAACATGCTTTCTCATCTGTTTTGCTCTGACTCTCATCCCAAGCACTTTCTTTTTCTGTCCTGCTCTGACTCTCATCCCAAGCCTCTCTCCTCCTGTCCTGCCTGACTCTCGTCCCACGTCTCTCTATCTTATCCTGCCTGACTCGGCCATAAGACTCCTCTCCTGTCCTGCCAGACTCTCGTCCCCAAGTCTCTCTCTCCCTGTCCTGCTTGACTCTCCTCCCAAGCACCTCTGTCTTCCCCTGTCTGACTCTCATCCCAAGGCCTCTTCTCCTATCCTGCCAGACACTCGTCCCAAACCTCTTTTCTCTTACTTGCCTGACTCTCGTCCCAAAGCCCCTCTCTCCTGTCCTGCTCTGACTCTATATCCCCAAGCCTCTCTCTCCTGTTCTCTAATGGTTGTCGTCCCAAGCCTTTCTCTTCTGTCCTGTTTGACTCTCGTCCCGAGACTCTCACTCTTGTACTGCCTGATTCTGGTCCCAAGCCTCTGTCCTTTTGTCCGGACTGACTATCGTCAAAAGCCTCTCTATACTGTTCTTCCTGACTCTCATTCCAAGCCTGTCTCTCCTGTCCTGCCTCACTCTCGTCCTAATCCCTTCACTCCTGTACTACCTGAATCTTGTCCCAAGCATCTCTGACTATCGTCAAAAGCCTCTATCTACTGTCCTGCCTCACTCTCATTCAAGCCTGTCTCTCCTGTCCTGCCTGAATCTCGTCCTAATCCCTTCTCTCCTCTACTGCCTGACTCTTGTCCCAAGACTCTCTCTCCTGTTCTCTAATGGTTGTCGTCCCAAGCCTTTCTCTTCTGTCCTGTTTGACTCTGGTCCCGAGCCTCTCACTCCTCTAGTACCTGATTCTAGTCCAAAGCCTCTGTCCCATGTCCGGCCTGACTATCGTCAAAAGTCTCTCTCTACTCTCCTGTCTGACTCTCGTCGCAGGCCTCTCTCTCCTCTCCTGACTGACTCTCGTCCTAAGGCTCTCCCTCCGGCCCTTCCTAACTCTCGTCCCAAGCCTCTCTCTCCTGTCCAGCCTGACTCTCGTCCCAAGTCTCTCTCTCCTGTTCTGCCTGACTCTAGTCCCAAGCCTCTTTCTCCTGTCTAGCCTGACTCTCGTCCCAAGCCACTCTCTCGTGTCCTGCCTGACATCCGTCCCAAACCATTCCCTCCTGTCCTGTCTGACTCTCGTCCCATGCCTCTCTCTCCTGTCCTGCCTGACACTCGTCACAGGCCTCTAACTCCTGTACTACCAGACTCTTGTCCCAAGCGTCTCTCTCCTGTCCTCCCTGACTCTCGTCCGTAACCCCGCTCCTCTATTCTGCCTGACTCTCTCGACACGCCTCTCTCTCCTGTCCTGCCTGACTCTTTTCCCAAGCCTCTTTACCCTGTCCTGCCTGACTCTCGTCCCAAGCCTGTTTCTGCTGTCCTGGCTGACTCTCGTCTCATGCCTTTCTCTTCTTTCCTGCCTAACTCTCATCCCAAGCCTCTCTCTCCTGTCCTGCCTGA